>NC_064644.1:157192399-157501149 GCF_023864345.2 Schistocerca serialis cubense
CTAATGGAGCGTCTAGTCTCGGTGCCTCCCGTGATGGCCTGGCCGCCGCTGGGACCTGTGTGGGATTTCCAACACGGCGCTGTGCCTAATATGGTTATTCATTGCTCGGGAAATATCAGCCCCATAAGCAGTTATTACGTACGAGAGGACTGAGAACTTCATTGCCTACTGAAATCACACCTGCTGCGAACCCACACACAGTATGTCGTACACTTGGTAACATCTGTACACTGTTAATGGTGGCGCCATTGCAGGTAACAGGGAAATCATTGTTAATATGGAAAGTAGCTCTTCTATCTCCTAACCGAATAAGTGCAACGAAAATCAGTTTCATTGCTGTTGGATTGGGCTTGAAAACCTTCTCTCTCCAGTCTTTAGATGGGAGCCAAAACGCACACGGCAAAATTTAACACTTTACAAATTAGGCAAATTAGAAACAATAGAACTGCCGTAACATGGAGGAACGTTCGTTGAAGTTAAGTGAGTGTACTGAAAAATGCTCAGTATACTGCGTCACAGGAAAATTCCCTGCTTTAACACCACAATTCACCTTATTGACCTCTCCCTCTTTATCTACAAATCTTTGTGGTATTGGGCAATTGAATAGTCTGGCAGACGTCGTTGTTCCGAAACGGAATGCAATCACAACCGTGCAGTCTGAATTGCAAAATACTGCTTACAGCCGAGAAGTGATCGGAACGAACCTCTCAGGGAGATTCGCACACTTAATTTGAAAGTAATTAACTAAAGTACACTAACTATACCCGATTATTCGTGCCTGAATAATCTGCCGCCAACATTACCTACTTTACCGGTAACATGTGATGAAAACTGCATTAATGACTAAAAGACGTGGTAATTGTCTGAATTTAAACGGCGCCGACACAACAGTTAAACAATCTTTATCACTCATATATTAATATACACTTAAATCCGCTCAGATCGAACTCCTTCGACAAAAAGGCCATAGAATAAGCAAAAGATGAAAGGACATCGCTATTTATTTTTTATTAAGTTGCTTTACATTCACCACTTGTTACAGTTTCTGAAAGTTTCGGTAAGTTAAATGCAATCTTTGAACATATATTAAAATCACACGCCCTTTCATACCTACGTTAGGAATTGTTAGAATAATTTAGGGCAAAACTATAATGGAACGTTTTATGCTTCAATTCCTGTAGCTTATTGATTTTAATATACAGAATATTTGTAAATTACCTACACAAAAATAACCTTTAATTGTGAAAACGATAAATAACTTAAAGTAATATCTGATATAGCCCTGAATGCAGTATATCTTCCAGTTTCATTCCCTTCTAACACTGTTAATTCCTGACATTCCCTTAGGTAACATGAACGAATGAGTTTTACCTAGTCATCTTGGAGTCGTAAAATGGTGCAGAGCGTGCGCACCGTTGTTTATGGTTCCATGAGTCCAATGGGCTACAACGGTTCAGAAACAAGTCAGGACTGATTGTCGCAAGTCACGACCTCAAAAGCAAACAGTTATTACGTGGTACAATCATTTCACCGAAACTGACTGTGTGTCACACACGACACTAGGTCAGGGTTGGACAGCAGTCTCCAACGCAGTAATTCAAAGAGTTCGGCAGTCTCACATCCGTAGTCCGGATAAATCAACGAAACGTGCCAGCATGGAACTGAATTTTCCTAGTGTTACAGTGTGGAAGTGTTACGAAAACGATTGTCATTAAAACCTTCAAATTGTAAGTGTTACAAGTTTTAAGAGAAAATGACAAAGGATTTTCCCGTATTTTTGTGTAGAATTGTTTAACAAAATTCAAACTGAAGATGATTTCCTTAATAACACTGTATTCAGCGACGAAGCCGCGTTCCATACTTGCGGTAAAGTGAATCGGTAAAACGTTAGCGGATGAAGTGAGCAGAAACCACGTCACGTAATCGAACATGTAAGGGATTTGGCAGGACATTGATTACACGAGTTACTTTTGTCATGATACAGAAGATGGACTTACAGAACATCTGTAATTAAAATTTGAAGATATGCTGCATTCAGTGCTGTATCAGATATGTTCAAATGGCAAATGGCTCTGAGCACTATGGGACTCAACATCTTAAGTCATAAGTCCCCTAGAACTTAGAACTACTTAAACATAACTAACCTAAGGACATCACACACACCCATGCCCGAGGCAGGATTCGAACCTGCGACCGTAGCGGTCCCGCGGTTCCGGACTGCAGCGCCAGAACCGCTAAACTACCGCGGCCGGCTATATCAGATATGTCTATAAGTTATTTACTTTTTTCACAATTCAAGATTACTTTTGTATAACTAACTTATAAACACCCGCTGTTACGAACTGCTTACAAAACACTTTATCCTTATTATATACACTTGCACTCCACATTTACGTACTCCCCATAACACATATAAGTGAAACATATCTGTACTTGTTCTTAATCATTTTTCGTTGTTGAACACACTCCTTCTGGAGAACTATATAGAAATGTGTAGTGTTTTCGAATAAAAAGCAATTACAAAGCAATTTCCGCACACTTTACAGTAAAGTGCTTTCAATTGAAAAACCGTGTTAAATGGACAACGGTTACAGAGAGGAGCTCCGATTTTTGCTCTACAAGAAATAACTTTTTTCCCTCGTTTTCTTTAAAACTTATGCTTTTCGCTTACTGTTATTTTTCAAAACCAAGATGGATTTAGTTGATTGCAGTATAAAGCACGTCTGAAAAATTCACAGTTCTGAGCCATTAACTGTTATTCAAGATAATCACTTATAGGGAGATTAATTGAATAAATTCGTCCATATTGTATTTGTAAGGTACTTATACTATTGAAAAGTGGGCGCTTCCTGGAGTATCAAGTGTTCGAATAACACACGACAATGCAGGTGGATTACGTGTTCCGACAACTATCGACAGTTCTACAGATGAACACCCCTCCGCTTCTATTTATAAGGACATTTGCTAGTTTGGTATCAGTATCTTCCTTTACAACACTATTCTAGTAACAGGAAGGTCCTTATGGTCTTTTTAATGAATGACATGCCACATCTTCAAGAGATACGCAAAATATCTATCTTGTGCAAACAAAGGTCATCCTTTACAGTCCTTCAAAGGGCCCTTGTAATATAACTATCTGCGGCTTTATCCACTTCCACTTTAATGGCTTTGAAAAGTGTAAGTTCTGCGGTTTGACTACATGTCAGGGGCAAATACCTGATGTCACATGCCTACTCATCACGTGACAAGCCATACCCTCTCCCTCCACCTTACCTGTGACATTCACAGCCCAAGAAGCCACACCTCATTTCTGGAATGGTGGCAGCCGGCAGGAGTGGCCGAGCGGTTCTAGGTGGTACAGTCTGGAACCGAGCGACCACTACCTCGGGCATGGATGTTTGCGATGTCTTTAGGTTAGTTAAGTTTAAGTAGTTCTAAGTTCTAGGGGAGTGATGACCTCAGCAGTTGAGTCCCATAGTGCTCAGAGCCATTTTTTGTTCAGAGCCATTTTTTTGGAATGGTGGTAGCGAATTAAACGAAAAAGCCAGACATGTTCTAGTAATCTACAGGCCATTAATATAAACAAACTATTATTTTAGCATTTGAATAAACAGGACCGCTGCGACTGTTAGAATTCTTTACTGCAGAACACGACCAGATTCACAAATTTAATTAAGAATAATAACATGCCCTTTCCAGCATCAGAAATACAGTTCAAACGACGAGTTCTAGAGAAAAATAGACATGCAGTTAGCAGTAAAAAGGGTACGGGCGGCTTAAAGGCAGTGTTCA
Source organism: Schistocerca serialis cubense (assembly GCF_023864345.2). Taxonomy (NCBI): domain Eukaryota; kingdom Metazoa; phylum Arthropoda; class Insecta; order Orthoptera; family Acrididae; genus Schistocerca; species Schistocerca serialis. The sequence continues at coordinate 157,196,192 of NC_064644.1, forward strand.
ATGAAGAACAAAGCAAAAATCCTTAATTACATTTTTTAAATGCAAAGGCATTTTTAGGGAATTACAGGGCATGACCTGCGGTGATTAGCATTCCGGTTGGCAGAGCGTAACAAAATACTTAATCGTTCCAACACGAGTCTGAAATTACAGGCAAAGACAGGGTTGAAAACTTTAGGGAATGTCATCCTAATATTAATCTTAGGAGCCATACAAGTAGACAAAGCCATACAGGTAGACAAAGTGAATGTAGACAAATTTTTTGATATCCTTAAAACATAGCAAGATAAATGATTTCACCTTGCTCATCGTATTTTTAATGTAGATGACATCGATCTTCTGACAATTCAGTTCAGCAACAGCAAAGTGTTTGCACTCAAAGGAACACGACAAATCTGAGCAGCTAATCCGGCTGAGAGAGGTTTGCTGTCGATTTTATGTAGTGTGCATATCGGCAGAAGGAAATTTCATTCACCTTTTGTAATCTTCCCTTGACGAAGATGAATGTTGAACTTAAAAACGGTTTTCCACCAGCAACTGAATTTGCCTGGCACCCTAGTGGGTGGATGATACGGTGTGAACGTTTTTTGGATTGGTGTGAACATTCTTTTAAAACATGCAAAATCAACTGCTCGAGATCCAGTTCAGCTATCTTGGTGATCACTCTATCAATACAAAGAACATAGGTTTCATTTATAAGGCCAGAGTAAATCATACAGCAGTTATGTGCTTACCCACACACTATACACAGTAGCTCCAACCTCTACATGTGGCATTTATGTCTCCATTTAAAAGCTTCTACACACAAGCTTGCGAACAATTTCTTCGCAGTATTCCAGGAAGGACTAATTCAAAGTTTAAAGTGATTGCACTCTTGGGTGATGGGTTTTCTTCGTGCAGCGGTTTCAATGAGAGCGATAAAGACTTTAGCGAGTGTGGAATTTTTCCTCTACATCCTAATGTTTTTACCGGTGGAGGATGTACACTGCAGCTAAGGTTACTGGTATTCCTTTTCATAGCGTCACTGATATTGTTCCTCGTTCAAATAATTGTTCTTCTCACTGAGAAACTGCTGAGTGTTCTGTAAGTGCTGGTCCCTCTGGACGCCAAACTGCTGTGTCTTCTTCCAATAGACTTCCTGGATCATTTCCGGAATCAACTTATGAACCGTCTACAAGTGCAGGCGGCCTTCATACTATAACTCATAAGCGAAGAGAAGGGTCCCGTTAGGGGCCAACCACTGAAGAACGTCCCTCTGTGTATCCAACAGGTGGATTACACATAAGTGCAAGGGATGTGAAAAGGACAGACTGCAATATTCACTTCAAGCCCATATAAAAATTCGTTAGGTGAGGATAAAAGGAAGAAAGATGAAGAGCTTTTAATGCAGAAAAAAAAAGTTCGAAGGAAAACAAACAGACAAGGCCAATATTCTACAATTTCAAAATAAAGGTAGGAAGCTGAAAGTGCGACCAGACACTAAGTTTCTGCTAAAAGGTGACTTTTATTTAGGAAGAAATATAAGAAGAAAATTCCACTGATGACAACAGTGACACAGAGTACTTTTACTGCAGGGAAGCGTTTTAGAGATCTAAAGAAATTGATGTATGAATAAGATGCCGAAGATATAAACGCTGGATGTGATGAGGACGACTTCAAGTACGAATTTTGCACGTGACTTAATATTGTTTCTGTGTGGACAAATTAGGAGTGAAATAGTATGAAATAGTAACCGTAGTTAGTCGTAGATTTCTCTACTTACATCTCGAGGAATAATTAATGCTTTTCATCTGTTGACCTTTTTGTGCCAACAATGTAATGCATCACGTTTCTCTCTCATTTGTATTATTGTTCAGTGAATAACAAACGATGATGAAACAAAAACTGTAAGTTTGCCCATTCTTTTAAGAAATTTAAAGTCTATATAGGAATGATGGCAAAGGACTGGCCACTTTACCCATTTGGTACGAAAAAGTGACCACTATATAAGCATTCAGAAAAACGATTGTTTATCGTATAAAATAGACTTTTGCCTTAGCTATAACATTTGGTTTAATACCTTACAGCCTTTGGATTCGCGATGTATGTACCACAAGCTTCTGTTAATAGCCTTTCATGAAAATTTTGTTTCAAATATAGTGGCCTTCCCCTACTTAGCAAAATTGCCACGTTTGTAACATTAAAAGAAAACCAGTTACCAATAGTGTCACACTTTACCTCCTTTGTAGACAGGCTGGGAAGGAAGCGTTGAAGTTGTTGGCGCCAACTGATATCTGTTGCGAGGCCTACACGGAAATCCCCGCGCATTCACAGTGTCGCAAGCATTTATTGAAATGTTGGGGACTGGCTGCACATCTTAAATTAACAAAGTGCAATAATCAGAAATAATACACTTCGTTTATGAGTCACATACTATAGAATTACTGTTACAACTAATTTCAAAGGGAGTCCTGGTACTATCTAGTGTCTTATGTGCCAGCACTATCCAAATCAAGTGACCTTAAAATTATTAAAATTGTTTTCACTAGTGAAAATTCTTTTACATTAACAAAACCAGTGGTATGACTGGAAAACACCATTCACTTAAACAACCACAGTTGGCTAGAACGTTTCTGTGGTGTGAATCTGTCTGGGAGTTCATGGTCTTTCTTTGGGACTCTTTTCAACGCTCGAAAAATCTCCAATTGTTCTAAGATATTTAGAACATTACCCTTTTTCTCCCAGTGAAGTATTTGAAGACTGGTGGCAACATCAGAGACTGTGTGTCCCGCCTCCTGCAAGTGAGAATTCAGAGCTGACTTTCTACTGGAATTAGCATTACACTCCCCAAATCTTTCGTTAAAACATCTCCCCGATTGGCCCATGTGTCTTGAAGGGCAGCTCTCACAAGAAATACTGTACATCACTGGAGCTTTAAATGACTCCCCTTTTGACGGCCAAAAATTTAGACACAGAAAGGCAGCAAGAACGGAATTATTTAAAGCTCTGGTGATTTACAATCTTTCTTGTGACAGATGCTCTTCTTAATAGTGTTATTTATCAAAATATATAATATTTAAAAAACAAAACGCACAATACATTACTGTCGCAATTTAATTCTTCTATAAGACTAAAGAAAAGAAAACAGATAGTCTGCATATTGGCACTTCTTTAAATACTAAAGGTTAAGGTACACTGGCGCCGCCGAATGTTTCATTCTTTTCCACACTTTGCAAGGCACAAAGAATCCGGTCTGATGCGTGTCACCACGGTCCGCGCTGCTCTCTCCGTCGAAGGTTCGAGTCCTCCCTCGGGTACGGGTGTGTGGGTCATCCTTAGCGTAAGTTAGTTTAAGTTAGATCAAGTAGTGTGCTTAGAGACCGATGACTTAAGCAGTTTGGTCCCATAAGACCTTATCACAAACTTCCAAACTTTTTCCACAAAGAATCCTGAAACACATCCATCAGTTATTTCTTAGTTGTTGTGTGACTGCAGCAGGATTGGACTGGATGTGTTCCGTGGACTTGCAGTATTGTTTATTAAAAAAAGTCTTAGTATGTTTGTCTGAATTGAATGTTGTTGTTGTTGTGGTCTTCAGTCAAGAGACTGGTTTGAAGCAGCTTTCCATGCTACTCTATGACATGCATAATGTCTGTCTTACGCAAATGTACTGTGTGATGTGTTGTTGAACAGATAGTGTGCTTCATAATTTTTACTGTAATCGAAAAAAATTAAATAACTGAGTATGAAAAAGCAGTATACAATGCCTATAATGTAATCAATCCCTCTGAAATTTACCCAGTCTCGTGACCACTGAGTTCTATGGCCCTGTACAAATAAACAATCAAATAAATTTTCCTTTGCTCCAGAGTCGCAACGGATGTAATCTTGGTATTCTGTTCTCTCCACATTAAGCATACAACATACTCAATCTTGGCGTTGTGAAGTGCAGTACTGGCCGTAAAATAACTTCATACAAATATCAGTAGGTTAGCTGATAAATGAATAACCTTGCAAATATTCCGAGAAAATACTCGATATTGGCTTAGTGCTGCGCAATGCTGCCCTCATTGAAACTGTGACAAACATTAATACTTTGATGTTTCTGGCACATTAATATTTCTCCGATTCTGATTGAAGAATAATTTCTTTAAAAAAATATTCATTGGGTTTAAATAAACACGACATGGAAGAGGATAAGGCACTGATGGCATGAGCTAAGACCAAATGCTCCAGTTTGAGAATTGTATTCAGAATAAAGTTTTTCCTTCACAAAATCTGATATGAAACATTTTACATTAACTTCAAAATCAGTGAACTTCTCAGCTGTTCTACAATTCTCACTTACTATCGTAATTAAAAATTCTTGGATTGTTACACGAGAAAAGGCCTGACATCGTTTGACAAAATAGATCTCTAACTTTAACTTCTCTGTATCAGGATTACAAAACACATAAAATATTACCAGTGGGTTATACCTTATAGCGAAATCCACAAACTGCGTTGCTGCGTACTTAAAACTAAATATACAAAATTTCATTACCTTACATATTTGTTGCAGTTGCTTTACCTTTGAGTTACGGTATCACCAATCACTCTATAAAAAGAACCGATAACTAAATTCTCACAGCTGGCCCCCTAGCTTTAAGCCTTACATCATTTCTACGTATCTCGTATAACAGTGTGCAACGGCAACTATTACTGCTGTCCGCGCGCCCCTACTCACAATCGATCCGATTCCCGGTACCGGAACGGAATTTTGGCCGGCCGAAGTGGCCGTGCGGTTAAAGGCGCTGCAGTCTGGAACCGCAAGACCGCTACGGTCGCAGGTTCGAATCCTGCCTCGGGCATGGATGTTTGTGATGTCCTTAGGTTAGTTAGGTTTAACTAGTTCTAAGTTCTAGGGGACTAATGGCATCAGCAGTTGAGTCCCATAGTGCTCAGAGCCATTTTTTTTTTTTCACAATAGATCCTGCCACTCAGGCAACATCTTTGTTCAGTGATGTCAAAAACACAATCTCTTCTACATATGACAGTCGTTTCAAGTCATTTTTCATGTATTACATTACAAAACTGGGCTCCACGAACAAGTGAACCCCACACAACAGAAAAGTTGATTGACTGGATGCTGCCGAGCATAGACACATTATTAGGTTCCCATCAGTGTACATGATTGAACAATCTGTTTCCATCAGGAAGAATTCTCCTGCACACACATGAGCGATAGTGCAGGTGTGGTTTCCAGAACAGAATGAAACTACCCTTTTCCAATGGCCACTTTGCGCACCAGACCCAAGCCCTATGAAAACAACTGGCAGAAATCAAATGGACCCAACGCCTAGAACCTTGTGGGACAATAACCTAGCTGCCACGGAGGAGGTAGTAGAAAATATGAGATTAACTACTTGATACTGTTCCTTTCTCGCAAATTTTGGAGAGTCGCTACAGTTGAAGGCCTTTGGTCTGGTTGTTAAGGGGAGGTTTACTATCTTTGGCCCGAAAAAAGCATGTTTTTTGAGAATTTTTTTCTCAGGATGTGTTATAGATATCAGTGTCAAATTTGGTCAAAATGTTTATTGATGTTTACAAACTGGACTTTTTTCGACCGCAAATGTCGAAGAGCAAAGGCGGAGGTGCCGTCGGAACGGAAAAAAAATTTGATTTAGACCTCCACATGTATGTCGCAGGTCGACCGGCTCGTATGAAATCAAAAGTGGCCGAGCGATTCTACCCGCTACAGTTTGTAACCGCGCGACCGCTACGGTCACAGGTTCGAATCCTGCCTCGGGCATGAATATGTGTGATGTCCTTAGGTCAGTTAGGTTTAAGTAGTTCTAAGTTCTAGGGGCTGATGACCTCAAAAGTTGTCCCATAGTGCTTAGAGCCATTTGAGCCATTTGAAATCAACACTGAGTTGACGTTAGCGAGGTATGTAAGATTATTTAAGAGTTGTAATTCGCTTATTTGGAGAATAGGAAACAAAATGGCAGCCATTTGAAAAAAAAAATCACGTTTAATTTTCATCGATTTTTCGACTTCGTCGGCCAGGTAAAAATATTTATAGCTGATAGAGCAGATTAAAAGTGGTACAACTCCTAGACAGCTTAAGTAGCTTCGTCGGAACGTAGAATCATCCCAATCGGTTCAGAGAAAACGAGTTTGAAGTTTTGATTACATATATATGCAATATTATGCAACATACGTTCAATCTGCTATTCCGGGTCCATAATACAGTCCTTCCTCTTCCTCGTAGAGGTCGTTCTGTTCTATATGGGCCATCCTGCGCTGCTCCAGAGCGGCTTGTCCGGCCGTGACAAGCGGTATTCGGCCGCTTGAGTCCGGTGGTCGTCCGAATGCTTGGCGAACTGCGCCGAACAGAGGCACAGGGTGACGTCCATAGTTGTCATGGTCTTCAGAATTGCTGCATGCCCTTCGACGAAGCTGCTCACCGCCAGGAATGTTGCAGTCTCCACAGTCATCGCATCAGAATGCAAATGCTTGGGGACTAAATTCCATACACACGCGTTCAAACTTTCATTTGAATTTTTTGTGTTTCCTCCGGCAAGCACCGATACAATAACTCGTCCTCCGAAAGGGCACGTAGATCAGATGAATCACTTTTTGAACTTCTTTGGAGAGAAACTGGTGTTGTTCATATTCGTCCAGATGTCCGGTAGCCTCTCCAATGCGCCACTTGCACCTACCAGTTTCCCCAGCTGGACAATTTTGGTGTTGTGGGTGGTCATCCGCCCCAAATTGCCCTCTTCAACTGTTCCACCGAACTGGAATGCCGTCGGATTGCGAAGCCGTAGTACGTCGTAAGCTCCATTGGCAAGCACATAGAACAATTTTACGCGGTTACAAAGTCGAAATTCCCGAAATAAATGGTGCGTGAAAAAGTTAAATTTCAGGCAGGTTCAATTTTTTTTTTTTTTTTTTTTTGTTCAGCCGCGAATAACAAACATTTCCGTTCCGTATTCGGAAAAACCGTTTCGGGGTGCATTCTAAACACTTTTATGGATCCAAAGATGCAATTTTTTTAAAAAATAGATTTTTTGAGCGAAAAGATAGTAAATCTCCCCTGAAGTGGTCAAGAAATCAAGAAATCACAAGCTGTGCTGTTTTTTTGGACCGTAAACGTCTTAATAAAAACAGAGAACTGTTCATTCTATTAATTTTGTGATTTATGCAAAGTAACCACATTAACAGAGTAAAAAATAAATTTCACTACATCAGATAGGAAAGAAACATCATTTGCATATTAAACCGTCAATACTACCCGTGAGACGAATTCATAACGCTACAGTTCTCGATATTTAATTCCTTCTCACGGCTCTTCACACCACAAAATGAAGGTCTTTATAGGGTCTACACTGCTTCAAATAAGGCGCCGCCCGTTTCTTGCGTGTTTTCAGAGGGCGCCTCGTTATACTAGGTACAAAGAAATAAAAATATTGACATCAGTTGTAGTTGAGTTTTGAAATAAATTCGATGTCGATGAACCGTGATTTATTTTCAAAGAATATTCTTAAGAATTTATTTTATTTACTAGCGATTCATCAAGAACTTTACCATATTTAATCACACTATGTAAGCATGGAAGTAGTTGCCAGGGAGTAACTGATGAAATCATAACCAAATTCCTTGTAACAAAAGGTAATTTCATTCACTTTAATAGAGCCTAAAAGCATTTTTTAAAAGAAACAGATTTAAAATCATAATCAGAAAGCACCCTCTAAATATCAGAGTTACAATTTATTCAGAGGCAGAAAGAAACAAGTTTTGACTGTATGAGCTTTCGGGCAGAGAACCTTGCCACTCCCTTTTGACATGGACACTGGTGCAAATCTGCAACACACCAGATAATTTTAAACTAAGAGTTTTAACAATTTACACAAGCACAAACTATGCACCCCCCGTAGGACGGATGTAAATGGTACAAAACACTAACTATTAAAATATTAACCTCGCCACCGAAGGTGCAACTTCATTTAACTTCTAAGAAAAGGCTTACGGTGAAAGGTTCAAATGGCTCTGAGCACTATGGGACTCAACTGCTGAGGTCATTAGTCCCCTAGAACTTAGAACTAGTCAAACCTAACTTGCCTAAGGACATCACAAACATCCATGCCCGAGGCAGGATTCGAACCTGCGACCGTAGCGGTCTTGCGGTTCCAGACTGCAGCGCCTTTAACCGCACGGCCACTTCGGCCGGCTTACGGTGAAAGGGTGGCAACTTTATATACTAAAATGACCATTTAAATAAAAGTGCATGAAATGCAATCTTATATAAAATTCTACAAGGTTGGCGAAACAGTAGTTAAGATGCTCTGCAGTACACAGATAATACCTCTCATGATCATAGGCAATAATATCAAAGTTTCCAAAGATCAAAACATATTTCAGGTATTTGGCCGTTACACTCCAAGCAATAAATTCGTTAACACACCAAATCCGACAAACATGACAGAGGCAGCTACTAACGTACGGTAGATTGATAGGGACGTTACCGAACAACACGAACCGCAGGTTACTCTAACCCGCCTATACTCCACAAGGGAAAAACGGACCACGCAGTTTATAAATAACCTCACTCCCGCGGGTGGGCAAACGGAGAAGAAAGGTGGAACGACCCCAAAGCAAAACGGCTGGTGACCTCACCAAGAAAACAAGTAGAATTTAATAAGAGTAAATCAAACAACATATCACCAATCATTTAACTTCTTATAAATTGCAATTTCTCGAGAAGACCTGGCGCACCACCCCCAAAGCGCTCTCCCGAACCGCCCGCTGCCAGCCGCTTCAACGGACGCAGGAAGGCGCGCCGATCTCCCGTCTCACGGCGTCGCAGCTCGCACCGGCCAGACTGATGTTGACTCCTGTAGCTCTCGTGTCGACAGCGATGTCACTACCCCTCGCTAAACGCCGCGGCCCACTGGACTCACGTGGGGACCTCACATGCGCAGACGCTCAAGACGGACAAGTCATCTTGTGTCTCAGTGCGCGACCGACCAACCGATCGATCCAACCGCCAATGACCATTGCCTGAGCAAACTCGAGCAGACTGGCGGCCTAACGCGCAGACTCAGATGCAGGAACTAAGCCCCGATCGGGCGACCACTCGCTGAGCTCTCTTACTGGCAGAGTGGAAAGACTCTCATTTTGCCGGCTTTAAAGGTTGATTCGAACGACAGACAGGCAAAAACTGCCCAACAAATGCGGACGAGAGACAGACCCAGACTGAGCGACTGGCGAGCTCATAGCGCCCCTTAAATGCACGTGAACAGGCAACGTTTCCCCTTTTGCCGCCAGAGTGAGACGCCAAAGCTGTGCCTGCCACAGCGCCGCCACCGCCAGAAACGGAGGGCGACTGCTTCACACAACGCGCTGCGCGCGCTCTTTAAAACAGCAATTTTTACCACGCCTTAGTCGACACGTGTGAATTTGTGCCGGACCGGTACTCGGACACGGATTTTCTACATTACGCAAGTGGTCGCCTTAACCGCTTCCGATATCCGAACACATTTTCCTGTCCAACCGGAAATCCCAGCCTGTCGCAGACTACTGACAAATCGCCTCCTCTCTACCAGACACACTGCATGCAGCCTCAGACTGGAGTCCCTCAAGAGTTCGGGAAGGGGGGTGTATCCTAACGGAAATGATCTCGAATCGCCGTCAAGGCGTATGCATTTATGTACACATTGATGCAAAAAAACCAACACAAAGAATGAGTTGTGCAACATAAACGAAAGTTTGTAGGTGTGGGTCTACATCTGCAATATGATGTGTATTGAAATATCACGTGAATCACGTAAGAGTTGTGGTAGTAGCTCCTTTATGAGGATGCAAATTAAGTTTGCCTGAGATACACACTGTAACGGTCGTGATCGATATTACTGGGTGATCAAAAAGTCAGTATAAATTTGAAAACTGAATAAATCACGGAATAATGTAGATAGAGAGGTACAAATTAACACACATGCTTGGAATGACGTGGAGTTTTATTAGAACCAAAAAAATACAAAAGTTCAAAAAATGTCCGACAGATGGCGCTTCATCTGATCAGAATAGCAATAATTAGCATAACAAAGTAAGACAAAGCAAAGATGATATTCTTTACAGGAAGTGCTCAATATGTCCACCATCATTCCTCAACAATACCTGTAGTCGAGGAATAATGTTTTGGACAGCACTGTAAAGCATGGCCGGAGTTATGGTGAGGCATTGGCGTCGGATGTTGTCTTTCAACATCCCTACAGATGTCGGTCGATCATGATACACTTGCGATTTCAGGTAACTCCAAAGCCAATAATCGCACGGACTGAGGTCTTGGGACCTGGGAGGTCAAGCATGAGGAAAGTGGCTGCTGAGCACACGATCATCACCAAACAACGCGTGCAAGAGATCTTTCACGCGTCTAGCTATATGGGGTGGAGCGCCATCCTGCATAAACATCGTACGTTCCCGCAGGTGTTTATCAGCCCGGCTGGGGATGATGCGATTCTGTAACATATAGGTGTACCTCTCACCTATCATGGTAGCAGTTTTGCTGTCCATCGCCATCTGTCGGACATTTTGTGAACTTTGTTTCTTCTTAGGTTCTAATAAAACCCCATGTCATTCAAAGTATATGTGTCGATTTTTACCTCTCTATCTACATTATTCCGCAGTTTATTAAGTTTTCAAATTTATACTGACTTTTTGAACACCCGGTACTTTTGAGATTGTACATTGTGAAGAATGCCTTTAAGGCAGCAAAGAAGCCATTATCCTCACTGAATTTGAATCAGGTCTTGTAGAATAACTACGAGAGACTGGAAGTTTCTTCAGCGATACTGCAGAAAAACTTGGCAGGAATGTAGTCACTGTACGTGACTGCTAGCAGCGGTGGTCACGGGAAGATATGGTCGCAAGAGGGCCAGGCTCCGAACGGCCACGTCGCTCTGTCTAGAGGAAAGACCATCGTGTTCGGCGTACGGCTGTGGCACATGGCACTGCAACTGCAGCAGCAGTATGAACAGCAGTTGGTACCGCAGTGAATTGCTACAAATCGCTTACTTCAAGAACAGCTCTGACCCAGACTTCCTGTAACATGCATTCCACTGAGCCCAAAACACCGCAATTTGTGACTTCAGTGATGTCAAACTAGAGTCCATTGGAGGGCAGGGAGAAGCTCAGTTTTGTTTTCTGATGAAATCTGGTTCTACCTCGGTGGCAGTAATGTCCGTGCGTTGGTTAAAAGGAGGCTAATTGAGCGCGTGCAACCAATCTATTTGCAGGGTAGAGACATTGCAAGACTGGACCTTCAGCTGCAGTTATGGTCCGGGGTGCATTTCTTATGACAGCAGGGGCACCCTTGTGCTTATCCCACGCACCCTGACTGCAATTTTGTATGAGAGTCTGGTGATTCAATCTGTTGTGCTGCCATTCATCAACAGCGTTTAAGGAGGTACTTTCCAACAGAATATTTCTCGCCCACATACCACTGTTGTAACCCAATACGCTCTAGAGAGCGCTTACCTGGTTCCTTAGCCTATTCGATCTCCAGGTCTGTTTCCAGTCGAGCACAGACTCAACATCATTTGACGACAGCTCCAGCGTCATTCACTAACTGACCGAGCACGTGCAACAGGCGTAGAACTCCATCACACCAACTAACATCCGGCACTTGTACAACACAATGCACGCATGTTTGTATGCTTTCGTTCGACATTCTAGCGGTTACACCTGTTATTAATGTATCAGCGTTTCACATTTTCAATGGCTTATGTATCGCTTACATTAACATGTGGCCTTTCAATGTCAATCACTCAAGGAGAGACCCGGGCCCCTATCTCGCCCATGTCAATTCATCAGTGTTAATGACCCATTATCTCAGAGACTGTTGTAGATACGGATCTGCCATATATTAACTATTGTCCCTTTATTCTACTGATCTACGATGGAAGTTTTTGCATCGAAACAAAAGTTCTTACAATTTTTTTACTGAATGCCTGTATTTTTGCAAAAAATTTGTTAACATAAATATACATAAAAATAGCTGAGCTGAACGTATATTCTTGGTTGTAGATCCATGGCTTGCTGGATAGTTTTCCAGGGCCCTGTAAAAGTTTCAGTGCAATCGGATGAATAGTTTCTGAGAAAACGGGGCATTTTTAGTGAAAAATGTATGAACTGAGAAAATGAACTACAAGCGACAGCAGTGACAAGAAAAGTGCAGTGCCCACTCTCTGTCACTCCAGTGGTTCCAAAAGGAAAGTTGACTTTCGAGTTTATGAAGAGCTCAGCGTAGAAAAAGACATGGATACGAATATAATTGCGGAGTTCGGTATTTTGGCTCGTGTTCTAAGTCAAGAAGTGAGTTGTTCTCCTTGTAGTGGTGCAGTAACACTGTCTGAAGATGAATCAGATACGAAAGGAATTGTTCGTCATTTACGCACTTCCTGCCAGAACTGCGAATTCTCTAAATCGCTTTGCACATCAAGCTAGTGCAAAAGGACGTTTAAAATTTTCATATGAAATTTCTTACCTTTTTTCTTACATGATGTTATTAAAAACACCCTGCTCCATATTCTAGGCGATCTTCACCACTTCTATCAAGTAACAGCTGCCTTCTCCATTTCCTTGCATCTTTGGTCACATGTTTTGTGATATACTCAAACAAGCTTCATCAGCTACACATTATCGGTAAAACCTGTTACCTTTGTTTCTTCGCTTCTTGAATATTCCGCATGGTTTTGTCATTTTTCTTCTGCAAAATGCTGTCAATGTCTGCTTGCTGCGCGAACTAAAACCCACTAAACAGGAAGCTATTCATGAAACACTTCGCGCCATTCAAACAAAGAGCTACGGAAACAATACACTGTGTAGAGCAGACTGGTAACTAAAAACCAACAAAACCACAGCCTTCTATAGTAAATAGTTTCGTAAACATCACCGTTCAAATGAGTCAGTGTAAGTCCCGAGGAGAAAAGCTGACAATGCAGATGTACAGTAAAGGACGATAATACCAGCAAGGTATAATAATAATAATAATAATAATATATCAGAATGTTCAGGAGATTCTGTAGATTTTAATGAAACAAAAAATTAAAATCAATTTTTTTTCCATTTTTTGCCCCGGGTGGATGGGAACAAAGCGCAGTCCACTCTCCTTCGGGTCAGTGGAAATGCTACGTGGTAGAGTATTGCTCTTTCGCTTCGAGTTCGTAGAAGGAGTTTATTCCACCGTGAAATTTTCCAATAGAAAGGCAAGAACTAGCGACCGGCATCCCTTTGATCGGCTGGCGGTCTCCTTCAGTACCACCCCTTCCTGTCCCTTGTACAAAGCTTCTGTTGTTCCTATCTCGCCATCTGCACTGTGAGCTGCCAGATCACAAAATACATGCTCGAACGAAATAAATAAACGAGGGCAACTCTAGCATGTTTGTCTTCTCGTGTTGCATCTACCAAACAGTAATTTTTTTCTGCAGTCTCTTGCTATCGTGGCATTGTCTTGCATGAAACAGCAGCCTGGACAGTGCAGTTCGAAATTTGTATGCAACAGCCCTTACATAGAGCGAAATAAAGGACACAATATCTACATTCACAAAAGCAGAAACAAGTCTGAATCCCCACGTTCAGACCCAATAGGTATCTCTATAGCAAAACTGATGAAATTTCCCCTTGTATACGAAGGATTCGAAATAGTACGTTCCATTTCAAAATGTGATCGTATGTATACATGAACTATAAACTGGAACTATTGTTACCAAATGTACCGAAAAAGCTTATAGTTAAGATTACAGTGAAAACTTTGTCACTCATATAATATTGCAACACACCTCAAACACATGTGTGGTAAGGGAATAGATTGACATATAGTACAGAACAATATTACATCCCATATATTGCCAACGTTTTCAGCACTTAACGACATGCCAAATAAGTACATCCGTAAACTGAGGAGGAAAAAGTCATTGGATAGCGACATACACATATACAGATGGCGGTACTATAGCGTGCACAAGGCATAAAAGGCCAGTGCGTTAGCAAAGCTCTCTTTTTTTTTTTCATGTGATTCATATGAAAAGGTCTCCGATGACATTGTGTCAGGAGGTGGGAGTAATCAGACTTTCAAAGCGAGGTGGTGGTTGGAGCTAGACGCATGGGATATTCCATTCCGGAAATTGTTAGTGAGTTCAATATTCCTATATCCACTGTGTCACGAGTTTGCCGAGAATCATAAATATCAGACATTACCTCTCACCGCATACAAAGCAATGGTCGGCGACCTTCACTTAACGACCGAAAGCAACGGCGATTGCGAAGAGTTGTCAGCGTTAATAGACAAGCTTTACTACAGGAATCAATCGCAGGAATTAATGTGGTCATAAAATGAAAGTGCGGCGAAATTGCGCGTTAATGGATTATGGTAGCAACGCCCGACGTGTGTGCGTTTGCTGACAGCACGACATCACCTGCAGCGCCTCCCCTGGGCTCATGACTTCACCGGTTAGGCACTAGACGGCTAGAACACTGTGGTCTGGTCTGATGATTCTCCATTTCAGCTGGTAAGAGCTGATGGTTCGAGTGTCGCGCAGGTCCCACGAAGCCATGGACACAGGTTGTAAATGTGCTGTGGCGGCGGTATTCCCGATCGATTATCGATCGTTGGGCCTCCGAGTGGTGTTTCCTTCTCCGTCGCGGGGCGCCTTCTGGCGGCGGGTGGCGCCGTCTCTGCCCAGTGGCAGGTGCGCGGGCAGTCAAGTTTGGGCGCATGTGGCGCGAGCATTGCCTTTTGCGTCGGACGGTGGGTCCCTCCGCGCTGCCGCTGGCCGGGGCTGGTGTTACTTGCTGCTCCCTGGGTCGGTGGTTGGAGTCGTCCCCTGATTACCAGCTATCCTGCCCTGTCTGACTGCGCCTTGCTGAGGTCTGGGTGACGATACTCGTGCTCCATAATCTTTCTCGCGGCGATTTCCCTGGACCGCCCCGTGGCAGGAGCTTGCGGCTGTGCTGCTCCCGGATGTAGTTTACAGGGGAGTACTTTTACATCCTCGGAAGTTTGGTGCTGTTCGTCTGTTTCAGTGTGCTATGATTAAGAAGATTATCTTCGTTGTTATGACTGTGTCGGAATCGTGGGCAAACCCCAGTGTTCGTGTTCCTCGGCATTCTGTGGAGTGATGTACCTTACTTAGTGTGTTTTTCTGGACGTTCTATTGTGCCGTTGCAGAACCTTTTCCCTCCTTACTATTCTGCAGCGTGCCTTTGGATCCTGTGGCCTGTAATTTCGCTTGTGCCAAGTTCCGCGGTTTGGGCGGTTTTAGAATTTATGGGATTCTTTGTGTTTGTCTGGGGTTTTTTCTGGCCTGTGCCCGTACGATTTCCCTTTTTCTCGCCCGGGCGTCGTACGTAAAGGTTTTTTTTTTGGCACGCTGCTTGTCCTATCTTCCTGGCTTAAGGTTGGCGCCTCTGTGCCCGTGTGCGAGTGTGTATGTGGGCGACGGTGATCGTTTCCTGACTTGTTTACCGTTTCTTGCTGACCTCTCTGCATAGACTGCCGAATCTATAATTTGGTCTATGCCATGTTATAATTGCTTCAAGTTGGTTCGCACACTTCCCTTGGTAGTGACATCTGCGCACCTATGAGATTGAATAATGTTTTGAACTATTGTAAGCTGGCGGTTGTCGCCGTGTGTGTTAAATTTGAACCTGTATTTCAGTTTTGGTGTAATTGTATTTTGTTAACTGAGTTAATTTTATCTTGTCTACTGCTGCGATGTCAGAAATGTTAAAATCTAGCCTTGGATTCCTTGTGAATTTTTATGTTGATATCTTTTACGTTTTGGGGATTTTATCTTGGCAAATCCTTGGGGTTAAATTGTGCAACTTGTGTCTATGATCTACGGAAATGTTGGGGTGGATTGCACTTTCTCGTTAGGCCTATCACTTATTGTTTTACTAAAGGCATTAAGGGATATTTGTTGAAAGTTCTTAAAAAAATTAACTATCATAAATTTAATCTTACCTGTGAAGCCATATTTGTGGAGAGTTGTTGTTTAAATTTCATTGTCTACTGTTCACTCCAATAAATCCACCTTATTGAAAAAAATTTGGTGCTACCATTTGTTCCCCGTTGTTCCCCTACCACGGCTCAGTAAACAAGATGGTGGTGGATCCATAATGGTGTGGGTTATGTTTACATGCAATAGATGATAATGATGTTTGGTTTGTGTGGCGTTCAACTGCACAGTTATCAGCGCCCGTAAAAATTCGCAAACTTTGCGCAGCCCAATCTCGCCACATTCGTGAATGCTGATGAAAATTAATGATGAGGAAAACACAAACACAGTCATCTCGAGGCAGGTTAAAATCCCTGGCCCTGCCGGGTGCACGTAATAGACTAAGTCCTCTGATGCAACCGAACCGATCATTGACTCTAAGTGGCTATGTTCGGCTAGTTGGAGACCATTTGCAGCCATTCGTGGACTTAATGTTGCCAAAAACGATGGAATTGTTATGGACGACTATGCACCATGTCACTGGGCCACAGTTGTTCGTGACTGGTTTGAAGAACGTTCTGGGCAGCTCGAGAAAATTATTTGGTCACCCAGATCGCTCGGCATGGATCCCATGGGAAGTTTACAGGACATAATCTGGAGATAGCTTCGTGGAAAAAATTCCTGCACTGGCAACGCATTCGCATTTATGGACGGCTATAAAGGCAGCAAGGGACTTCCAACGAGTTTTTCAGTCAATACCATGTCCAGTTGCCACACTATGCCGGGCAATAGGAGGTCTGGTACTGTATTGATAGCCCATGAATACGGTCACCTCGTTCTATGTTCCAATGCCTGCACAGCGACAGTAGAAGTCCACGTTTGGGCATTGTGGAGCAGTGGGGGATATTGTTCTCCTGAGTAATTAAACCAGCCACTTCCGCTAGCCTAATATAATGGTCCTTACATAAACAAACAGTTCACTTTGGTGCATGTTTTGTTTAAAATTAATGGTCAATTACTGCCATGCTGATATCAGTTATTGGGTAATAGCTCCTATGGTAATTACTATAATTTATGGAAAAATGGCCGTCTGGGGGAGGACTTGTCTTCATGTTTACCTTCTTCATTCCTTTAGCTTAAAGTGTTAACTGTTATTTTAATGATGGTAACTGAAAAACCCCAAAAATCTGATGCTTCCACTGGTCTCAATGTATTGCTATTCGTTGTTCCTCCACTGCTCCTTCGTCTCATTCTCCGACACTAATTCTTAATGTGTATCTCACTGGAGCAGTAGCAGCAGCAGCAGTGACATTAGGTGATACTGCAAATTTCCTTCACACCATAGCACCCAGGTGTTTTGGCCTAGTTGTCACGAGTGTCTGCCACCCACGCTATTTTCTGTAACATGTGGCACTATTCATGGTTTTGTGGAAAATTTTAATGATTTTTGTAAGAATATTTCCGCCACTTTTTTAGACTATAAATGTAAATAGGAACTTCGCTACTATTTCCCCCCCCCCCACTAGGAAATACATGTAAATACTGGTTTCGTGGATAATATGGCCAATGTATCAAGAAAACACCTATAAATACCGGTTTTGGTAATATTTTACTGATTTATTATGAAAATATATGTGAATATGTGTTCCTAAATACCACCACCATAAATGCCTTGCAAGTAAGTTATTGTTTGATACTGTTTACAGTTTTCGGGAAATTTTACCAAATATTTCAAGAAGAGGCACGAAAATACTTTACAGAGAATGTACAAAAATTGCTCC
This sequence comes from Schistocerca serialis cubense, assembly GCF_023864345.2. Classification (NCBI taxonomy): domain Eukaryota; kingdom Metazoa; phylum Arthropoda; class Insecta; order Orthoptera; family Acrididae; genus Schistocerca; species Schistocerca serialis. The sequence goes on from NC_064644.1 coordinate 157,213,929, forward strand.
ATCACATCTTTTAAGAGGACATATCACTGATATGCTCGGTTATACCGTTTTTTTCCTGGTATTCCACACATTGGTATTTTTTACAGAAAGACAGGCCAAAAAATACGAATCAAACAATCTTTACATTGTGGTAATATAACAGATTACACCAATATTCAGGGTTAAACAATTTTTACTCAACAAGGCAACGCAGATGAGTTTCACTTGTAAACGAACTCCTCCCTATCGTATTGTGGAACACACGGTGTCTTCTCTGCACCACACCGCATTTTCCTGAGCGTGAGCGTGTTATGAGGATCTGTATTTGAGCAGACCATATGCGCGAATTTCTATCCTTCCTGAAAGCTTTTTTACGTATCCAGAGGTATATGACCCCGTATGTTTTACGAAACTTACATTCAGTTGAAGTTTGACAAATACAGTGCTAATTTACACCACTTCCAAAGAATGTGTTCCAGTTACGCTCAAATCGTAGGTGATAGCTATCCTTCCGCTTCAGTTCCGCTATCGTAGTGATGAGATATATACTGTCACTCCTATCAGTTGTCGAACATACTTGTTCTTTGTCTGCATTTAGAATCATTCGTAATATGCGAGCAGAAAGACTGTCTATTTGGCGGTCAGAAGTTTTGTGCTGCAGAGTAATTCAATAACTTTATTTAGTTTACTGCTGTAAACGGTTACGGGCTATCTGTCCAGTGTCATCAACTACATAATCATAATTTAACTGACTTTAAATATAATATAAATACGTTAGAACCTGCTTTCATTGCTGGTACATTCATTTGCCCGTCACTGGCAAGTGCAAAGAATGTCTTTCTATTCGTCAAACTTATTGAGCTGCAGATCAATGCTTTACTTCACAGAACTTGATCTACGAGTCAGAAATATAAATGCAGTTCCATATTTCTAGATTTCTGGAAAGCGTTTGACACAGTGGCCGACTGCAGCCTGTTAAAGAAGGTATGACCGTATGGTATAGGTTCCCAGATATGTTGGTAGTTCGAAGACTTCTTAGGTAATAGAACCCAGTGTGTTGTCCTAGACGGCGAGTGTCCATCAGAGACATAGGGAAGCGTTATAGCAACGCTATTATTTCCTATGTACGTAAATGATCTGGTGGACAGGGTGTGCAGTAGTCTACGGTTGTTTGCTGATAATGATGTGTTAGATAGAAAGTCGATTGACCTTAGTAGGATACAAGATGACCAGACAACATTTCTATCTGGTGTAATAAACGGTAGCTAGCTCCACACATAGGAAAATATATATTAAAGCGGATGAGTAGGAGAAAAACCGGCATCTAAATATGTGAGCGTAACATTGCAAAGCGATATGAAATGAAACGAGCAATGAGAGTGGTGACGGGAAAGACGAATGGTCGACGTAGGTTTATTTGTAGAATTTAGGGACAGTGAGATTCTTCTACAAAGGAGACCGCATATAGGGCGCTAGTACGACTCGTTTTTGAGTACTGCTTGAGTGTTGAGTGATACGTAACAGGTTGAGGCAAAGGAAGACATCGGACCTGTTAAGAGGCCAGCTACTATATTTGTCACAGATAGGTTCGAATATTACGGAAATGCTTCGGGAACTCAGTCGAGAATTGCTGGACAGAGGTGACGTTCTTTTCGAGGAAAGCTATTGAGAAAAATTAGAGAACCGTAATTTTAAGCTGGATGCTGAACGATTCTACTGCCTCCAACATACATTTCACGTAAGGACAACGAAGATAAGATACGAGAAACTAGGGGTCATACGGAGACACATACACAGTCCTATTTTCCCTCGCTCTATTTGAGAGTCAAACGTAAAAGGAAACGAGTAGTAGTCCTACAACGTACCCTCCGCCTCGCACCGTAAGGTGGCTTGCCGAGTTTCTAGGAGTACATGTAGGTATAAATTTATCTATTAAGATGTGAGTCCATCCAGTTATAGAGACAAGAACTCACGGAAAAATGTTGTCTCTTATTTATTGGGAAAAGACGGAACTTCGTCTGCTGAATGTCTATCGGTAAAATCCTTCGTATTTGCGCCAAATTTTCTCACTGGAGTTTGCTCGCAACGTTTAGAGGACGCAGTATAGAGCTCCCTCCTCAACTCCCCTACTGACAGAATACCGCTTACCCTTATATTCTCACCATACACAATTCTCAAGTTTTAGATATATATGACATCCCTATTTACCTGAACGAGGCCGGCTCTAGGTGTCCCCAGCCAAGTCACAAACACCTGCTAATTCTCTCGATATCCCATAGCGTTCTGACAGCACTGCCCCCTTAGTTAAAGTACTGTGTAACCCCCTATCCGTCACTGGGTATGCAAAGCGCTATCACAACGAGAAAACTAGCACACTAACGTACGTGAGGAAATTTACGAGTATTCAGACGCTTACGTCCAGGTATTTTACGATTTGTGTTGTTCGTAGTTATTTGTGGTCAGTGACGTAATGGAGCAGGTCTCTTTGGCTATTTAGATTCGATAGCTACATCTATTTAGTTCAGCTCCAACTCCGTTCCTTCGTTAATCTTCTGCAAATCACGGTAGCCTATCAGTTTTGCAGTCCTAAAATAGATAAGAGCTTACATCTAAACATAGACTATATTCCGCAAACCACTGCACGGTGCGGACTGTATCGTAGCAGTATTATTGATTTTTCGGTTGCAATTGCGCTCACATTTGCAACGATCGGGTATAATATGAATGTCTGTGTACCTATGTCTATAGCCTAATTTCTACTATTATCGTCAGGCCAGATGTAGGTTTTTTAATGGCCAAGGAAGCTCTACTGCTGCAGCTTTAGTACATGAACTACTAAACGAAATTCAGAAGCACAGAACCTCTAATTCATTGGTACCGGATGAATGTCTATAGCTATCTCCCTGTACGTATCTGTCTCTTTTATCGTATTCCAAGGATAACTAGGCTAGAAATACGACAGCCTAATGGTGTCAGAGTCTTTTCCGTTATCATGATGTATCGTGGGAAATACATCAGCTTCTTGCAAGTAGGGCATACCCCATAATACGAATGTGACAGTATCACAGAACTTCTGATACGCTATCCATTCAGTCATTATAATAGTGTTAAGACCTCACTCCTCCACGCATAACTGAGAGCTACTGTACCAGTAGTGAATGATTCGGGCTTAATCACAGTACTGTTAATTCCTCACCCCGCAGCGCTAGAGTGGACCTACCATGTTACTGTATTCACTCGAGAGCAGAATATACCCACATTGACAGTGCGTAATGTTATATAGAAGCAAACACAGTACTTACACGATCATCCGATTATCGAACATCGTGAGTCAATCAACCAACAAGTTGAAGCCAGTCCAAATCAGTGTCGATGTTTCCTCCAGCAACAGCAGTCATCTTAATGCCTCCTACACCCCCCCGAGTTGCCACAGTCTTTAGGTGACATACTAACAGGAATTGCTGCCAGTCACCTCCTACACTGTGGATTACATCTCCTTAAAAATCTTTTCAAATGCATTTGAGCCTGTCATATTCTTCTGATTTATCTCACCGACATGACAGTTTACGATTTTGGTTGCTTCTCTTAAGAATCTAGCAAATTAATCGGAGCCCGACATATACATTATTATTCAGCTCCCTTCAGATGCTTACAGCTACGCATTTTAAAGCCGTTAACGCTTTCGATGACAGCATACGAGACTTATAGACTTATTAATGTGCAATAGATTTAGTTACTTACAGCCCCACCTTAGGTCTTCCCGCCTGTTGCAGACAACTCCATCACCTGCGAACATATTATATATAAAACGAGTACGACACAACTTGCTGTGCAGCACATGGTGGATGGTACACTGCACCAGCATTATCGATTACCTATCCACTCAGTCTCAAGCGCTGATCGAGACAAAAATTATTGTTTGTATACTTCAACAGATACCCGAAACCACCCCTATGTTTACTGGGGAAATACGTCTTCTTTCCCAGAATAGAGTAAGCCAGCCTGTACGATCTTAGCTGAATCCACAAAATGCTTTTGCTTCGCATATCAACCATCTAACACTAAGGGATGTGGAATCACATGATTGGTGGACATCGACGATGCAGTGCCGAGCAGTCGAATCGATGTCACTATTCTCCAGTACGTATCATATAACCACAAACTAGTCTATGCGTGTTAGTGTGGGGACAGCAACTGACAACGAGCTCAGAGTTATTGTGGAAATTGAGACCGTATGGTGAGGTATGACTGTGGCGCTCGTTCAAATAGAGTGAGAGAAGCTCTGCACCAAACTGACATAAATGTCGTGGTGCAGATAACGGCTAAGTACGACATATTTTATCTCGACATCCTGTCTCTGATAGCAGCCGTTTTAGCGCATCAATATTCATTGTGCCTGGTATTGCTACGTTCAAATTAACGGGTCGAAAGTCGTACCAGAGCATGCTTTAAAAGTAACGGAATGTCGTAAACAAACGTGGTCTGCAAGAAGCGGTATGCGCTGCAGTAATGGTATTGTCTTCCCTAAAATAGTGTGAGCATTGAGATGGGGCTGTGCTGTTTGTGATTTCGGTCACACAAACATTCTAAGGCCAAAGAAGGGTCAGTTCAAGTTGGTATACCTATTATTAGATGCAATAAACGTGGAAATAAAAGCGTACAAGAAACAATTATTTACGAAACACTGTCGCATAGTTTCCAGACGTCAGTAAGTGCTATTTATTTTGTATGGGGCTCACACACACTATTAACAAATGTTCAACTGAAACTACAGTCTGCCATTACATATATGTGCGTATAGACTCCCTTCTGATTTGTAAATATAAGACTGCTTCGGTTGCAGGTTCGAATCCTGCCTCGGGCATGAATGTGTGTGATGTCCTTAGGTTAGTTAGGTTTAAGTAGTTCTGAGTTCTAGGGGACTGATGACCACAGCTGTTAAGTCCCATAGTGCTCAGAGCCATTTGAACCATTTATTTGTAAATATAATTTTCTTAGGAAGAAAATAATACCCAGTAATCCAGAGGCGCAATGGAATCAGATGCGTGTAACTTACACTCCAAACATCTGCAAGGCCATTTAAGTAGAGTAATACTGTGTTTGGTACTCTCTCCCACTATTGACAAATGTTCCATTAAGACTGCAGACTTCGATGTCATATACGTGAACATAGACTCCCACCTGATTTTGAAATGTATTTACTTAGAAAGAAAAAAATGTCCCGTAATGCAGCGGTGCAGAGTGATGAGATGCGAGTAACACTTGTTCAAAACCTCTGTCGGCGCTATTTCAGCACAGTGATGCTGTGTAGGGTACTCCCTGTCACCATTGACAATAGTTCCGTTAAAACTACTGTCTTCTGCTTCATATACATCCCACCCTGATTTTTGAACTGCACTTTATTTTCGCTAGCATTTAGACAGGAAGTGTGCATTTCCATAGTTGTAAAACAGAGCTTAAAAACAAGGTGTTTTTGATTGAAGGAAGATGTTTCTGCGAAACATTATGTGTAGTGCAAATCCATTCTGTGGAACATCTCATTTTCTTGTCCAAAACCAGAACTTAGTAGTCATATGGAAGACCACTGCAATATTACAGACTGGTGGTCCACGTCAGCGTCCACTAGTTCTGCTTTAGATGACACTCTTATATTAAGTGTACATACATACCAATCTCTACTCCTAATACGACTCTTGTTTCTAACTGTGACAAATGGCACAATGTCTCTAGAGTACACAGACTTACTACCCCTTACTGAAGTACTGACATATGACATCACCCTTCCACCCACCGCATAGTGCATACATTAAGAAATCAAGCACCTTCTACCACAAATTACGATTACATTTGCTTTGTAATGCTTTTTACTAAGGTAACGTGAGACCAGGCCATGGGAAACATTCAGATTTTCTTTTGCTCCCTCCAACACATCCAGGTTCAGAATCTAGTCGGTCCTAGCTTAGTGGGACGTATATGTCGCAACGCACTTGTTACTGGATCAAGTAGGACTGTATAGCACAAGTCTAACAATAATGCGGTACTGCAGGAAGAAACAATGTTTTCTTAACCCTAAGAAAGACAGCATACTCTGCCAGAACAGTGGTATTGTCTGTCATTTCTATGCCTCGACAGTAAAGTTTCATAATTATTCAACTCTGATCAGAAAGTGTTAAGGTCACACTGTAATCGTAGCTATCATATTAAGATCAGACCTAAGTGTGATTGATGTAGGAAAAAAACAAGAAAAGAATCCATTTTGACGAAATGCTTTATTCTTCCCAATGTATGTCTACGAATTATTAAAAGTACATCACAAAATAATAGTATCTCTTCCAACATCATTACTTTTGTCAAATATGTACTTATTGTAGGTAAAACACGTCTCTGACACACAACACACGAGGAAAGGGTAGGCCCACATTTAACACTAGGAGCAACACGTGTCCAGATTTTACACAAATGAGAACTGTCAGCTCTCAGAGTCGTGTGGCGCTCTGCTGCTGTTTTCAGATGATTTTTGGGGAGGTTTAATATTAGCTGCATCATTTGGAGTCACTTTTTCATCTCTGTTCTGACAAATATTTTCCATAAAATACTTTCCCCTCCCAAGAAGCACAAACAAACTCTTGGCAAACCCTACAACATGTTCACCAAATGTGTTCTTCATTTCATTTCAATATTTCAACCCTCCAGCACAATCAAACGGACAGTCTCCTCTCCACCACTGGTATAAAAGAATCCATCTTCCATTCGTTTGTCACGTCGTTGCTTAATAGCTAAGGACCAACCTTTGAAAGACGATAGCCTCACATCATGTTTTCTATATTTAGGGTGAGCTAATACAGTGTCCGTCACATCATACATTGAATTGCATAACGATGCTGATCCAGATGACGATGGTTAAAGTATCCAGTCTGCACAGTATACACGTATCATACAAAAGAAACAGTTCAGCACACCGATATACCTCCATAACACACTCACACATCCACTAGATTACAGAGCAACCTGCTTTCAAAGTTCCATATCTAAAGATCCAAGATGCCAACACTTCTGCTCACATGAGCATCACGTCTCTTCTGGTTACATGTTCTCTTTTTGCTTTTGAATTTAGTACAGTTAAAAATGCCTGTAAGGTGTCAGGCAAATCCAACACCTTCCATGATAACCCTGACATGACAGCAAATCCTGGCAGGGTTGCCATTCTCTGACATTCTGCGTGGTGTCTGTCTGAGTCGTGTCTCCTACTACTTTCGCGCAAAGACGCTCTGAGCGTGTTTTTTAGGGAATTGACTAGTTTGAACCTAGGACCCGTTGCTGGTAAGGAGACGTCAGACCACACATGACATGTAGAGTTCAGAGGAGTTCAGTGAGACTAGCGATGATACAATCAAATACTTAATGATTTCAGCATCAGCTCCACTGAACTCCCTGTAAAAGAATCTTAACACTAACTAAATTTAGTGGAAAGGGGTTCAAGGCTTTCCTATTTGTAGTTAGCTGGTAAAATAACGTCAAAAAGCAGTTAAGTTTACCATTGGAATTTTTATTCTACTCACAAAACATTGCTTATAAATTGCGCTATTGATGAAAGGAAACATTTTAATGCAGGATGATAAAACCAACCACGTTCAACAAAAATGCGAACGAATATCCCCTGAATGGGTTTTCCAAGTTCTACATTGAATCGAAGGATGACCTATGCCATATCACATCTATAATCTAGGTTTAAATTAAGTTTCATAAAAGAGAAAACTATCAAAAATGGTCTACAGTGACCCTTAATTATCTTTAATCATTTATTTAATTTGTCGTAAATTACAATGGCTGATGTGGCTTCTCAATAATTATATAACAGAAAAATTATCGCGTTTCAGATTTTAACTTCAAGTAGCTAATGTCAAATGTGAATACTACGAAGCTTAATTGACGATCGACACTAGTATTACGTAAAGTGGGGATGTAACAGATAAATACCTAGCACAACCGCGCTATTGTTCTTTATGTGCGTTTATCGATTCCTCTCATGGGGTCCCCAGAATCCACCCCAGACCTATTGCTGGTGAATCCACCTTCAGGCACAGCCCTGGACATATCATGGGTGAAGCAATCTTTGAACCCTGTCATGGGTGTAAGGTGTGATGGATCCACCTACGAGCTCTGTCCCGATCCACTCCTGGACCCACTCTGAATCATGGGGACGCCCAGAAGAAACTGATACACACGCATAAAGAAAAAGAGCGCAATTCTGTTATTGTGTTTACAATTGTACTACATTTATAAGCGAATTCATATTGTGACCAGAATTGACACCATGACCACTTGAGCATAAATGTTGGGATCTGTATACAGCGAACGTTGAAAACAGGTCGCTCCGTACCATAGTGGATGTCAGAGGCTGCTGGGGAGGCATATAGGTAGGATGAACTATTCCTTTCGTACGATACTTGTAACCTATCTCCTGCATCAGCATCGTTTTGCAGTTCAACGTGTGAAGTTCAGGAGATTATGTTAGCTCATCCAAAATACATAACATACGAAATAAGGCTGGCATCTTTCAGAGACTAGTCTTTAGCTATTAAGCTAAAACCTGAAAAACTAAGTGAAGCTGGATTGTTTTGTACTGGTGAAGGTGGTGAAACCGTGAGTTTCCATTGCGGTGGAGGGATGAAATATTTTGATGAAACGAACAACCTACGCGTTGAACATGCTGTGTGGTTTTCCCAGCGTTTGATTGTACTTCTTCCAAGGGGTAATGAGTTTGTGGATAATCTTTGTCATAACAGAGACGCAAAAATTACTGCGAAGGATGTACCTAATATTATACCTCCATCAAATATTCCGAATGCAGCATCAGAACACAATGTGACTGTGAGAGTTACTGGCAATGCTCACCCTTATAAAAACAATTTCCAGAAATAAATGGGGGTACTGTCTTTCGCTGGAGAGATACTACTGTTTGCGTTAAATGTAGGCGTAACATTTCCTCCTGTGCTATGTGTCAGAGTCTTGTTTCAGCTACAGTAACCACATTTTTGCGAAAGCAACGCTGTTGTACAGGATCCTAGTATTTTATCACTTTTTTTACATATTACGTTAATACACATTGTGAAGAATAAATCATTATCGTTAAAATGCATTCTTTTCTAATTTTTCCTATATGAGATACACTTAGCCCTTATTTCTAATGTGTTTGCCGTGTTTAGATGCTGATCTTAACACCTCCTTACCTGTGCTGAAGAATCGTGATTTCTTTTAGCGTTGTAGCGTAGAATTTACAGGTGTGATTGTCTTCCAAGAGGCTTGAAAAAAGGTAATTTCGTCCCCTAGCGGAGTACTTTTGCTAAGGCTTGTCCTAATTAGTTCCATATGATCCAGTTACAAGTGCTTAGCGACATCTACACCACACTAAGCTAGTAGCGACTAGATGAGTAATGTAGGAAGAAAAAGAAAATCTCAGCGCTGTCTACGCCTATGAGTCATATTACTTTAGTAAATAGCATTAGACAGCAGATCCAATCGGAATTGGCTGAAGAAGGTGCTTGGTTTATAATGTATGCAATAGTGTTGATTGGAAGGATGATATCATGTATCAGTACTTTAATTGGGCGAATTCATTACACTCTAGAGACATTGAATCATTTTCCACAGTTAGGAGCAGGAGGTAAGTTGGAAAAAATTGAAATGGATGCATTGGGAATGTAAGGAATCCACCTAAAGCATGTAATCTCCACTCTCCTCCCTTTCTCTCATGAGTTGCCCACATTAACAATGCCCAATCCAAGTAATTAATGAGACAAATCTTTTACGAAGATTTGAGAGGATCGAAGATTACAATAAACTTTCAAGTTTACTTAACTTGTCACGTTCAGATGCCTCCTGTTCTTCTTGTCTAGGGGTCTGATTCTTGAAGCTGAGTGTCTTACATCAGGTCCTCACTGTTGGTTTGAACTAAATAAATTGGAAGATTGTTGTTGCAGAATTTTTTACGTCAGTATATTTTCCACTGATTTTCTCACATTTTAGTATATTACACAGTATTCTGATTCTCCACATTAACAAAGCCGAAATTACATTGTTCGCACCTATCATCCAAAATTGCGGCCGATCATATCAGAGGCAAGCTTACGATTCTCACACTCTGCAGAAGTGAAAGTATTCCAAAGGGTTTACAATTTTTCTTAACAAATTAATTCCTATTTGTTCTCGTTACATTATTAATTTCGATTATTATTTCACAATCGAATCTAGAAATAAACATAGTAAACTGTAGGAGATTGCGTAATTAATAATACAAATTGTATGTGAGCAAATAATTCGTAATTTAAAATGTTACTAAAAGAAAATATTTTAACTGTATATTCAGAACTAGTACTTATCGATTATAACATCGAAACTAAAATATTTTACAAAGTTATTCCTTTTCATAAAATTAAGCTTAAAATATAGCGCACTGTGTATATAACTACATGAAAGTTTCCAGAAATGCAATTCAGATAGTGGTAACCTGTCAAACATTCGAAAGATAATACTGGTATCGACAACTATCGTTGAGGAACTGTATTGATAGAGAAGGATATCCCGTTACAAGCAGAACTGCTGGACGTTGAAACAGACCATTAGTCTGCTGTGTAGCAATGGCCTTCTTCACATGACTACTACCGTATGGATTAGGATAAAATGTGAGATATCTTAACAATATGTGCTATTACCTATTGTTTTTCAGAAATGTTTACGTCTTCCTCCACTAAAAAGAACCTGCTCGTTAAGCTCTGATTTACAGAAAGGGCAATTGACTGTTCGAATCTGATACTGTCTAAATGCTAGCGAAACGGAAATACATTTCAAAAATCAGTGTGGGATGTATATGGCGAGGAAGGCAGTAGTTTTAAAGGAAAATTTCTCAATGATGGTACGGTGTATTCTATACGGCATCAGTTTACTTCAATAGCCCTGTCAACATTTAGAAGAGGTCTAACAGTCGCCTCTCCCTGCGCTGCTATTTTAGCACTTGTAATGTATTTCTACTGTTGCTTTCAGTGTCTAGCATCTTTAGAGCATTTTCCAGACAGGCTCACTCTTGTTTTATTGTAAGTGGTCAGCCAGTCACATTCTCCTCTGCTGCTGTTTTAGCTCTTCTTTTGTATTTCCCCTTGATTTACTTTTAGTTTTGGCACCTTTATGCCATTTTCCGTACAAGCTCACCCTTGCCTTTTGTAAGCGGTAAATAATCCATCACAGGTGGAAAAAATTTGTGTGATCGTCTACCCAGACGTAGCAAACACAGTTAATTGTCATAAGTGACTGACAGGCTGAAGGTCTTCGTTCAACAAATCAGGTCTCATACTTGGTAGAGTTCCCACAAAATATTTACAAGGTTCTACCTCTCACGGAAACTAACTTTCTCAAGAGTTTACTTTCAGTATGTGTGCACTGATATAGATCCTTCTAAAAGAAGAATACAGTCAGTGTTCTACCAGAGTTCTTGAATCAGGTTACGGCACCCAACGACGGAGACAAGACCATCGGTGGAGCAGCAGAGTCCAGGTGGTGCCCATCGAGAAAGTAGCTACTCGGTAGCAGTCAATGGCGTCTAGTGGAGCGAATGTCCGCCTGTAGCTCTGGTTCGACTGAATTGACGCTGCACGGTAGTGCACGAGCCTAAATATTACCGGCTGGCAGGAGGACGCAGGAACTATTTTAGGTTACGTGGGTCGCGGATGGAAATGGGTCCCCCTCTGGTCCGCGATCCTTGGTGGCATTGCTAGGGCCGCGTAGAGTGGAACTGCTGCTGCAAAACTGTTTTCTGGCGCAGCGTAGCAGTGTAGCATTTAGGCAAACCGCGACGATGTTCCGCCGGATGGGTTGTCAGCCATGCAGGCAGAACGCTGCACTGTAGTTCCTTCAGTCGATTGTCGCACAGATGACAAAATGGTAGATATCAAAATAGACGACAGAGGGATAGAGAAACAATTAAAATCGCTGAAAACAGGACAGGCCGCTGGACCTGATGGGATACCAGTTCGATTTTACACAGAGTACGCGAAGGAACTTGCCCCCGTTCTTGCAGCGGTGTACCGTAGGTCTCTAGAAGAGCGTAGCCTTCCAAAGGATTGGAAAAGGGCACAGGTCATTTCTGTTTTCAAGAAGGGACGTCGAACACATGTGCAGAACTATAGACCTATATCTCTACCGTCGATCAGATGTAGAATTTTGGAACACGTATTGTGTTCGAGTATAATGACTTTCGAGACTAGAAATCTACTCTGTAGGAATCAGCATGGGTTTCGAAAAAGACGGTCGTGTGAAACCCAGCTCGCGCTATTCGTCCACGTGACTCAGAGGGCCATAGACACGGGTTCCCAGGTAGATGCCGCATTTCTTGACTTCCGCAAGGCGTTCGATACAGTTCTCCACAGTCGTTTAATGAACAAAGTAAGAGCATATGGACTATCAGACCAATTGTGTGATTGGATTGAAGAGTTCCTAGATAACAGATCGCAGAATGTCATTCCCAATGGAGAGAAATCTTCCGAAGTAAGAGTGATTTCCGGTGTGGCGCAGGGGAGTGTCGTAGGACCGTTGCTATTCACAATATACGTAAATGACCTTGTGGATGACATCGGAAGTTCACTGAGGCTTTTTGCTGATGAGGCTGTGGTATATCGAGAGTTTGTAACAATGGAAAATTGTACTGAAATGCAGGAGGATCTGCAGCGAATTGACGCATGGTGAAGGGAATGGCAATTGAATCTCAATGTAGACAAGTGTAATGTGCTGCGAATACATATAAAGAGAGATCCCTTATCATTTAGCTACAATATAGCAGGTCAGCAACTGGAAGCTGTTACTTCCATAAATAATTTGGGAGTGGGCATTAGCAGTGATTTAAAATGGAATGATCATATAAAGCTGATCGTCGGTAAAGCAGATGCCAGACTGAGATTCATTGGAAGAATCCTAAGGAAATGGAATCCGAAAACAAAGGAAGTAGGTTACAGTACGCTTGTTCGCCCACTGTTTGAATACTGCTCACCAGTGTGGGATCCGTACCAGATAGGCTTGATAGAGAATATCCAACGGAGAGCAGCGCGCTTCGTTACAGGATCATTTAGTAATCGCGAAAGCGTTACGGAGATGATAGATAAACTCCGGTGAAAGACTCTGCAGGACAGACGCTCAGTAGCTCGGTATTGGCTTTTGTTGAAGTCTCGAGAACATACCTTCACCGAGGAGTCAAGCAGTGCATTGCTCCCTCCTACGTATATCTCGCGAAGAGACCATGAGGATAAAATCAGAGAGATTAGAGCCCACACAGAGGCATACCGACAATCTTTCTTTCCACGAACAATACAAGGCTGGAAAAGGAGGGAGAACCGATAGAGCTACTCAAGGTACCCTCCGCCACACGCAGTCAGGTGGCTTGCGGAGTATGGATGTAGATGTAGATGTCAAGTGCACAGCCAGTTACGTTCCGTTGTGCTGCTATTTTATCTCCTCTCCCCTATTTCATGTTTTATTTTCAGTTTTAGCACCTTTAAACAATTTTACAAACAGACTCACCCTTTTATTCTGTAAGTAATCGGCTAGTCACACTTCCTTGTGCTGTTATTTTAGCCCCTCTGTCTTTTCTTAGCGTTTTAACAAGAGGTTAGAACCTTTCTTCTTTTCTCCAGTGCCTTACGGCGTGTGAGTTGGAGTGATTGTGTGGGTTAAGGCGAAGCAGGTGGGAGTGAGTGAGTATCGTTTTGTACGTTTACCTTTCACTGTGACAAAATTTTTAGTTCTTTTATCAATATCACTTTCGTTTAATATTTATGAGCACGCTGAGAACCTTGCTGTTGAGCTCCCGTTAACTTCAAACACACACACACACACACACACACACACACACACACACACACGCATGAGATTTATTTGTGGTAACATACCTGTGCTTTCTCCTGGCGGGAACGTTAATTAGTCTCGCAGGTATTGTACGTAGTATTCCGAAATGCATCTTAGTCAGAAAGCTTTATCATTACTGCAGTTGGTGAAAGTATGTCATATGCCAGGTTTCACACAAAAGATCCACCGCATCACATTGCTGCCTAGTGCGGGGTTTACTCAGGTGACATAGCGTAGGGGAGTTACATATGAATTTTACGGAGGAGGATCAGGCAGCGATAGTGGGTAGGGCAGGGAAGGGCCTTGATAGGGACGGGGAATATGTTGTGGTGGCACTAATGTGCATTTCGTGCAGCTGTTTCAGCGTCATGATCGCTCTCATCTTAATGTGCCTGTTAGGCGCGTTAAGATGGGGCTGGAGAGGGCGCTGTTGGCAGATGGTATGGGTCACATTTCAGTGGTGTCAGTTGGGTCTGTCAGTATTTTGGGTTTAACTAGGTAATGCCTGCACCTCAGTAGGTATGGAAAGGGGAGGCTGGCAAAGCTTATGGGTGACAGTGTAGTGGGTGGTAGTGGGATAACTTATGGAAAAATTCCTGTAGTATTTGGTGTTAGAGCTGCACGTTTTTTTAGATTGAAGTCAGCTGATAAGTATACCTGCTTAAAGGAAGTCCCTCTAATTAAGGACTCACCTTCAGAGGACGTCATGTTTCCAGGTAGAATGGAATTAGTATACTTCATCAAAATATAAGAGGTATTAGAGATAAAATTAGTGAACTGCTTATAGATGTTGACTCTGAAATTATTGGTATACAGGGCCACTACTAAAATAATTTGACAGTTCAGACGCTTCCTTTTCCAGGATACAGATTAGCTGGCTGTTTTTCAAGGAGTTCCTTGCGGGGTGGGGGAGTGAATATTTACGTAAAGAACAATACTACTTTTGAGGCCACAGGCGTATCACGGTACTGCACTGAATAGATATTTGAATGTTATGTAGGGACAGTTGAATTTAGTGAAACTATACGTCTAATAGTTGTTGTTTATATGGTTCAAGTTGCTCTAGCACTATGAGACTTAGCATCTGAGGTCATCAGTCCCCTAGAATTAGAACTACTTAAAACTAACAAACTTAAAGACATCAAACACATACTTGCCCGAGGCTGGATTCGTACCTGCGACCGTAGCACCACAGCGGTTCCGGACTGAAGCGACCAGCTGTTGTTTATAGGCCCATAACTCTGACTTCAGAGCATTTCTGCTCAAGCTAGGGAGGGTTCTTGGTTCACTTTGCAGGAAGTATCAAAAATTAGTTATATGTGGGACCTCAATACAAATTTTGTATATGATGGTGCAAGAGAAAGGTCGTTGGTAGATCTCCTAAGTTCATATTATCTGATGCAGACTGTGCTTTTCCTAAATAGGGTGCAGGGGAATGGTAGCACAGTGATAGACAATATTTGTATTTATTCTTCATTGCTAGATGTGCATTCTATTAGTAAAAGAGTGAATGGCCTTTCAGACCATGATGCACAAATTTTAACAATAAAAGGCTTTTGAACTCAAACAAATGTCAAGTGTAATTACAAACGACATGGCAAAATTAATCCAACAGGAACAGAGAGTTTTTTAAACCTTGTCAAGGTACAAGAGTGGCAGGATGTTTATAGTACCGATAACATAGATGACAAATATAATGCTTTTCCTTGACACATTTCTCATGCTCTTTGAGAGTTGCTTTGCATTAGAACGTTCTAAATGCGGTATAGTTGTAATAGGCAGCCTGGGTGGCTGAGTAGCCAGATAAGGATATCATGTAGATCAAAGTGGGAATTACATCGAAGTGATAGAAGTAGTCATAATCAAACTACGAACATTACTGTACTGTAAGGTGCTTAAAAATGTTATTAGGCAGGAAAAGAGTATATGGTATGCAGATAGAATAACTAATTCACATGATAAAATTCAAACCAAATGGCCAGTTGTGAAGGAAGTATCAGGTCAGCAGCACAAGGTCGATGATTTAAAATCAGTTCGTAGTAAAAATATTTGTTACTAATAAGTCAGGTATATGTACAGTATTTAACGATCATTCCATGAACATTGTGGATGAATTAAATAGAAATATCATATAAATTTCTTAGCAAATGCCTTTCCGAGATTAATATCTGAAATACCCCTCTGTGATACAGACAAGAGGGAGATTGATTCAGTTATTAAATCACTGAAGACTAAGGACTCTCATGGATATGGTGGAGTCCCTAGCAGAATAGCAAAGTACTGTGCTACACATGTTACCCCTGTATTTAGCCATATTTGCAATTTTTCCTTTAGAAATGGTCAGTTTTCTGAACGATTAAAGTACTCAGTAGTAAAGAAAATCTGAAAATGGAAATGCAAAGGCTCAATGTAGATATAGTAGGGGTCAGTGAAGTGAAGTGGAAGGAAGACAAGGATTTCTGGTCAGATGAGTATCGGGTAATATCAACAGCAGCAGAAAATGGTATAACAGGTGTAGGATTCGTTATGAATAGGAAGGTAGGGCAGAGAGTGTGTTACTGTGAACAGTTCAGTGACCGGGTTGTTCTAACCAGAATCGACAGCAGACCAACACCGACAACGATAGTTCAGGTATACATGCCGACGTCGCAAGCTGAAGATGAACAGATAGAGAAAGTGTATGAGGATATTGAAAGGGTAATGCAGTATGTAAAGGGGGACGAAAATCTTATAGTTATGGGCGACTGGAATGCAGTTGTAGGGGAAGGAGTAGAAGAAAAGGTTACAGGCGAATATTAGCTTAGGACAAGGAATGAAAGAGGAGAAAGACTAATTGAGTTCTGTAACAAGTTTCAGCTAGTAATAGCGAATACCCTGTTCAGGAATCACAAGAGGAGGAGGTATACTTGGAAAAGGCCGGGAGATACGAGAAGATTTCAATTAGATTACATCATGGTCAGACATAGACTCCGAAATCAGAAACTGGATTGTAAGGCGTACCCAGGAGCAGATATAGACTCAGATCACAATGTAGTAGTGATGAAGAGTAGGCTGAAGTTCAAGACATTAGTCAGGAAGAATCAATACGCAAAGAAGTGGGATACGGAAGTACTAAGGAATGACGAGATACGTTTGAAGTTCTCTAACGCTATAGATACAGCAATACGGAATAGCGCAGTAGGCAGTACAGTTGAAGAGGAATGGACATTTCTAAAAAGGGTCATCACAGAAGTTGGAAAGGAAAACATAGGTACAAAGAAGGTAGCTGCGAAGAAACCATGCGTAACAGAAGAAATACTTCAGTTGACTGATGAAAGGAGGAAGTACAAACATGTTCCGGGAAAATCAGGAATACAGAAATACAAGTCGCTGAGGAATGAAATAAATAGGAAGTACAGGGAAGCTAAGACGAAATGGCTGCAAGATAAATGTGAAGACATCGAAAAAGATATGATTGTCGGAAGGACAGACTCAGCATACAGGAAAGTCAAAACAACCTTTGGTGACATTAAAAGCAACGGTGGTAACATTAAGAGTGCAACGGGAATTCCACTGTTAAATACAGAGGAGAGAGCAGATAGGTGGAAAGAATACATTGAAAGCCTCTATGAGGGTGAAGATTTGATGTGATAGAAGAAGAAACAGCAGTCGATTTAGAAGAGATAGGGGATCCAGTATTAGAATCGGAATTTAAAAGAGCTTTGGAGGACTTACGGTCAAATAAGGCAGAAGGGATAGGTAACATTCCATCAGAATTTCTAAAATCATTGGGGGAAGTGGCAACAAAACGACTATTCACGTTGGTGTGTAGAATATGTGGTGTCACAGCCAGACACCACACTTGCTAGGTGGTAGCCTTTAAATCGGCCGCTGTCCGTTAGTATACGTCGGACCCGCGTGTCGCCACTATCAGTGATTGCAGACCGAGTGCCACCACACGGCAGGTCTGGAGAGACTTCCTAGCACTCGCCCCAGTTGTACAGCCGACTTTGCTAGCGATGGTTCACTGACAAATTACGCTCTCATTTGCCGAGACGATAGTTAGCATAGCCTTCAGCTACGTCATTTGCAACGACCTACAAAGCGCCATTACCAGTTACTATTGATGCTGTAAAACATGTACCGTCAAGAGCAATGTTCACCATTTATGGATTAAAGTTAAGTATTCCAGCAGCTACGTACGTTTTTTGTTAGTCTCATTTCCTTTACCTGTTCCAGACCTCACGCCAGCCTGCGTGAACTAAAACGCGTGCCTTTCGGCTTCCTCTCATTGTTGGTTGACTGTCTTGCCAATCAACAACAGAATATATGAGTCTGGCGACATACCATCTGACTTTCGGAAAAGCATCATCCACACAATTCCGAAGACGGCAAGAGCTGACAAATGCGAGAATTATCGCACAATCAGCTTAACAGCTCATGCATCGAAGCTGCTTACAAGAATAATATACAGGAGAATGGAAAAGAAAATTGAGAATGCGCTAGGTGACGATCAGCTTGGCTTTAGGAAAAGTAAAGGGACGAGAGAGGCAATTCTGACGTTACGGCTAATAATGGAAGCAAGGCTAAAGAAAAATCAAGACACTTTCTTAAGATTTGTCGACCTGGAAAAAGCGTTCGACAATATAAAATGGTGCAAGCTGTTCGAGTTTCTGAAAAATGTAGGGGTAAGCTATAGGGAGAGACGGGTCATATACAATATGTACAACAACCAAGAGGGATTAATAAGAGTGGACCATCAAGAACGAAGTGCTCGTATTAAGAAGGGTGTAAGACAAGGCTGTAGCCTTTCGCCCCTACTCTTCAATCTGTACATCGAGGAAGCAATGATGGAAATAAAAGAAAGGTTCAGGAGTGGAATTAAAATACAAGGTGAAAGGATATCAATGATAAGATTCGCTGATGACTTTGCTATCCTGAGTGAAAGTGAAGAAGAATTAAATGATCTGCTGAACGGAATGACCAGTCTAATGAGTACACAGTATGGTTTGAGAGTAAATCGGAGAAAGACGAAGTTAATGAGAAGTAGTAGAAATGAGAACAGCGAGAAACTTAACATCAGGATTGATGGTCACGAAGTCAATGAAGATAAGGAATTCTGCTACCTAGGCAGTAAAATAACCAATGACGGACGGAGCAAGGAGGACACCAAAAGCAGACTCGCTATGGCAAAAAAGGCATTTCTGGCCAAGAGAAGTCTACTAATATCAAATACCGGCCTTAATTTGATGAAGAAATTTCTGAGGATGTACGTCTGGAGTACAGCATTGTATGGTAGTGAAATGTGGACTGTGGGAAAACCGGAACAAAAGAGAATCGAAGCATTTGAGATGTGGTGCTATAGACGAATGTTGAAAATTAGGTGGACCTATAAGGTAAGGAATGAGGAGGTTCTACGCAGAATCGGAGAGGAAAGGAGTATGTGGAAAACACTGATAAGGGGAAGGGACAGGATGATAGGACACTTGCTAAGACATGAGGGAATGACTTCCATGGTACTAGATGGAGCTGTAGCCTGCAAAAACTGTAGAGGAAGACATAGATTGGAATTCGTCAAGCAAATAATTGAGGACGTACGTTGCAGGTGCTACTCTGAGATGAAGAGGTTAGCACAGGAAAGGAATTCGTGGCGGGCCGCATCAAACCAGTTAGTAGACTGATGACAAAAAAAATAGTAAAGACGCTTTATAAATAGGGAGAAAAGGACGATGTAGACAATTTTAGACCTATTTATATGTCATCAGCGTTTGCTAAAGTTATTGAAAATGTTATGTATGTAAGGATAATTGATCATTTTATATCAGGCGATATGCTATCAAATGTACAGTTCGCCTTTAGAAGTCGTTTAACAACTGAAAAGGCTATATTCTCTTTTCTGTGTGAGGTACTGTATGGGTTAAACAAAGAGTTTCGAACACTAGGCATATTTTCTGATTTAACTAAGGCGTTTGGTGATGTTTATCACAAAACATTGCTCCAGAAGTTGGTGCATTACGAAATATGGGGAGAACCTCACAGACAGCAAAAGGGCTTTATTCACTATGTTGAGAATGGCTGTGATGTGGGGTCTGGGTGGGGTACGGTCAAGTGGGCGTTGCCCCAGGGATCAGTGCTGGAGCACTCCTGTACCTTATTTACGTAAATGATATGCTCTCTAGTATTATGGGTAACGCTAAAATAATTCTGTTTGCTAATGACACTAGCTTGGTAGTAAAAGATGTTGAGTGCAGCGTTTCCCCAGTTTCAGATTGTGCAGTTCATCATCTAAGTTCACGGCTTGTAGAAAATAAACTAACGCTAAATCACAGTAAGGCTGAGTATTTACAGTTTCTAATTCACATTTCTACAATACCTGACGTTTTAAGTTCACAGAATTGACATATGATTAGCGAAATTGAAAAGTTAAAATTTCTAGGTGTTCAGATAGATAGTAAACTGTCGCGGAAAGCCCACGTTCAGGATCTTGTTCAAAGACTTAAAACTGCAACTCTTACTATTTGAACGGTATCTGTAGTGAGTGATCGTTCGACACGAAAAGTAGTCTACTTTGCTGATTTTCATTCGCTTATGGCGTATGGTATTATATTTTGGGGTAACTCTTTCCATTGTAAAATACATTTGGCCTAGAAAACGGAGGTTCAGGCAATAAGTGGTGTAACTTCACGAACCTCTTATCGACCCCTGTTCACGAGTCTGGTTATTTTGACACTGGCCGATCAATATGTATATCCTTTACTGTCAATTCTTGTTAACAATATTAGCTTATTCGCAAGAATAAGCAGCTTTCACTCAGTTAATACTCGGGAGAAATCATAGCTTCATCTTGATCTGGCTTTCACAACTCTTGTGCCGAAAGGTGTGCAGTATACTGCTGCATCCATTTTCAGTAAGCTACCACCCGCATTCAAAAATCTTAGCAATAATCCACGCGCTTTCAAATCGAAACTGAAGAGTTTCTTCATGGTTCACTCCTTCTATTCTGTCGAGGAGTTCCTTGAAAAATTAAGCTGATTGTTGTTGTATTGTTGATTGCGTTTACCTAAACTCATAGACCGACTTTTTCCGGGTTTATGTACATTTTATTTCTATTTCTTATTGCTTTTATACTGCAATTGCATGTAGTGACATGTTCCACGACCTTGGAGATATGCTCCTTAATTTGATCCTACGGAACTTGACGTGTAAATAAAATAAAATAAAACTATTTTCCGCAAAATGTGGTCCTACGGAAGGACAGTCGTGCTGCAGAGACTAACGACGTGGAGATGTTGAATGTTTAGTTTCCAGACTGCACGATGGCGGTATTTAACTGTGACAGGAAGGTGAACGCGGCAGAATTATGCACTGTAGTCTGAAAAACTGGTGGGCAGTGATCTATTTGGCGGGTGCAGCACCGCGATATGTAGAGAATCATTTCGTAATGCGCTTTTCTGTTGAAAGGATAAAACTACTCTATAACTCAAATAGTGACTGCTTTAAAATGTTTCATTACAGTTCTAAGAGACACAAACTTTAATGTCTGGATTAAGGCAGACTTTATTTACCCAGTTTTATAAGTTACTTCACATTTTATATCTGACATGATTGTATTTATCTGGGTATGTTATCAGCAATAAAATGTAAATACTATAGTAATCATTGTAGAGCAATCCATGTATTGACGTATAGGACATTTACAACAACGAACTGTGAAATCGCTTACAGATTCGGATTTTTGATCAAACATCTCGATCGCGTGTCCAAATACACATTTTTGGAGTCTCGTAGTCGGTGAAGTCCTCCTCTTCCCTTGACGTGCTGAATGTTGTGGGGAATGGTTTCGACAGGGCCCGGTTAGAAATATCATCTCCCGACTGCTCGGCAGCGTTTGTCTTTGTCTGTCTCAGACGCTTCTCGGCCAGCTAGCCTTTCGTAACAAGTGTTACCGCCTCCTATTGCGCAAGTAATATTTCGCTCCTTTTCATATTGTTCTCTTTTTTACGCCTTCTGACTGATCACAGGATTTTTAGGCAGTGACGTAGATTCACTATCTTCCTCCGCAATTGCTGTGTCGGACTCTTCCATCTTCCATCGCTTCGTCTATAGCAGTGTTTAAAGGTTTGGTAATTGGTGACTGACTACTAGCTCATCTGGTTGCTGCATTGTCTGGTGTCGTCTGCACTGTCATCAGAGTGCTTGGAGGGAATACTCTGTGACTGACTTGGGTCTGTATTTTCTAACGGTGTCCTCTCAGTGTTGGTCGGCTGGCTATGTGCGATGGACGCGATTTCTGATTAGTGGATGGGTAGCACACTCCCCTGAGCCACTACAGAATCGCAATATTGCCAGAGTTGTCGTGGTGAAATGGTATTGGCTCCCTTTTCGTCCAGTTTTCACGTCTACGGTCGGTCGAGATACATACGAACGTCTTTAGTGGCGGCGTATACCTAAACTTGTCTCCTGCGGTGCCGAGGTAAATATTATTCCATCTCGTCGTTCTCCCTCTCTCTATCTGTCTCCTCTTCCCCCATCTCCCTCTTTCTCCGACGTGTCTCTGTACACCTCCTCCATCACAATCCTATTCATCATGTCTTTGTCCATCTTCTTCTTCCCCCTCCGTATGTCGCCTCCTTTCCCCTCGAGCTCCTCTTCACCGCTCTTTATCTACCCTTTCCCGTCGCTCTCAACCTCCCACTCTGTCCATCTCCTCCACCCAACCGTCTCGCAGGGGATCACCTCCTCCCCTTTTCCATGTCCATCCTAGTATCCCCCCTCTTCCCTTCTCTCTCTGTCCATTTCCTTCTCATCCTCGTTCTCTGTATGTTTCCCGCTCCCACTATTTTTTGCCACCTCCTCCTCCCCCATATCTGCGTCCATCTTTCCTTTTCTCTCCCTGTCTATTCATGTTTTCTTAAAACCTTTCTCTCTCTTCATGTCCTCACGCCCACATCAATAAGCCGTTGCTGGTTCTTAACCCACAGTATTTCTTTCCAGATAGCAAGTAATGTGTGTAAGAAGTTTGGCTGTGGCAGGTATTTAGGAGTTTTTTTAATCGACACACACATGTCATACACAGTACATACGTATTAAAAAAATTTTGCATGTATTTATACACATATTTCATCTCTGTCTAGCAGATCTTCATTTTCAAGCAGCTCACTGTTTATGACATCATCTCTATTTCTTCATTCGTACGAACGCCATATTTTTGTTGTGATCTACTGACTGTATCACACGTAAGACTGTCTCTCTAGAAATCATCTACATAATCCAATGTAATTTCGCTCACCTATAAAAATAATTATTTGTAGATGGGTCATTTCTCATTGTAAGTTCTCCAGCTTACCACGCCCACACATATACCATTACATGCAGTAACTTTCTTATACAGATTTTCTCTTGTAAATATATTGGTGTCTAGATAGAAGCAATAAATTCTCCCACGACGAATGTTACCTCCTGGACAATTCAATAAGGGACTACCTTAGCTCCGGAAAGGCTACATACAGATGGATCAATCACTTACACAAAGGGTTTGCTACATTGGCATGAATGATGTTGTTTAATCAATTTGCTTTCGACACCATAATAAGCCAGCTGGGACGATGATTGCCATCATTGACTGTGTATTTTCCCTATACCTGCCTTTCAAACTCTCTACGTTGGTCTACGTTGTAAATATTAATTTCGAACTATTGTTAAGTTGGAACCGAATATCTCATGAATAACACCGATTTCTGGAAGGCGATCACCCACCCTCCACTCGGGGAGAGGCATGATGGAAAAATGAGCGAAACTCCTAAAAGGTCCTATCTCTGCGCAAGCATAATATCTTTACAGTTTGAACAATCTCACTGTTGTTCCAAAAGTATCGCAGACAGAAGTGATTCGTAAAAGTAGATGCCCTTCTGTTTCAATGCGTGTCACAATACAGGACTTTTAACATAGTCTCAGACAAATTAGATAGCCATGAAAATGGAACTGAACTCACCATCTACATTTCAGGGAACACTTAGCGCAGATGTTCAGAGGTATGATGTAAAATGTGGTACCTGGACACGTGATATTAGTTGGAACCGCGCAGATGTTCAGAGGTATGATTTAAAATTTGGTATCAGGACACGTGGACTTAGTTGGAACCGCAAGTATGCAGAGATATCTTCTGACATCATGTAATCCATAAATCGCAGGAGTAAAATGTGAAATGGTGCAGTTAAGCAGGAAGAAAGCGATAAAAACTTATAACCCATCGTCCATACATGACTGCTGAATATTCCGTATATTACTTCCTTTGCCGACCCTACGAAGAACCTCCTCGTTCCTTGCCTTATGTCCACCTAACTCAAATGTTCAAATGTGTGTGAAATTTTGTGGAACTACTAAGGTCATCAGTCCCTAAGCTTACACACCACTTAACCTAAATTATTCAAAGGACGAACACACACACCCATGCCCGAGGGAGGACTCGACCCTCCGCCGGGACCAGCCGCACAGTCCATGACTGCAGTAGCAGGAGTGTAGCTGCTGTTCTCCATGTCACTTTCCACATTGTACCATGCATGACAACCATTCTACGTACAGCTGATCTACTGCTGATTAACTTCTCAGCCACGTGAGAAAACGCTGACTTTCTTACACTGAGAATACTTACGTCGCTTCCCTTTGCTTAATGGTGTAATTGGTAACGTAGCTCTCAAGCAACATTGATTTTCTCTAGACATTGTTTGGGCATTAACAATACCAAGATATCCTTTTAATTCACTGTGATGCTATCGGACACCCACAGACTAGGCATGTTTGGCAGCACTTGAATCTTGGGCGGACTTTTGTCAGCAAATGGCACCTAAGGACGTTGCACGAAAAGTGTTAGCTCTCTAAATCCACATACTTTTCTTGCTGTCCGTTTGAATGCAATGGCCGGCCGGGGTGGCTGAACGGTTCTAGACGCTTCAGTCTAGAACCGCACGACCGCTACGGTCGGAGGTTCGAATCCTGCCTCGGACATGGATGTGTGTGACGTCCTTAGGTTAGTTAGGTTTAAGTAGTTGTAAGTTCGAGGGGACTAGTGACCTCAGATGTTTAGTCCCATAATGCTCAGAGCCATTTGATCCATTTTGAATGCGATGGGAGGAAGGCATTCACAATCACTCACCTTTTTAAGGGAAATTCTAGTTCATTTACATTGGTTTACACCTAAGTAAAGTTAAAATTTTGGGACTGGAAAAGAGCTGCATACATGCATCATTTCATTATTTTAAACACCAATAAGAGCGAAGTTATATAAATACTTCCTCACATTGAAGAGGCAGCGTTTAGTATCAAGAAACATCAAAATATTTATCTCAGAGTTCTAGAGCAACCCGGAATGAAGATTTAAACGTTGTAACAGTCCTGGAAATCCGATATGGGCGTTAATGGAATTGCCCCTTTCCAATCCAATTGGCGTACCCATTAATTTGGCACGGATATGCTTAACCTACAGTGTTAAGAACAATGTATACTGAATTGGGTAAGTTAAGCACCAAGAATTTTTCAGGGAAACACTCACACCGAAGAACTTGACACCAAGAAGGTTCAAAGCATTCACCAATTACTTTCAAACACAAATATACATTTATCAAAGAAATTGAGAAAACAACAGTTGAATTGAGCAAGTAACCAATTAAAATACAGTTACTTTAAATCAACAATTAATCCAGAGTGTGCTTTACCAGTCTTAAGAGTACTGAACGTGATTCAATTTAATAACACCAACATTGATCTTCACATGTTTGCCAATGCTCAGAATAAAAGTGAACTTAAAAAAAAGTGTCCCAGACCATTAAGCACAATTAGTTTAATAAATAATTCCACCCTTAAGAAAATTAACTGGCTAAGACTTGCAAGAATAATTAACAATTTATCAGCAATATTGCTGAGAGAAATAGGACTCACAACGCTATATAACTAAGGGAAGATCGACAGCCGTGCGGATTAGCCGAGCGGTCTGAGGCGCTTTGGTCACGGACTGTGCGGCTGGTCCCGGCGGAGGTTCGAGTCCTCCCTCGGGCATGGGTGTGTGTGTGTTTGTCCTTAGGATAATTTAGGATAAGTAATGTGTAAGCTTAGGGACTGATGACCTTAGCAGTCAAGTCCCATAAGATTTCACACAAATTTGAACATTTGAAGATACACACTTCCTCGTATTTGGTGTTGTCCTCTCTTCGCTTATCTCCCGGGCCCAGAGAGCCACCTACCAACACAGCGTGGCAGTGCAATAAAGATACGCAAATAGCGATGGATTAACTGCAAACGATCCGCTACGGTTAGCAAAGAAAATGTTCAAATGTGTGTGAAATCTTATGGGACTTAACTGCTAAGGGCATCAGTCCCTAAGCTTACACACTACTTAACCTAAATTATCCTAAGAACAAACACACACACCCATGCCCGAGGAAGGACTCGAACCTTCGCCAGGACCAGCCCTACAGCTATGGTTAGCATCCGTGGTCCAGTGGTGAGTTCCGCTTCGAGAGCCGAGCGGGACGGTTTACGCCACTTGCCGCAGCGTGGCTTGTGTGTGAATTTTCCTCGTTAGTGTTGTTGTGTCTGCCGAGTGAATTGTAGCGCCTCCCTCCGCCTTACTGTCTGCGTTTGTCTACTTGCAGCGACGTCGGCCGCTCCGCTATGGCTACCATGGTTTGCACGTGTATTTTACGAAAAGGTATTCTGAGCTTTACTTTCGTTAAAACAACGCTACTCGTGCAGCCCGGGTCTCTAGAGATCCACAACTGGCGTGTCGATACAATTCATGTGAACTCTGATCAGGTCGACACCACTTATTTTGATGCGGAAGTGTACGTGTTTTACGTGAAATTCATGGATCCCCTTCACGTTGAAAGATTACTGTCACGACATGGTTCTCAAGCACCATTCAAGCATCGCGATAATTCCGTTAGTATGGAGTCACTGGCAGATGCTGAAATCGAGTACACCAAAGTTGAAGTGTTTAGCCTCCAGCCGGAAGTTGATGACAACTTTCTAAAGGACATAATGACTCCTAATGGTAACGTGAAAAACGTCCATCGTGAACGCTGTTCTACTCAACACAGGTTACAGTGTTATAGTGAAGTTCGTTCCGTGGAAGTGCATGTCAAACGCAATATTCAATCACATTTACAAGTGTGTGGTTACCGCGTCCGTGTTATGTATATTGGTCAAGAGGGGACCTGCTTCCTATGTAACGAAGGTGGACACGTTAGGTCAAAGTGCCCGCGGAGGGTTTAATATTAAAGCCGTCATTAGTGCAGCGTCGCAAATTGATGGTTGCTGATCTTGTTCCTTCCACTTCCGCCGTCGGACCTAATTCTGCTTCGGATTATAGTGAACAAACAGTCAACTCTGATAATCGTCTCAATCAATTTCCGACTTTACCTCTGCGACAGGTTCAGAATCCGATTGCCTCCAAGACAGAACATGTAACGGTGACAAACAAGCGACGTCGCACTCAGGATGGTGATGGTGAGGATTTGGCTGTGCCAAACTCCTCCGCATCGGTATCGATTGTGTCCCTGGTCCTCTCGATACTACGATTCCTCCCGTCTGTGGTACGGTGAGTGGCGAAGAAGTTATCTCCAGTATCCGTCCTGCTCGCGAAGTGGCTCCTTCTGAGCTGTCTGTGTGTGGAGAGGGAGCACAGGCCCCCTCTTTGTCTTTGTGTCCTTCGTTACAGTCTGAGACGATGCAATGTCCTCGTGCTCCTTCGTCTTCAGCCGCCCAGGTTTCCCTGAATTTACCGACTACAGCAACTCCCGAGGAGAACAATATTAGCGACCAAGTATCACCTGTTGCATTGGCAGTTCCACAGAATGTTTCCGTCTTAGTGACTGGAACTGTATTACATGACCCTAGTTCGGAGGGGCAGGATGCTGTGCCTACGACCCTCCCGCACCTCCGTCTGTAGAAGCCGCCATGCCACGTAGCCAACAGAAACAACGTATGCAGCCTGACCATGCGGTGGCACGTAAGAAATCTAAGAAAAAAGGTTGCGATGACGGTGATTCTGGTCTCTCGATGTCTGATTCCTCTGTGGATTCTGTAATGGACCTTGACTCTCAGCTGTCTACCTAGTTCTGCTCAGACGTTCCGTACATCCCTGTATTACTGTGATCAATGACACAAGCCTACACTTTCTTTTCCGTAAATGTTAATCGTGTGGAATCAGAATTGCGGTTGACTTCGCTGCATCAGTTCGTTTATGATTTATGAGCGGACATAGCCTTCCTACAAGAGGTGTTCTTTAGGCATTTATCATTATCGGGTTATGGAATGGATAGTGTCTTGAAAGGAGGATATAAGATTAACATCAACAAAAGCAAAACAAGGATAATGGAATGTAGTCGAATTAAGTCGAGTGATCCTGAGGGTATTAGATTATGAAATGAGACACTTAAAGTAGTAAAGCAGTTTTGCTATTTGGGGAGCAAAATAACTGATGATGGTCGAAGTAGAGAGGATATAAAATGTAGACTGGCAATGGCAAGGAAAGCGTTTCTGAAGAAGAGAAATTTGTTAACATCGAGTATAGATTTAAGTGTCAGGAAGTCGTTTCTGAAAGTATTTGTACGGAGTGTAGCCATGTATGGCAGTGAAACATGGACGATAAACAGTTTAGACAAGAAGAGAATAGAAGCTTTCGAAATGTGGTGCTACAGAAGAATGCTGAAGATTAGATGGGTAGATCACATAACTAATGAGGAGGTGTTGAAGAGGATTGGGGAGAAGAGAAGTTTGTGGCACAACTTGACCAGAAGAAGGGATCGGTTGGTAGGACATGTTCTGAGGCATCAAGGGATCACCAATTTAGTATTGGAGGGCAGCTTGGAGGGTGAAAATCGTAGAGGGAGACCAAGAGATGAATACACCAAGCAGATTCAGAAGGATGTAAGTTGCAGGAGGTACTGGGAGATGAAGAAGCTTGCACAGGATAGAGTAGCATGGAGAGCTGCATCAAACCAGTCTCAGGACTGAAGACCACAACAACAACAACAATGTAGCACCCGAATGTTCTACGGAGACCGCCTTATTCTTTCACGAAGGCATTCCTACTACTGAAGTGGAAATGTTGGATTCTGGCAGGGGCATAAGTTAACCTTTTTAATCTCACTTTATTTCTTTTATATGCTCCTTCTGGACTGGTCGCGCAGCGGATCCTTCGCATTGTTAGAAAGAGGATGCTATTTATCTGTTGCGCAATAGTCCTCCGGGTATTCTGTTGGGTGGTGATTTTGACTGTGTGTTGCGTCCTGCAGATCAATCTCTAAATTTTAATTTCGTTGGGAATTACATGAATTGGCGCGCTCCTTACGCGTGCAAGACGTATGGGTATTTACTTAGTTTACTGCGACTCTAGTAGCAGGTTAGATAGGTTTTATTTATTAGACTGCTTCCGCGATTGCATTCTTAGTGTCGCAGTCATCCCAACTTCCTTTACGGATGACTGTGCTGTGACTGCAACCCTCAATCTAGAACGGCAACCATACAAATTGTTTTCCACTCCGTGGATGTTAAACGTTGCTCACCTACCTGACCCCTCTCTCGATCGACCTGACGCGAGCCGTGTGGTAGCGTACTTTAAGGTCCGCTGTGAAGTACTGTTCCGTTGTTGACTGGTGGACACAGCTGGCAAAACCGAGACTCGGGCACACTTTGATACTTTTCTGTACTGCCAAAGCACGAGACTTTCGGAGAACTTAAGAATATTACTATTCCATCCTGCGTGAATGTTATGTTGCTGCGAATCACGCCTCTGTCGAATAGTGTAAAGGCAAAATTGTTGACCATTAGAAGAATACTAATGGGAAGGTTGAAAATATGATCCAAGGCACGATCATTGGTGACGGAAGAACTGACTTTCTTATATCATTTACTCCAGTATCAGACCCCTCCGCCAGGCTTGTGTTCATTCTCACACGACAAATGGTTCAAATGGCTCTGGGACTCAACTGCTGAGTCATTAGTCCCCTAGAACTTACAACTAGTTAAACCTAACTAACCTAAGGACATCACACACATCCATGCCCGAGGCAGGGTTCGAACCTGCGAACGTAGCGGTCTTGCGGTTCCAGACTGCGGCGCCTAGAACCGCACGGCCACTTCGGCCGGCCTCACACGACAAATAATGAACGTATCGTATCGGAGCAAGCTGATATAGTGCGTGTCTTACACCAATACTATGTAGATATCTAAGACATCGATGAGTCCAGTGCAACCTTTTTACGACCAACTAGTCAGCATCTTGGATACGAGAATTACACCTGTACATAATAAAACGCTCTTACGTGCATTTCAGCATGAGGACGTTTACAAACTATTGAGCGATCGCCTTCTCAAGAAGTCACCGGGTCTGGATGTACTTCAACAAGGAATTTTACGTGCGCTTCTGGCCGCTGATGGGTGCTACCTTTATGCCTCTTTTGTATGAAGTGTTACAGGGTAGAGTAGTACCGACGTCGTTCGAAGTGGGAAAATTTGTTTTAATCCCGAAACGCCCTGTAGCGGCTAGGCCCGATAGCTTTGCCCAATTACTTTGTTAAATCTCTTTAAAGACAGTACCGTCATTAGACTGTTGTTTATTTACAGCGTTACATTTACACTTACACAATCGTGATTTCGGCTTCAAAGTGCCATTATCAAGTGTTTTAAGTGTTATCAATTGCCTAAGATACCATACCGTCGTATTAAAATACACTAGTAGACACACTAAGAGTCGATAATTCTGGTAAAGCCTACTCTTAGACAATGTGTCTAATAGTGTATTTTAACACGACAGTATGCCGTCTTAGGCAATTGATAACACTTAAAACACTTGATAATGGCACTTTGAAGCCGAAATCATGATTTTGTAAGTGTAAATGTAGCACCGTAATTAAACAATAGTCTAATGGCGGTTACAGACTTTAAAGAAATATATTACGACTCTGGCCCAGCGTTATGAAAAAATTATTATATACTTGTTAAACTGTGATGATATGACTGTACCGAGGGCAATTAATAGTAGGATGTCGGCTCTAATGGAGATGATTGTTGCCAAACATCAAAGCTGTGTACCTGGTCGAACCATTCTTACTCCTACAGTCGAGTGTAGTGATGTGGTTTCGGTTGCTGCTGTAACGTCCGTCCCTTGTTCCCTTGCTTTCCTAGACTCTGATAAGGCATTTAATCGTGTTAATCACGACTTTTTGCTTCGGATTCTAGAGGCAGTTGATTTTACTGCTGACACATGGCGAGTGCTCTCAAATCCGTTTACGGGTATTTCAGCTTCGGTGGTTGTTAATGGCCAACTGACGCCCCCGATAAATATTCTTCGGGGAGTGCCTCATGGAAGTCTGCTGTCAATAACTTTGTTTGTGTTCTCTCTGGAGCCCCTACTTCGGATGCTAGCATCCCACTTGGAAGGTTGGACGTTTTCCGGAGGGACTTTAGCTGTTGGTACATACGCGGATAACGTAATGGTTCTGCTCCGCAATTCTGCGGAGATACAGCGACACAAGGTTGTAATCGATGATTATTGTCTGAGTTCAGGTCCACTAATTAATGAAGGTAAATGATGGCTTCTTAGTTTGCGAGGTTTTTAAGACGCCGTTCTTCCATGGGCTACTGTGCTGGATCGGCATACGTCCCTCGGTATCAGTATTCATCGTTGTCCACTCAAAATGGCGACACTCAGCAGGAAGTCTGTTACGGAAAAATTTCAGGGAGCGATACTAAAACATGAAAGGCGTTCTCTTACTCTGCTCCAGAAAGTCCGAGTACTAGTTACATATGTTTTAAGCCGAAGTTTATCCGCTTCCCTCGATAATGGAGAAGAACCTACAGCAACTGTTTGGTCGTTTCTTGTGGAAAAAGACATATCTTTCGCCTACATTATGAGATGGTCACGAAGCCTCGTTCTTTAGCTAGCCCATCCTAGGATATTGGCAGCATTGTGTGGTGGGCTGTCCGCATTTCCGCCTTGCGGTTTATGATCAAGCAGATACATTAAGCCGCAAGTCTGAAGAAGGTAACTATGGGCACGAAGAAGGTATGCACAACCGCTTGTAAGAGTCTCGGTGTCCTATACGACTTCGTATTCGACGGTAATAAGAGAAAGTGGACAGAATACAGTGGCAGCTGACGTCTGAGGACAGCTGGACAGGAGCAGAAGTGACCAGCGAAAAGGTAACACAGGAAACAGAAGATTTACTTTATTTGTATTTCTCCAAGCGTACAAAGAATCATTACATTTAATACAGTACCAACTCTCAGTGTCACCAAGAAAAAGGCTGTCTCTACTAAAGAATGGAGTCAGATTCATTACTAGGTGGCGTCTGCATAGCGTCCCACAGCTAAGCAGGCCCATGCGTGAGTGAATTGTCTTCTTGCCGGTGGGTATCCTATACCATGGCGGCAGAGGGTGTTATTGGTACGGAGCTGTTGGAAACGTGGCTCATTGGGTGTGCACCCTTGGGCCCATCTAAGCACACACAATTGTTATAGGTAATGGGTGGAAACGTAGATTTCTGTTCCCTACTGTGACGCCCATGTGGTACTGACGTAGGGTACCACATCTAGTGTCTTGAGAGAGGTGCAAGAATTGTTTCATGCATGAGGAGCAATTGGGAATGGGACCCCTTGATTATGTCTATTAAGGATAGCTTGACTGGGGGAGAGCAGGTTTCGAGATATGCCTTAAATAAAGGTGTTGTAAGAAAGAGTAGACAAGAATTTTAAAATTAGTTGGCCTAAGGAGTTGGTAGATTCAATATTCCATTAAATATTATTTCTTGCTGGGTGTACACTTGGGCGTTCACAAAACTGTTACTAAGATCCGAGAGCATGTAACTTGGTCTTCCATGTATAGGGATATTAGGTTTTGGTGCAGGAGGATGAATTGCGTAATGTTGACAAACCCAACCCCAACCCAACCCCCGCTGGAATTCAACCCAAGGAGAGCTGTGCTATTGATAGGCCCTATATTTAGTACGTGGGGCCCCTCCGTTGAACTCTGTATGGGAATAGTGATATTCTTGTTCTAGTGGATGCCGTCTCTATGTATAATTGATTATTTGCAAGCCGTAGCATTTCTCCAAGACGTTTCCCATATTTGGTTCACTGAAGTGCTTGGTGAGCAACAACGCTCCCCCATTTATTTCTTAAGGAATTTAAGAAGTATTGTTTTGTAAACTCTGTCGATCACATTACCACAACCTCTTATCACCTGCAATCTTCCTTCGTGGAGAGTGCGAAAACAGATCTTAAATCTGTGTTCATTATATTTCACACTAGGTCGGACAAGACATGGGACGTATCAATTCCTTGGCTCAACTACATATTTCATTCCTCTCAGCAAGAAGCGATCAAAGCAAATCCTGCCTCCTTAATATTTGCTTACACACTCCATTCATCCTTTGTACAATTCATGATCCATAAAGGAGCTAATTCCTGATAAAGTAATAAAGTAACTCCTTAGGCTATCAAGCATAATTGGAAAAGGGCTGGACTCATCTGGCGTATCACAGTCAGACTGGTCGTTAAAATCATGGGAGAAGCGATTTTAAGAGCAAGATTGGTGATGGCGTTTTTTCTTTTTCTCCGCAGCTCCAGGTGTCAGGACGAAAAGAGGGGCTGCTGTATTTTTATAAGTTGGCCTCCCACTGACTAGGTATTAAGCTTCGAGATTCCAGTTAATCACCTGGTTCGGAATTTCGCACCTGGGAAGAGGTCCAGTGCCCATATTAGTCTCGTTAAGGACAGTCGACAAGCTTCTCCTTCCCGTCCTCTCCTCGAGAGGGAGGGAGAATTTCTGGTTTTGGAGGGGAAGGCTAATCCATTTTATTTTTTATCATCAGTCTTCTGACTACAATGAATTAGCCTCCTGTGTCAGACTCTACATCTCAGAGTAGCACTTGCAACCTACATCCTGAATTGTTTGCTGGATGAATTCCAGTCTCCGTCTGTCTCTAAAGTTTTTGCCCTCTATAGCTCCCTCTGGTACCATGGAAGTCTTTCTCTGATGTCTTCACAGATTTTCTGTCATCTTGTCCCTTCGCACTGTTAGTATTTTCCACGTATTCCTTTCATTTCTAATTCTGCGCAAGATCTCATTCCTTATCTTATCAGTCCACTTGATTTTCAACATTTGCATGTAAAACCACATCTCAAATGCTTCTATTCTTTTCCGTCACGGTTTTCCCACAGCCCATGTTTCACAATCATACAATGCTGTGCTTGAGACGTACATTATCATAATTTTCTTCCTCAAATTAGGGGCTATGTTTCATACTAGTTGACTTCTCTTGGCCAGGAATACTTTTTTTTCCATTGATAGTCTGCTTATAATGTCCTCCTTGCTCCGTCCGTTATTGGTTATTTTGCTGCATTGGTAGTAGAATTCCCTAACTTCACCTACTTCGTGGCCATCAAACCTGATGTTAAGTTTTTTGCTGTTCTCATTTCTGCTGCATCTCGTTATTCTCGTCTTTCCTCGATTTACTCTGTCTGTTCTGTACTGATAATATGTTATAATTGATATTCAATTTTAATCTCACTCTTGAAACTTTCTTTTATTTCCATCATTGTTTCTTCGATACACAGATTGAACAGTAAGTGTGTAAGACTACAGTCCTGTCTTACGCCCTTTTTTAATCCGAGCACATCGTTCTCGGTCGTCCACTCTTATTATTCCTTCTTATCAATTGTACATATCGTATATTACCAGTCTGTCGCTATAGCTTAGCCCTATTTTTCTCAGAATTTCATACATCTTGGACCATTTTACATTGTCGAACGCTTTATCAAGGTCGACAAATCCTGGAAAATTGTCTTGAATTTTCTTAAGTCTTGCTTCCATTATCAACCGAAACGTTAAATTTCTCTCTTTGGTGGGTTTCGCTTTTCCTAATGCCAAATTGGTCGTCATCTGACTCATCCTTAATACTGCAAAATTTGGAACAAATTTGTGAAAGAATTTGGCCATCCCTATGAATCGGCCACATCTTTCTTGTCCTTCGGAGGGGAATGTTTCCGCAGATCGCGAGTATGCAATTGGGCTATACTCACCCATTAGCCAACTAAATGCCCCACAGAGGACATCTGTTTACAGGCCAAGGCTATTTTCGTCGGTTTAACAGCGAGCGCAGTTCGTCTAAGGCGGACCAACCCTTCCTCCAAATCATGATGTTCACAAAATGTTGCACTATAGACAACAACGTCATCTAAATAGCGATAAATTCAGTTGAATTTGAGATTACTCACCACATTGTCTAAGAAGTATCTAAATACAGCAGCTCCGGTCCAGAACCCAAAAGAAATCCAGTTGAACTAATTTCCCGTCCGAGCAGAAGGCACTCACGTGGATAGACTCCTCAGTTAATGGGATATGGTAAGTCGCTTGGTTAAGATTGAACCATGTAAAACAATTATGGGGAGCGGAACGAATCCCAAAAAAACTTCCTGGTTTGATGAACCAGGTAAAACAATTATGGAGAGCGGAACGAATCCCAAAACAACTTCCTGGTTTGATGATCTATAGCCCACTACGAACCGATAATCCACAGGCAGCTCCTAACAAGAAATATAGGGGAAGCATAAGGTGATGTGGAAATTCGAATCACCCCCGCCCCATAAACCATTGCCCCAAAACTTCATCTTGGTAGAAGAAAGCTCATGCGGTGCTTGCATGATCAGAACCTCACCCATTACGTGGATTTTGTACCTAATTTCGTTATTAGCTCACAGTGTTTTAGTTGGGACATCAGGGGAATTGGCAGAAAACGGCAAAAGTTGGGTAGTTTCAACCAGCGCCAGACGAGCAACAACAAAATCAGAATGCTTAAGCTTACGTACTTTTTGTAGGCCAATTTGAAGTAGCATATTGAGGTAGGAAGTTGAGACGAACAGTTTGATACGGGACACATGTGGTCTATCGAGTCGGGAAACTGCCTCAGATTTGCCCACAAAAGCTAGGTAAGCTACAGCGCACGCGCGTCGAGCGAGTTTTTCAACATTCTCGCTCTCTCATTGCACAAACCATTAGTACTAGAGAAAAAAAATGATTAGGAGCTTTTCTGTAGGAAATTTAATATAGTTTAATTTTGTACTGCGACATGCTTTCGCTGAAGGGTGCGGTTTTCGAGTTATTCAACAAAAACGTACAAAATTGGTATTGAAAGTGTTCTATCTCGGAAATCATTCGGAATAGGGCATACGTCCATATTAAGTTTTTCGCTCAGAATCACTAATAATATCACCCCTCAAACCATGTACCTTTCCTCCTAACTCATCCAGTATATTTTCCACCTGCGTAATCCAGAACCAGGCAGTTCGCTGCAAACTATTGTACCCCAAAATAAAGTTAATGGAAATCTTGTTAGTCATAATTAAATCAACAGATCATCAAAAACTGAGTGTACTGACCTTGTCCTGCAAATCCCCCACCAGAGATGACACCTGCCCATTGACAGAGCGACTTCTCTGAGAGGATGTTCGCAAGGAAGGCATCTTACAAAGGGTTCTAAACTGAAGGTACCAGTTACAGTCCAACAGAGGAAGAGCGATAACAGACACAAGCAAAGCACATACTGGCTCCCAATTAAGCTGAGCATAAACATACTACATCACCTAGCAGTAATCTCACTTATATGGACATAGCAAGCCTCTTTCTTCGTTTCTGATGGCTTTAGCTGTCCGGACGCAGGCCGCATCTTACTGAAAAGCCACGCAGAAATTGTCCCCAGTCCCCACATAGGAAACACCCCTTTGGCTTGAATTCATACAAAGGGACACTCAGGATTCCTATGCTTGACGTGGGGATGAGTGAGATCCACTATCCAACTGTCGCTGGTCGCCCAAAAACCTAAGATCTTCGATCCCAGAGACTGGAGCATGAGCCTCCATAAACGAAGTTGGTTCTGGGAGACGTTTGCATGCTGACTGTCATAAGGTTTCATGCTTTCAAATATGTTAACAATTTCCTCTCCACTAACCTGTAATTCTAAAGCAGAGACCGTCATACAAATCCCCTCAGTATATCTTGACAGTATATCGCTCGTGTTATCACTTGCTAAAATTGTCCGCCTTCTAACTCACTTCCAGTGCGGGGAGAAATTTTTTTCTCAGTAATGCGCTTTCTCAAATCGCGTAAAACCTCCAAAAATATCCTACGTAATAGCCCACGGGTTGACAGCTACGAAAGCTGGTTAACGACACGACTTGATTTCCCCAAGGTATCGGCATGAAATTCAAAACGAATCTTAACTGGAGCAATCTGTTCAACGGAAAGCTTAATTCCCTGACGCAAATAAAAATGGGATTATTCACTCAAGCGAAACAGTCAACAACTAATCTACTGCCTGCTACCTTCCCTTCATGACCATGAGGTTGGAATAATTGGCCAATGGCCAATTCACTTTCCGCGCTACATCCCAATATATCATCTACACCAAGAACACTAATGCGCCCCTGCAACTGATCTCACAGCTGATCAAGAGAACTATCTTGTTCGCAACTAATTAGCCCCTGCTTTATATCCACAAGGTGATAAACCCAATGAGTGAGTTGAATCTGAATACTATACCTCTGCAATGGCGTAGGTTCGCTACTCTCCAGAGATAGATATTAGGATGTAACGCTTCAAGTGGTGCGGAACAGATACTAAGCACTTTACCTATCTCGCCAAGACTGTCAGGGGTCAGGGTCAGGGGTCAGGATTAAGGGTCTAGCCAAGACTGCTCGCAAACGGGCAGATAAGTCTGCTACGGTACCACCAGCCACTTGCTGATGAATTATAAGAATTCATTTAATAGTTCAAATTTGGCATACCTCTCTGCGCACTGAACGCGAGTTTTCCCTCTTGTATCTCTACTGATATGTTATTGTATCCTAGACGTGTCTCACATCCTAATTATTGATGTACTTTTCTGATTTGGGCTAACTTGCTTGCAATTGCTAACTGCCCCCTTCAGAAAAGCAATTCTCACACACCCTCTGGTCTCCTTGCTTGTAATGGCTCTCTGAAATACACAGTCAGTTAGCACTAATATCTAACACGTATCATTACTAATATAAGAACCGGTGAATGATGGCAACAAGGGAAGGAGAGGTACCCCCTTTACGTCTTACCAAAATAGTCATGCTCTGAGACAGCCATCTGAAGTGGGCAAATTACGCCCCAGGGAATTTCTTGGAAAACACTCACATGGAAGTTCTTGATTCCAACGATGTTCAAGAGCATTCACTGTTTAATTTCAAACACAAGTATATATTTATCAAAACCATTCAGAAAAGATCAGTTTAATCAAACAATTAATCAATTAAAAGAAGGCTACCTTAAACCATCACTGAATCCAAACTTCCTATTACCAGCCTTAAGATTATGTAATCTGATTGTACTTAATAACATCGAAACCAAGGATCACAGGTTTGCTAATACTCAGACTGAAGCTGTACATCATTTTATTTTATTTTTTTGTTTACTTGAAGACAAAATCAAATTCGTTTACCATGAGGAGCCAGCCGCTCAAGCATTACTAAATGAACAAAAATTAACTGGATAAAAACTAAGAGAACAATTAATATTTTATTAGTAACATTGCCTTAGAGAAGTAAGGGTCAGGACAGCATATAATTAACGCAAGATTAGGCCCAGAAAACTGTTAACCAACACAATAACAGACAATATGCAAGGACATGAAACACTACAGTAAGCAACCTCTGGAACACGAGAAACAAGTAAGCTATAGTTATTACATGAAATATTAAAGGTCCAAGGCCAGATTCTAAGGACAGCGAACAAATAATTTTTGCCAATTAGCTGCGTGGAGTAGCGTCAGCAGGTACAATGTACAGACGGGGACTCTCTGGAATGGTTACGCACAACAAGATGTGTCGCCCGATGTCTAGGTGCCTCTTCCGGAACACACTTGAATCGACAGGCCCCGGCGACACACTTAGCAACGATTGACGTAAACAAGGTAGCCCCACCCAAAAAAAAACGTTAACAGCTAGGACGAGAGGCCGACCTAGGTTGCAAAAATATATTAGTCGAGATACAAGAGAGAAAACTAGCAGAGGGGTAGGCCAAATCTGAACTACCGTATGAATATTAAATGTTCGTTACCAAAACCTTGTACTAGGCCACTATGCTTGAGATTGACAGAAATTTAAGCTGTCGATCGAAATACCTTGGCCTTACTAACTTGAAACCTCAATAACATGAACAATTTTGAAAACATGATATAAAGCAATTAGCCTGATGGTTAGGAAGCACAAGAAATTTACAGAAATCTTGAACATATAATTTGCACAAAAATATAAGGTAGGTCACAACTTCACTTCACCAAGTCCTGCAATGCTGCGATGCATGCTACACCTAAACTTTCAGATCTTAAAGGAAGGTAAAGTTAACCTACAGAAATCTTAAGCCTGTCATTAGCAAAAAAAATTGTAGGTCACAAATACACATCAACAAATCCTGCAACGCTGCATGCTACACGTAAAATTTCAGAAATTGAAACAAGGCAAATTGAGCTTCAGTAGTTTTATTCCAGTTCCAGCAGCGAGCCAACGACTAAATAATAAGGGTATATGTACACCCAGCGGAACAACCATCAAGTGATGCAACCATAGCTTAAACTTAGAATTTTACGTGGGATATACTAGAACATACCAAGATTTCCATAAATATTCAATACAAATGAATACATGAGTTTAGGATAAATTATTCACATGCAAATTTAAATAATGTCACATTACACATTGACAGAGCAAAACTACTAGTTTAAAACACAATCAAAAGGCACGTTGGCAATAAAAGTGCAGAAGGAATTACTTAAGACAATGCTCGGATGCAGAGTTCGGAACACTAATAATTTTATGACAAGAAAATTTGCCCAATCATTCACAAATAAACCTTTAATGGACAAACGGAAGGCGTCAAAGATCAGTGCTCCCCATCGGCCAACGTGCAAGCAAATACGGACGAGTACGAGGATAATGACAACTGAAACTTGCTGCCAGCTGCTATATCTCGTGGGGCTACCACCTACTCAGCATATCCAGTAACACACACTTCCCCATAAGGGTCTTGTAAGGCTTGGTGCACTCGCCTTACTGCCACCACACTTACTCTCCGTTACTTCGCTTACTACAAGGCCCAGGATGGCCACCTAGCCCCACGCTGCAGCATCGATAATAAGACATACAAGCACGGATAGATAAAGTCGAAAAATTTTCAGCAGACGATGAGATGTGAGGACCATATCAATTCTCCTTGTCCTGATTAATATGGATCCTAGACTTCTTCCCGGTAGCCAGATTAGAATCCAGCACTTGACTCAAACAGTTAAAAATACCTCACACAAGATTCAGATGTGGGAGACCAACATAAAAGAGTTACCAACCAGCCCAACCTCTCATCTAAATACTGAAGTAGCGAACGAAAACGCGATTACCAACCTTGTCCTTCAATTCGCTTCTCCTGTGATTGTAACGACCAGTCTGTCTGCGATACACTAGATCTGCCTGCGATACGCCAGATCAATGATGCGTCTAGCCCTTCGCCAACTACGCTTAACAACTTGAGATGTTGCTTCAGGAAGTATCTGCTCTTTTTTTTTTTTGTTTTTTTCTGTTTTTTTTTTTTTTAGTCATCAGTCTTCTGACTGGTTTGATGCGGCCCACCTCGAAAGCCTCTCTTGTGCCAAACTCTTCATCTCTAAGTAGCACCTGCAATGTGCGTTATCAAGTATTCCTCTGCTGTTTTAGGCCTCCAAAGTTCCCTCTAGTACCATGGAAGTCATTCCCTAATGTCATAACTGATGTCTTAACATTCTGCCCCTCTCCTTGTCAGGCTTATCCACAACATATCTCTTCTCCGATTCCGTGGAGAACCACATCCTTCCGTGTCTTATCATTCCACATTAATTTCAACATTCGTCTATAGCAGCACACGTCGTATGCTTCGATTCTCTTCTCTTCCTGTTTCCCACAGCTCATGTTCACTACCACACAATGCTGTGTCCAAATGTACATTCACAGAAATTTCTTCCTCAAATTAATGCCTATGTATGATGGCAGTAGATTTCTCTTAGCCGGGAATGCCCTTTTTACCATTGCTAGTCCCCTTTTGCTGTCCTCCTCACTCCATCAGCCGTTGGTTATTTTGCTGCCTGGCTAGTAGAATTCCTTAACGTTATTTAATTCCTGAACATCGTACTTGATATTAGGTTTCTCTCTGTTCTCATTCTCTTTACTTTCGTCTGTCATCTGTTTACTCTCAGCCTATATATTCTGTAATTAGACTATTCAAACCATTCAGTAGTTCATGTAATTATTCTTCACTTTCACCCCAGAAATGGAACGGCATCAGCGAATCGTATCATTGATATCCCTTCACCTTGAATGTCAATGACAGTGCAGAACATTTCTTTTATTTCCGTCGATGATTCTTCGATGTACTGATTGAACAGTTGTGGCGAAAGAATACATCACTATCTTACACACTTTCTAATCCGGGCACTTAGTTCTTGGAGGTCCACTCTTATTATACTCTCTTGGTTCTTGCGTATATTTTATATTATCCGTCTCTCCTTATAGCGTACTCCTAATTTCCTCAGAATTTCGAACATCTTTCTTCATTTTACACTGTCGAACGCTTTTTCCAGGTCGATAGATCCTATGAACGTTAATTGATTTTTCTTTAGTCTTGCTTTCATTATCAACCGAAACGTCAAAATTCCCTCTCTGGTGTCTTTACCTTTCCTAAAGCCAAACTTGCACCCATGGTCTAGGTGTAGCGTATTTGATTGATAATCAAAGCGTCCTCGTTCCTGTGTTCGACAAATTCCACCCCTTAAACATTAATTATTATTATCCATTGGCGGCCGAAGACTTCCGCACTAAGAAATCGCCCTATTTCTGCTAAAGGCCTTGTAAAACCAGGCGGAGGAGTCGACAGATGTTAAGGACACTCTCTTGTCCATGGGGTGAGAAACTGCCCTTAAAGGCGGAGGAATCAGGAATGATTAGTGGCCTGAGGATTCAGAAGGCAATGGAAGCCACTGCACTAAAGGCACATAAAGAGTATCCACAGGACGTGTGGTCTGTAATTGAAAATGTGTCATGATCTCTCCATTGGCATACGATTCCGGAATAATCACCCACACTAATCTCCGGGTGGAGACTGCCAAGAG
This sequence comes from Schistocerca serialis cubense, assembly GCF_023864345.2. Lineage (NCBI taxonomy): Eukaryota > Metazoa > Arthropoda > Insecta > Orthoptera > Acrididae > Schistocerca > Schistocerca serialis. The sequence continues at coordinate 157,255,982 of NC_064644.1, forward strand.
GGAGGTGACCATGAGAAAAAGATTGTACAACCAACGAAAAGATAACGTTCCACGAGTCGTGGCGTGGAATTTCAGAAGCTGAACGTGCTAGGGAAGGTAGAAAATCTGAAACGGGAAATGCAAAGGCTTAGTCTAGATACGGTAGGTGTCAGTGAAGTAAAATGGAAAGAAGGCAAGGATTTCTGCTCACATGGATGTAGGATAATACTAACAGCATCAGAAAATGGTCTAACAGGAGTAGGATTCGAGATGAACAGGAAGGTAGGGAAGAGAGTGTTTTACTGTGAACAGTTCACTGATAGAATTGTTCACATCAGAATCGACAACAAACCAGCACTTACTACAAGTATATAGTATATGGTACAAGTATAGGTATCACACCCGACAGACAAGAATTAACTGGTGAAATTGTAAATGATTTTTTTTTCAGAAAATCATTAAGTGGTTCTCTGCAAATGGGCTCTCATTAAACTTTGACAAAACACAATATATACAATTCCACACAGTTAATGGAATGACCCCATTAATAAATATAGACTTCGATGAGAAATCAGTAGCTAAGGCAGAATATTCCAAATTTCTAGGTGTATGCATTGATGAGGGGTTGAGCTGCAAAAAACACACGGAGGATCTGTTGAAACGCTTGAGTTGAGCTACTTGTGCTATTAGGGTCACTGCAAATTTTGGCGATGTACATCTGAGTAAATTAGCTCACCATGCCCATTTTCATTCTCTGCTTTCGTATGGCATCATATTCTGGGGAAACTTATCATTGAGTAAAAGAGTGTTCATTGCACAAAAGTGTGTAATCAGAATAATTGCTGGAGCCCATCCAAGATCATCCTGCAGACACTTATTTAAAGAACTAGAAATCTTCACTGTAGCCTCACAATATATATATTCACTTACGAAATTTGTTATTAACAATCCGAACGAATTCAAAAGTAATGGCAGTGTACATGGCTACAACACTAGGAGAAAGGATGATCTTCACTACTCAAGGTTAAATCTAGCTTTGGCTCAGAAGGGGGTAAATTATACTGCCACAAAAGTCTTTGGTCACTTACCTAATAGCATCAAAAGTCTGACAGATAGCCATATAGCATTTAAAAGGAAATTAAAAGAATTTCTTAATGGCAACTCCTTCTACTCATTAGACGAATTTTTGGATATAGTAAGTGGGTAATTTCCCAACCCCGCAAAAAAACTAAAAAAAATTATAAAAAATTTAAAATATTGAGTGTCATGTAATATTTTGTCTAATGTGATATCTTGTATGGACACCTTTTATTAACCTGACACTTGTCACATCATTACGAAGTGTCGTATTCATGATCTATGGAACAAGTACTAATCTAATCTAATCTACAATAGCCCAGGTATACATGCCGATATGCAAACTGAAGATGATGAGGCAGAGAAAGTGTATTATGACACTGAAATGGTAATACAGTACGCAAAATGAGATGAAAATCTAATAGACCTGTGGGACTGGAATGAAGTTGTAGGGGAAGGAGTAAAAGAAACGTTTAACAGGAGAACAGGAGGATATGGGCATGGGACAAGGAATAAGAGGGGAGAATGACAAATCGAGTTCTGTGATAAATTTCAGCTAGTAATAGGAAATAGTCAGTTCAGGAATCACAAGAGGGGAAGATATACTTGGAAATGGCCAGGTGGTACCGGAAGATTTCAGGTATATTACATCATAGTCAAACAGAGCTTTCAAAATCAAATACTGGATTGTAAGGCCTACATAAGAGCACATATAGACCTAGATCGCAACTTAGTTGTGATGAATAGCAAGATGAATCTTAAGAGATTAGTCAGGAAGAAGCAATACGCAAAGAAGTGGAGTACAGAAGTACTAACGAATAAGGAGGTATGTTCCAAGTTCTCTAAGGCTATAGATACAGCGATAACAAATAGCTCTGGAGGCAGTACAGTTGAAGAGGAAGGGACATCTGTAAACAGGGCATTCACAGACGTTGGAAAAAAGATACAGGTACAGAGAAGGTAATTGTGAAGAAACCATGGGTAACAGAAGAAATACATGAGATGATCAATGAAAGAAAGAAGTAGAGAAATGTTCCGGAAAATCCAGGAGCATAGATATACAATCCACTGGGGAATAAAATAAACAAGAGGAGCGGGGTAGTTAAGACGAAATGACTGCATGAAAAATGTGAAGAAGTCGAAATAGATTGTTCGAAGGACTGACTCAGGAAAGTCAAAACGACTTTAACAGAAATTAAAAGTTCAACGGGAATCCCACTGTTAAATGCAGAGAAGAGTGTTGATAGGAGGAAAGAGTGCATTAAAGACCTCTATGATGAAGAAAATTAGTCTGATGTAATAGAGGAATAAGCATGAGTCAAGGTAGAAGGGATAGAAAATCCAGTGGTAGAATCAGAATTTGGAAGACCTTTGCCGGCCGCAGTGGCCGACCGGTTCTAGGCGCTACAGTCTGGAACCACGCGATCGCTGCAGTCGCAGGTTCGAATCCTGCCTCGGGCATGGATGTGTGTGATGTTCTTAGGTTAGTTAGGTTTAAGTAGTTCTAAGTCCTAGGGGACTGATGACCTCATAAGTTAGGTCCTATAGTGCTCAGAGCCATTTTGAAAGAACTTTGTAGAACTCAAGATCTAATAAGGCACCAGGGAAAGATTTCATTTAATCAAAATTTCTAAAATGATTGTGTGGAGTGGCAACAAAACTACTATTCACGTTGATGTGTAGAATGTATGAGTTTGGCGACATATCATCTGACTTTTGGAAAACACATAGTTTCGAAGACTACAAGTGTTGACGAACGTGAGAATTATCGCACCACCAGCTTACAACGCATCCAAGTAGCTGACAAGAATAATATACAGACGAATAGAAAGGAAAACTTAGGATGAGTTAGATGACGATCAGTTTCACTTTCGGAAAGATAAAGGCAGCAGGGAAGCCATTCTGATGTTGCAGTTCATAATGGAAGCAGGGCTAAAGAAAAATAAAGAAATTTTGATAGGATTTTTCGACCTGGAAAGAGCGTTCGACAATGTCAAATGGTGCAAAGTGTTCGAAATTCTGGGGAAAATAGGGTAAGCTATAGGGAAAGATGGGTAATATACAATATGTACAAGAGCCAAGAGGAAATAAGAGTGGATGACGAAGAACGAAGTTCTTTGATTAAGAAATGTGTACGACAGGGATATAGTCTTTCGCGATGGAAATAAGAGAACGGTTCAAGAGTGGAACTAAAATGTGAAACGATATCAATGATACGGTTCGCTGATGACATTGCTAACCTGAATGAAAGTGAAGAACAACAGGATCGGCTGATTAAAATGAACAATCTAGTGCGAACAGAATATCGATTGTAAGTAAATCGAAGAAAGACGAAAGTAATGAATAGTAGTAGAAATGATAACAGCGAGAAACTTAGCATCAGCATTGATAGTCAAGAAGGAGATTAAATTAAGGAATTCTGCTACCTCCTCCCAAACAGGCCATGAAGGCCCAACGGTTCCGACCGGCCGCCGTGTCATCCTCAGCCCATAGGTGTCACTGAATGCTGATATGTAGGGGCATGTGGTCAGCACACCGCTCTACCAGCCGTATGTCAGTTTCCGAGACCGAATTATGCTACCTAGACAACAGAATAACCTATGAAGGATGGAGCTGGGAAGAATCTAAAAGCAGTCTGGCACTGGCCAAAAGAGCATTCCTGGCCAAGAGAAGCCTGGTAGTATGAAACATAGGCCTTAATTTGAGGAAGAAATTTCTGTTAATGTATGTTTGGGGCAACAGCATTGTATGGTAGTGACACATGGAATGTATGAAAACTGGAACACACTAGATTTGAAGAAATGCGTGATGATGAAAATTTGGTTGACTGATAAAGTGACGAATGAGGAGGTTCTGCGCAGAATCCGAGAGGTAACGATTGAGTGGAATACAATGACAAAGAGGAGGGACAAGATGATAGGACATTGTTAAGACATGAGGGAATGACTTCCATGGTACTAGAGGCGGCTTTGGAGGGCACAAACCGTAGAGGAAGACAGAGATTGGAAAAAAAGGCAAATAGATCATTTTCTAACACATCCTCAATTTTCTTTTCCACTCATCTGTATATTATTCTTGTCAGCAACTTGGAGGCATGAGCTGACAAGCTGATAGTGAGATAATTCTTGCACCTGTCAGCTCATGCAGTCGTTGGAATTCTTTGTTTTTCGAAAGTGAGGTGGTATGTCACCAGACACACAAATTCTACACACCAACGTGAACAGTCTTTTTCTTGCCACTTACCTCGAGGATTTTAGAAATTCTGATGGAGTTTTATCTATCCCTTCTGCCTTGTTTGATGAAATTTTGTCCATCCCTTCTACCTTATTAGATCTTAAGTCCTTCAAAGGTCTCTTAAATTCTGATTCTAATAGTGGATTAATTATCTCTCTTAAATCGACACCTATTACTGTGTCCAGAACAAGCGCCTGCCACTCTCGCTTCCCGCGAAGCAGACCGGTACAGCGGGCCCCGGACCGAGTAGGGGTCAGCCTGGCCTGTCGTCCCGGAAACACAGACGCTTCCCAGAGACCACCAGGAGGCGTCCACGGCGCCGCATGAGGTCGCTACAGCCGCGGACCTTTTTCCGTCCGCTCGACACGTGACTGCAAATAGAGCCAGCCATATCCATGCACCAAGCAGTATTTAGGCTGGCGCAGGAGCCTGGAGGGGATCTATCCTTTCCCGGCGCATCCATCACCACCTCCGCCAAAACCACCTCCTCCCCAACACCCAATGTGGCTTCCGACCTTCCTTCCCTGCCGATGACCAACTCCTCCGCCTCACTCATCTCCTCTCCCTCCACCTTAACTCCCGTCGCTCCGCCATTTTTGTCTCCCTCGACCTCTAAAAGGCCTACGACCGTGTCTGGCATCCCGGTCTGCTATTTAAACTCTAAACCTATGCCCTTCCTGTCAAGTACATCCGTCTGATAGCCTCCTTCCTCTCCCTCCGCCCCTCCTATGTTACCATCCATAATGCCAATTCCCACACCTTCAACCCCTCTGCAGGTGTGCTCCACGTCTCTGTCCTCTCCCCTCTCCTCTACCTCCTGTACACGGCAGATATGCCCCAACCCCCCCCCCCCCCCGCCCCACCAGTGCACCTCTTGCAATATGCCGATGACACCGCATTCCTCGCCCTCGCTCATACCCTCCAACGGTCCCACTGCGTTCTCCAGAATCACCTTGACCTTTTTGCCACATGGTGTAACCAGTGGCTCCTGAAAATCATGCCTTCCAAGACCCAGGCAATCATTGTAGGTCGTACCACTCGCTCCTTCCGGCTCCTGGATTTGTCCCTTACTGTCTGCGCCCATCCTGGCCACCTCACCCTCACCCCCACCCTCACCTACCTTGGCCTCACCATTGACCGTCACCTCACCTGGATTCCTCATCTCCGCTCCATCCAATCCAAAGCCCACAACTGCCTCCGACTCCTCAAACTCCTCTCTGGCTGGACATGGGGGTTGCACCCCTCTACCATCCTCCACACCTACAAATCCTTAATCCGCCCCATCCTCTGTTATGTCAGTCCCACCTGCATATCTGCCGCCCCCCCCCCCCCCCAAATTCTATAAGTCCCTCCAGATCCGTGAGCATCATGCACTCCACCTTGCCTTCCGTATAGGCCTCCCGTCCCCCCCGCGGATCCTCTATGACCTCATTCCTTTCCCCCATCTGCTCCTGTTCCTCGAACATATCTGCATATTCTACATCTCCCGCTGCCTTGATCCACCTCACCCACTGGTTGCTCCTCTCCCATCCCCGCCCCCTGCCACACCTTCACTGTTGTGTCCCGCCTACCCTCCATCTCTATACCCGTCATCTCCTTTCCCAAAGAGGCTTCCATCAACTTCCCCTCCCAGATGATGCCCTCTCTCCCTCCATCTATCCCTCCAATCAACTCTGATCCCCACCCCCCACCTCCTTTCGTCCGTCTTTTCCCTGGGCTTCCTCTTCCCCCCCTTCCATCCTGTTTCCTCCCCACCAAACATCTCCCTACCTCCCTTCTCCCCCCCGAGTCATTTTGTATTCCCCTCCTCTGCCCCCACCAATCCCAGTCGCGTCTGCCCAGCACCCCCCACCCCTCTGATGGGTCCTCATCCTGCATTGGCTCCTTTCCCGCCTCCCCCATTCGCTTTTCCTCTCCCTCCCCCCCCCCCTTTTTATTTTCCCATCATCTGTCCAGTTTCCCCCCACCTGCTCTCGGATGTGGTATGTCACATTTGCCAACTTCTTAGTGCAGTGTTCCAGTGACTGTTCAGTGTTGTTCGTCTTTCTCGTGTTGCGAACAGAAAACATGCTGTCGCTAGGTGTGAGTTTTTGTCTTTTGTGAAAAGAAACCAGACTGTCGCTGTGTTTTTTAATTGTCTGTCTATTGTTTTACCTGTCTGCTTCGTATGTATTTTATTAGCATCATCATCAATCTGTTCATTGTTTTAAGTTCCACGATTTTTTTTTGTCGCCATGTTAGTCTTCAAGTCTCCGATTTTATCGCCTGTTTTTATTATTTCTTCTCTTCATCTTTTTAACGAAGTCTGTAGGCTCAAGAGCGGCATACTTAGCTGCTGCCAGCCCGACCCCTCCGGGGAGAATTGAAATTCCATAAAGAAAAAAAAAAACCTGGAGGGGCAGTTCACGCCGAGCGAGCCCACTGGTGTCACCGTAGCCGCCGCGTCATCGTCCACCGCCGCCAGCGTATCGGAGCCATCCTCGCAGGGCCTCTACTCGCCCTCAGGTGACGGCAACGTCGACTCCGCGCCGCTCTTCACGAGACGCCCGGGGCTTGGTTTGGTGAAGTTGTGTGGTTACTACACACAGTTTATGTTTGGAAGAATCTCTGATTTAGTTATTGATAGCCTTGGAGGATCAGTCCTACCTCACGAATATTGTTTTGTAATTTTGAAGAAAGACTTTAGTTTAAATAAAAACGCTATAACTCACACTCTGAGATTTTCCTATCCGCGAACGGCGGATATATTACCTATTTGTTCTTCTGTCCCACCAGGCAAATCTTTCCCCTCATAGAGGCCTTCAACGTACTGTTCACCCTAACCTCTCTGTCCCCTGCTTTTAACAGTGGAATTTGTCGTTGCATTCTTAATGTCACCACCCTTGCTTTTACTGTCAACGAAGGTTTTTTTGGCTTTACTGTATGCTGAGTCGGTCATTCCGACAATCATTCCTTTTTCGATTTCTTCACATGTTTCATGCAGCCACTTCGCCTTAGTGTCCCTGCGCTTACTAATTGTTCCATTCCCTACTGTCTTGTATATCTGTGCTCTTGGATTTCCCAGAAAGTTTTTGTAGCTCCTTCTTTCATCGTTCATATGAAGAATTTGTTCTGTTACCCATTGTTTCTTCACAGTTAACTTCTTGTACCTATGTTTTCCTTTCCAGCTTCTGTGATCGCCCTTTTTAGAGATGTCAATTCTTCTTCGACTCAACTGCCTTCTGAAGTATTCCTTATTGCTGTATCTGTAGCCCTAGAGAACTTCAAACGCACCTCGTCATCCCTTAGTACTTCGTATTCCACTTCTCTGCATATTGGTTCTTCCCTTCTGATCTCTTACATTTCAGCCTGCTCTTGATCAGTAGTACATTTTGATCACAGTCTGTATCTGCTGCTGGCTACGCCTTACAATGCAATATCTATTTCGTTATCTCTGTTTGGTCACGATGTAATTTAGCTGAAATCTTCCAACATCACCTGACCTTTTCGAAGTACACGTTCTCCTCTTCTAATTCTTGAACAGATCTCATTTATGCCCCATGAATTGTCCAATGGGAAAGTGAGTGGGTAAGCAATCAAGGAGGCTGGCTTTGCTCTGTTTGCTTCATTCCTGATGTATAATTACACAGATTTAAGATCTCTGTTAGCATTCTTCGCGTAAGAAGACTGAGGATAATAAGGGGTAGTGGCAATGTGCCGGACAGCGTTTGCGAGACAAACATCTTATATTCCTTAAAAATAAATGCGGGAGCGTTGACAAACTCACAACTGGGTGGACCTAATGCAAAAAATATCTTGCAGTCATGAAAAACAGACAACACGTCAGTAACCCTAGGGATGGGAATTAACCAATTAAATCCAGAGAAGCCATACACCAAAACAAGGATATAACCATTCCCTCCACAAATACGAGGGACAGGCCCCCACTTCACAATAACAAGCTTATCTATAGCACAGCTCTCCCAGTTTGGGTGCAAGGTACGCTTATATGGCACCTTTACATAATTCACACTCCTCCGCCAAACATGTAACATCCTTATATATGGAAGGCCAGCGTACATGCTTTCGGATCTTAGTACGAAGTTTGTGAACATCCAAGTGCCTGCACATTAAGGAATTATGGAAGTAAAAGAATATCGGTGGCACCAACTCCTTAGGTAAACAAATCTTTAAAAAACTTGTCCCCAGGTATTTCGTGCGATTGCCTGAATTGATGTCAGCCTCAAGTGTAGTGGGCTGGTCAAAGATTTTGCCAAAGAAAACTTAGTATTCATATTGTAGTTAAAATTTGACCTACCCCTCTGCCCAGTTAAATCGGGTTTTCCATCTTTGTTTCTATAGTAATTTGCTTTTTATCTAAGATCGGCCTCCCGTCCTAGTTCTTGATGTGTTTGCTTGCGTGGGGCTAACTTGCTTGCCTTAATCGTCCACGCTGAGTGAAACGATTGGTGAGAGAGTCACGCTGGACAGCAGTACAGCTGCGATCAGGAAGGGACTCGAACACATCCGGCACTGTTGCCTGTACCCATACTGGAAGGACTCAATCAGTACATTGTGCCTCTTCCCATTGGTTCACGTCACTAATTGACACAGTTGTTGTTCATTGTGGTTGGAAACTGGCATCACAGGTAATGATTTAAACTTATTCGTTTTTCTTGTTCCAAGAAGTCTCTTACTGTATTGTCTGATGTTCAAGCGTCTGGTCTGTTAATGTGTTGATTAATAGTTTCATGTGCTTACTCATCCCTTAATTATAATCTGTTCCGTCTCGTATTTTCTCTAAGGCTGTATTACTGATAAAATCTCAGTTATTCTCAGAATTTTGATCCAGCAATTTTTTCTTGAAAAGTGCAACTTTTTATCCTCCTTGTGTGCTTAAGGGGAGGATCAATGGTAAGTGAATGTGTTTTGTTTCTTTTTTTAAGTAATGTGCAGTTTTATTCTGAGAATTAGCCTTAAGGCGGACGTTTACGCCTGTCGCCGCTGCTTTCGCTTAATGTCCCACAGCAACTGGCATCAGTGATTCCCCTTCAATGTACACATAATAGTTCGCAGCTGTGGGATCTAGGTGGAGGAACAGACCTCACGCATTAAAATAATTGATTTACATCTACATCTACGTTCATACTCCGCAAGCCACACAACGGTGTGTGGCGGAGGGCACTTTAAGTGCCACTGTCATTACCTCCCTTTCCTGTTCCAGTCGCGTATGGTTCGCGGGACGAACGACTGCCGGAAAGCCTCAGAGGGCGCTCGAATCTCTCTAATTTTACACTCGTGATCTCCTCGGGAGGTATAAGTAGGGGGAAGCAATATATTTGATATCCAGAAACGCACCCTCTCGAAATCTGGACAGCAAGCTACACCGTAGCGGTCGCACGGTTCCAGACTGAAGCGCCTAGAACCGCTCGGCCACAACGGCCGGGAAAACAGTAATTCCAGACTCAGCAATAAATAAAAAAATACCACATGTTATTAATGAAGTGTTTTCAGTGCGTTACAATATAGCAAATCACCATAAAATACAGATACAGATAATTTTTGAAAAACAAACAAGCCACTGTGATCACGGTTGAAGGCCTTACACGCCAAGAATTACAACTTACAGGTATTGAAATATTAAAGGTAACACAGCAGAAGGTATAAGATGCCAGGAATGGCCGTAAATAAGGTTTTAAGGCGTACTGCTAAAATACAAATATCGAATTATTTTTCAAAGCAAATAACCACAGTTACGGCTGAAGGCCTTACTCGCCAGGAACGGATATTGTATAAAAAATTAGATACCTGCTGTAAAGCAGCAAATACAAGCAACGGTTAATTAACTGACAACCAAACGGGTGAAATAAGATAATGGTAACTTTGTAACACAACCCTTACACTGCTAGATTTGTTCCAGAAGTCATACATAAACTTTAATGTAGACGTTAAATGGTATGGTAACAAATAATACAATAGTAAAACACAAGGATCAGTCACAGACGGTGCTCCAGGAATCGGCCTCTGAGAAGGTCCGGCAACAAACACTTTCGCGAGTGATGAGATAGGCAGCCAAGAGGTGCATTCACTTCACAAGATGGTAACTCAGACTAGTAGGAGTCTAACGAATGACTAACGATATTCTTGCTGAAGCTACCTGACGTCCAATAAACCAAATGCATGAATGGAACAAAACGTCAAAGCCGAAACTGGCAGTCTGCACTACGCCCCAAGAATACTGTGCTTAGTGGGCCCAGAACGAGAAAGGGATCACTACCACCAGAGTAGAAGAGTCACCAACGGCCTACAATTAAGAAAGGTGTCAAAACTACACGCCTTACCGGACAGCAGCGGCAAGGCGAGGAAACGTACACTGCCGTTACATACACTAACCACCAGGGCAGGTAACTGGGGCGTCAGCGGCCACCAGGCAGGAAAAATACCGCTGGTTGATCTTAACAAGCTGTAACAAGCTGTAACAAGCTGAAGGCAGTAAATAGTAACAAGAAGTCGAGGAAAGCTAATCAGATCCGCTTTCCCCAAGCACTCCACTTGCTGCTGTTGGCCTCGGCGACAGTACGAGGAGTGACACGAGCCCAAGTCAGTGGAGAATCGCAAGGTGTCACAATGGTGGACGTTACTTGAATTGAAATTCTCTCATCTTAAAGCCTGCAGGATCTGGTTTACAACGAGGTCGTGCACCCTTGTGACCACAGCCCTTCCATCCAGCAGTCCTCAGTGGTCCCGGCGTGTTCCCGCACTTTGCGGACCTAGTTCCTCCTGAGTCCCCAACCGAACTGCCACACTCACACGACACAGAAAAACAACGACGTCGCCCCAAAGATAGGGGAACAGTTACAACATATCGATAACCGCCGCTGCTGCCACTAGCGGACAGGCAACTTCGCAAAACGAGTGGCACCAGTCAAGACGAGAAGAAGACAAACAACCGCAACCATGCCAACTAAAGGATACGTTGTGGCCTCCAACAGAGGGCGGAAACATACAAACAGCACCATCACGGGCCGCAGCACGGCTCAAGAGCTGAAAAGTTTGTGGGACAAAAGTTGCACCACACAACGGGGACCACAATATGACGTTGGTTTATTGTTGCTAGGGGAGGGGGAGGCCTTCACAGATATGAAGGCAACTTTTTTTTTTTTTAATAGGATCCTATATTTTGGTACTTATTTTGTGATAGCAGCTATCGAGACGAATCCAATGATGTGTAACAATAAGGTCTTTGAAGGTCAACGAAGGTCACAAAAGTGGCATGAATATCCATTTACATGTGGTGTTCGAAGTGATTACCATTGGTATCAATGCAATGCTGCAGTCTTCTTATCATGAATTGACTGGTAATCCTTATCACATCAGCTCTTATAGAAGCACCTGGCAACAAAAAACTAATATCATATTAGGCTCCCCATTGTCCCATGCAACATTTGTCCCACAAATTTTGCAGCTATTATCATACTTTCGGAGTTATTGTAGGTGGCAATAGTTAATGAATCCGGTTTCACTAGAGACGGATTATTCAGCAGTCATGTATGGACGGTAGGTTGTAAGTTTTTTCCTTCCCACTTAGCAGCATCACTGCACACTGCCGCGCGGAATTAGCCGAGCGGTCTCGGGCGCTACAGTCATGGACTGTGCGGCTGGTCCCGGCGGAGGTTCGAGTCCTTCCTCGGGCATGGGTGTGCGTGTTTGTCCTTAGGATAATTTAGGTTAAGTAGTGTGTGAGCTTAGGGACTGATGACCTTAGCAGCTAAGTCCCATAAGATTTCACACAGACCTGAACATTTTGAACTGCACACTGTGTTCCTGAAAAATATACACATCACGATGTAGGAAGATCTTCCTCCACGTGGGCGGTTTCAACTAATAGCACATGTTCCCGATGCTTTTTTATCGTTAAATAACAACATACAGGTTTTTGTTAATTTCTAACTCGTTTTCGGCTTATTAGACCATCTTCAGGATACAACTGAGTAGGGTCTGAGAGCGACACTGGTTTTTAGGTAACCAAACATTATAGGTAAAGATACAATCACTTGTATAGTTTTGTTCATCAGACGTTGAAATTACGCTTTACACAACAGACTTTAAGTATCATAAATAAATATTATAGTCAATCTATATAATATCACGGGTTAAATGGTTAAAATGCTTTTTCCTTAGTTGACACATGGCTGAGGAACCGTTAAACTGAGTACTATTCATTTATATTTTGGTACAACATAAATGGCATAATAAGCCGAAAATTAGTTCGACATAGCCAAAAACCAGTAGAACAAAACCTGGGTACTTGTTATATATCCTTGAATATAGAGCTTTTCCACCAAGAAGTAACCAAAAAGTTCATAAAACATGGTCCTGATACCATATTTTACATAATACCCGTCAACATTGGTGTTAAGCGTTTCCTGAAAGGTGTATGGTGAATCTAGTTCCGTTTTCATGCTCACCTCGTTTGCTTCACACCATGTTATAGGTTTACATCCCTGTCAATCGATGAAACAGAAGAAAATCTACTGTTAGGAATCCATACTGTCTGATTTTTTGAACAATAATAAGATTATTCAGATTATAAAGACACTATGCCTGTACCGAAGATGGGCAAGTTGTGTAGTTTAGACCAAGGTAAGGAGATTGATATGCAGGTACAGGGCAAGATCAAGGAAGCGATGATGACAACCATCGCGCTGGCTGGCTCAGTATGATGTGGAAAGCAAGGAGATTGTGCAACGTAATTTATGAAACTTCCTGGCGGATTAAAACTGTGTGCCGGACCGAGACTCGAACTCGGTACCTTTGCCTTTCGCGGACAAGTGCTCTACCAACTGAGCTACCCAAGCACGACTCACGCCCCGTCCTCACAGCTTTAATTCCGCCAGTACCTCGTCTCCTACCTTCCATTCTAGTAACGTAATTCATGTCAGTGTAGCAAACCTTTCGTATATGTGATTCATCCTACCAAATCTACACTTTCCGGAATTAAGTATTCCCTTATTCAGATATCCAGGCAGGGAATATTGGGATGCAATTCCTCGTAGTAGAAATTATTGCTACAACCTGGACAAGAATATATTTATAATAAGAAATCTATATAAGAAAATGACTGTATGTAATAATAATCAGTGGGTGTTCGTGGTAAGCTGGAGAACATATAACGAGTAATGACTCGTTTACAAATCAATATTTTTATAACTAAGTGAAATGGAATATATAGGTGATTTTAGGAGTGAGAATCTTACGTGTAATATAGTCAGGAGGTCATAACAAGATAAATTGCGTTCGTATAACGCCCACCGATGAATGAGGAAAAAATCGTAAGTTGTTTGTATGATGTCAGATTAATGTTATTTAATCTAACAAGAAAATTTTTCTTAGCTACCCACTTAGCATACTCTCGACAAAGTGATGATAAAATAGACTACCTATACGAAAAACTTGACGCAATTTGATGTAAGGGAGAAAATTGAGAAATGTGTAACTGCAAACAATATTAATGCGGAGATAGGAGGTACACGACAAGCTGAAGTGACAGAAAGATGTAGATTGTAAACTAGAAACCAAAGAGGGCAGTTACTTTTCTTGGAAAAGGAACTGGTGATCACAAATACATTATATCCGAATAACCTAAGAAGACGCTGTGTGTGGATAAAACTCAGGGTTGCGGGACAACATCAAACCGACTTCATAGTCGACCAGGAAAAGAGTTCATAAAACAAACCAATCAAATTGAAACACATCCGTGAGCCGATATGTGTAGTGAGCATAAACAAGTACAATGCAACCCAAATTACAAACGAAACGATTGCAAGTTGAAATTAAAAACAGAGCTGGGCTACAAATGAATTAAACATAATGACTGAACCAAAATATTATTGAAATATAGTGAAGCTGTTAATAAGGAATGTACATCAGGCACAGACGTTTAATGCACCCAGTAGTAAACACAGCTAAGATGAAAACTTGCTCCTCAATAACCAAACTAAGAAATTTTACATAACATCATCAATAGAGCGACGAAAAAAACACAAAGGAGAATGTGGCACATCTTTCGGGTCATTAGCCTTGTACTTCTTTTTTTCTGGTCATCGGTCTTCTGATTCATTCTATGCAGCCCGTCACGAAATCCTTTCTTGTGTCAACATCATCAGTTATTTGTTGGATGTATTCAAGTATCTATATTTCCCAACACAAATCGTTTCGTCCTGTACATTCTTCTTGTCACTTTTGTTCATACGTGTCAGTCTTCATAGATTTTGCTGACAGCCTCTTAATTATCTCCTCAGTTCACTTATTTTCAACTTATTTTTGCAGCATTACATCTTAAACTATTCTATTCTCTTCGTCAATTCATCATTCACTGCCATACAGTGCTGTGGTACAAAGGTACACGCTCAAGATAACTGTCAATGTTTCATACGAACAGAGCTCTTTTGTCCAGGAGTGCTCTCTTTAACTGCGCTGATCTGCTTTTTATTTACTCCTTCTGTCATCCGTTATATGTTTTTGATTTCGAGGCAGCAGATCCCTTCATTTTCTTCGTGGTCCCCAATTTTAAAGTTAAGTTTATAGCTACCTCATATCTTGTACTCCTCCCTAATTTCGTCTTCGGTTCACCTTTAGTCCACATACTGCACTCATTAGACTGTGCATTCCATTCGACACGTCATGTAATTCATCTTCATTTTCACTGAAGATAGAAATTCATCAGTGAATCTTATAATCCTTTCACCCTGAATATCAACCCCCTGCATGAATCTTTCTTTCATTCACGTCATTGCTTTTTCGATGTATAGACTGAGGACTACGGGCGAAAACTACATCACTTCCTTACAATCCTTTCTATCCGAGCACTTCCTTCTTGGTCTTCCATACTTATTTTCCCCTCTTAGTTCTTGTACAAATTGTGTATAATCTGTCTTTCTCTATAGCTTATTCCTATTTCTCTCAGAATGGTGAGCACCTTGCACCATTTTACAGAGTCGAAAGCTTTTTCCATGTCGACAGATCCTATGAACGTATCTAGATTTTTCTTAAATCTTATTTCCATTACCTTTCGCAACATCTGAACTCTCTCTCTGATGTCCTTACCTATATACAAGTCGAATCATACCGTCAGGTAGCAGATCGTGGTTCCCGTTTTCCATTTTTCTAGGATATCGTTCTTGACAGCGCCTTGGATGCACGATCTGTCAAATCGATAGCGCTGTATTTCTCCCACTTATCTGCCCTTTCTATTTTCTGGATTGTGTGGCGGATATTTTTCCGAAAGCCTGTCTTATTTAATCCCAAGTCTGTCAAAGCACTGTTAATTTCTAACTTTAATACTGTATACCATATACATTCGACTTGGACTCCCATTTACTCCACAGTCAGGTAGTCAGACTAGCCCCTCCTCATCTAAGAGGCCTTCATTGTATTCCTTCCATATATCCGCTTTCTTCTTTGCGGTTAGCAGTGGAATTATCATTGCACTCTTAATTCTACCGCCGTTGCTTTCAATTTCACCGAAGTTTATTTTGAATTTACAATCCTTCCGACGACCCATTCTTTTTCTATTTCTTCAAATTTTCCTGCAACCATTTCACCCTAGGTTTCTTACTCTTCCTATTTTTTTCATAAGTTTGTGACTTATATTTCTGTATTCCTAACCTCCGATGAACACTTCTGTATTTCCAGTTTTCGTCAATCAGTTGAAGTATTTCTTCTGTCACCCAAGATTTCGTCGCAGTTACCTTCCTTGTATCTACATTTTTCATTCCAACTTCTATGATTTCGTGTTTTAGAGATGTCCACTCCACTTCGCCTGAACCTCCTATATATTCGTTATCGCAGTGTCTATACCCTTAGAGAGTGTCTAGCGCATCTCAGCATTCCTTAGCACTTCAGTACGTCTCTTCTTCGTGCATATATTCATACGGACTACATCCTTTACAAGTCATGCAACTTTTCCTCCCCGCCTTTGTCTGCTCATGGGAACGCATTGGAATCCATTATCTGACTCCGGAATCTCTATCTGATGATGGTTTAATCCACCCTGAATCTACCGCATCTTCGCCCAGGCCTTCTTCAGGTGTACCTCCTCCTGTTTATGACTTATGAACGGTGTATCTGCTATTGCTAACTGAAATTTATTGGAGAACTCAGTTAGACTCTCTCCTCTCTCATTATCTCCACCAAGTCCATATTCTGCCTTACTCCTTCTTCTATTCCTTACCATGAAAACCACCTCCATTGCACCATAATTATTTGGTTATCGTCTTCTTTTACACACTTAATTACCCTCTCAGTATCCTCGTATACTTTCCAAAGCCCTTTATTTTCTGCTTGTGACGTCGGCTTGTGTACCTGAAGTATTGTTGTTGGCACTGCTTTTCTGTCGATTCTGATGACAACAATCCTGTCGCTCAAGTGTTCGTAGTATTCATAACGAATACTACTAACATTATTCCATTTCTACTGGTGTTGATATCATCCCATTTTCGTCTTACTAGAAATACTTAGCTTCTTTCCAGTTCACTTCAATTAACCCCACTGTACTGAAGCTTCACATTTCCCTTTCCAGATTTTGAAGCTTCCATACCATATTCGAACTTCTGACATTCCAAGTTCTGACATGTAGTATGTTACCCTTTCGTTAGCTACTCAGTCTTTTTCACATGGCTATCCCCCTTGTCAGTTCCCCCCTGGAGATACGAATGTAGGACTAGTCGGTAAACTTTGGACAATGGAGAGGTTATCACAGCACTTTTCCATTACAGGTCACACATACTGTGGATAAACGGTGACTTTCTATTGCCTTCAGCATCCTCATGCATGTTCATTCATCCGCCTTTTAGGACAGTATACCAACGCCAAGGGCAAGAGGTTTCCCTGAAAATCTGTCCCATATTCCATCATTTCTGATGATGTTTTTTTAGTAGTTAAGCTGTAGCTTCGTTCAAACCCGGACCCTAAGAAGTCTGGCTTACTACCAAAAAATGCTACCCACGGACCATAGCCCTATTCCTACTTGCCCTCTTAATTAAATGCAGTTGTAATGGGAATGAACTACTTATTTTTGATTCTGGTAACCGGTTTGGGTCTGTAAAGCCAACTTTGGGCCATAGGATGCAGATGACGTGCGCACCCGGTTCATTTAAAAGAAGCCAGAAAGCAGTTCGGTCCGATCCAATGAAGAACTGACCTTACAAAAATGTAGCAAAGAGATGGAAACAATGTAGTAAAGAGCTGCATTGTAAGCCAGGACAAGTCAAATAAGTAGAATAAGAGCAAGGAATTGAAAAAGTGGAAATGTAGAATATGAATACAAAAACTAGAAAAGCACCAAATAATATAAAACAAGCTAGTGCTACCTGAGGTGAACTGTAAAAGCTTTCCATCAAGACAATAGCGTCTAATCTGTTAAGTAAAAATATCAAATCAATATATAAGAAGACATTAATAAAAGTATGATGACAATGATCCCAAAGAAGAGCAAAACAATTGCATATGAAGATGGTATTAGGAGATTCAAATTTCTAGCGCGTATTTCGAAAACATTAAGGAGAATAATGCTGAAATGCAGCAAGAACAGAACTGAAGCTTATTTAGCTGAACAGTAGCTAGACTTCCGACAAAGGGACCAGGAAAGATACCTCAAGCTTTCCAGTAAAAGTCATCATCATTTCATCAGAGTAAACAGTAAAATTTACATAGTTTTCGTCGACTTTAGGAAAGTACTCGACATTACCGAATGGACCAAACTAATGGCAATTACAAGAAGTGTTAAGCTAGAGTGCAGAAAGAGAGAGAGAGACAGACAGAACAGTTTCACTGAAATCTCACTACTAGGTAGGACAATTGAGCCGGAAGAAGTCACGAACTGAAGGAAGAAAGGGTGATAGGGTGTGTCGTCCCGTCGACAACGAATCATTAGATACGGAACATAAGTTCGGATTGTGTCAAGGATGGGGAAGAAAACAGGCCGTGCCCTTTCAGAGGAACCAACCCAGTATCAGCGTGGATAGATTGAGGGAAATCACGAAAAACAGAAACTTGGTTGGCCGTACGCTGGTCTGAACCGTCGTTCTCCCGAGAGCGAGTCCAGTGTTCACGAACTGTAATGGGACAAGGAAGTACTGTCGGTTAACCCTTGTGTCCACATTGGGTTACTCGGCTAACCTTTATAACTGTAGCAGGCATTTTTTCACGTGTATTGATACTAGTGTACTCAAGCCTCACGTTACTCCTTATTTGCATGTTTATAAGTGTCATAACAAAAGCAAAACTTAAGTACTTTCAAAGAAGAGCATTTAAATGGGAAGGAACGCAATGCACTCTCTAATCTACATTTGGGTTACCCATGTAACCGCCTATCTCCATTAGAACAGGTGTGAATTTTACAAATGATGTACTTTATTATATATAATACATTAATAATTTCATTAATTGTTATACAGTCGAGTAATAATACAACAGAAATACTGATAACATGTGCAAAAATATCAATTTTTACATCTTGTGACAGAGTAATTACATAATGTTATATATGTAATAAATTATGCTCACAATGGAAATATAAAATTGAAATTATTATTTATCAACAAAGTCCAGACGCTATTATTATTATAATGCAGGGCTCGTCACATATTGTTTTTTAACATTTTTGGCAACTTTTTCTTGTTTTCTTCTTCCTTTTGTTTCATTGGAATATGCATACAAAACAGTTACCAACAATTTTCAGCTGTCCTAAGGCATCTCACTTAGGCTGAGCCTGCACTTATTCAGGAGCCAGAATCAGTGGTTCTCCTATCATGTACTCAGTACCCGATTGCACGGAAAATTTTCTGAAGCAATTGCAATTTTATGATCTAGAGATGACTGAAGTCATTGCCAAACGTTTTCCCAGATCCAGTAGAAACAGTCTGCGTCTATGAATCACACTTTTTGTTTGAGGATTGTTTTCTTTGTAAATAACGTATGCCGCTATGCAAGAAGTAACCAGAATGTTGTAAAGAAATAATAACGGCCATCTCTGTGTCCTTCTTTTTACACAACTTATTTATATTATCAAGCCCACTTTTTTGTTGTTATATTAACGTATAACATCTGGCTTTGAAACGGAAGTGGATGCATCATAATGCATTGTGGATAACATTAGAACTGTTTCTCTTCTTCTTTGAAACACGTATCTAGAGCAGAACGCAATTCTTTGATATGATCAATATTATTTCATGTTGTTCGCAATAACAGGGAGAAAGTGAATAAAACATGGAACTCTTAACGAACTGTCTCCTATAGCAACGTTCTGGGGCGTGCCCAGGATGTTCTAGGAGAACAAGTTGTCATATTCTGTCATTCATATTATTACATTGAGGAACGAATAACTGTCATTGACGAAATGATCCCTTTGCGGTATCATGAAAACTTTGTGGTACAATAAAAATGTTGTCTCCTTTTACCAGTGAACCCTCTAGGTGAGAAGGCACATATGAAGCGTCAGACATATTATGCAGACTGTGGGAAGTGACCACCGTAACTTTCCTGAGCATCACAGTCTCTCCCCATTGGCTTGAGGTAAGTGTTTCTCACTAATATTCGTTCCACTGCCTCTCACATATCACACTATGAATTTATGTCTAGACGAATGTAAATATTTCGGCAGGTAATATGCACAGAGGTGACATACGCCATGAGATAGCCATATGCACAAATGCAAATGACGGTAGTCTCACGTATACAAGACACAAAACGGCAGTGCATTGGCAGAGCTGTAATTTTTACTCAAGTGATTCATGTGAAACGGTATCGGACGTGATTGTGACCGCACAACGTGAATTAAGAGATTCTGAAGGAGAAATAGTAGTCGGATCTAGACGCAAGGGACATTCTGTTTCGGAAATCGTTACAGAATTCCGTATTCTAAGATCCACAGTGTCAAGAATGTGCCGAGAATACAAAATTTCAGGCGTTGCTTCTCACCAGGGACAACACAGTGGTCGACAGCCTTCACTTAACGACCACGAGCAGCAGCGTTTGCGTGTAATTGTCAGAGCTAACACAGAATCAACACTGTGTGAAATAACCACAGAAATCAATGTGGAACGTACGACGAGCGTATCAGTTAGGACAGTGCTGTGAAATCTGGAGTTAACGGGCTAAGGCAGCAGAAAATCGGCGTAAGTGCCTTTGCTAACAGTAGTCATCGCCTGCAACACCTCTCATGGGCTCCTTACCATAACGGCTAGACTCCAGATGACGAGAAAACCGTTGCCTGATCAGATGAGTCCCGATTTCAATTGCTAAGAGCTGATGGTAGGTTGGCGTGTACGCAGACACCACATAGTTATTGAACCAAGTTTTTAGGAAGGCACTGTGTAAGCTGATTGTAGCTCTATAATAGTTTGGGCTGTGTTTACACGGAATAGACTGGGTTTTCTGAACAAATCAGCCGATCACTGACTGTAAATTGCGACCATTTGCAGCAATCCGTGGACTGCTTGTTGCCAAACAATGATAGGTCTTTCACCGGATCACAGTTGATCACGATTGGTTTGAAGAAGATTATGGACAATTCGAGCGAATGCTTAGGCATTCAGATCGCCTGACATGATTCCCATTGCAATTTATAGGATATAATCTACAGGTCAGTTCGTGCACAAAGCACTGCACCGGCAATAAATTCGCACTTCTGGACGACTGCAGAGGCAGCATGCCTCCTTAGTATTTCTGCAAGGGACTTCCAACGACTTACTGAGTCCATGTCACGTCGAGTTACAGCACTACCCTTGTGAAAGGTAGTCAGACATGATTAGTAGGTATCCCATTAATTGTGTCACCTCACTGTATAGGCAGAATAGTCACAAAGATACATGTGTCGTTCTTCTTCTCATTTATTCATTCTTTATTTTTTAGGTCTGAATGTCCACTGACGGTACGCAGGGTATCGCAGGATTGGTCAATTTTGAGGTGTGTAACAGAAACGATCATTAGAAATAAAAATCTGGTAAACAAGACTTCGAAATTCATACTTGAGATTTATGACTACTTCTACAACGTGAAACAAATCTCTTCAGCTGAACAAGGGCTCAGAGCTCTCACGGTTTACACTGCGGAGCCCATGTTTACTAGACAACTGTTTTGTTTCTGGGATCCGTATTACTCCCCCCAACCCACGCCAAACAAAAAAAAAATGAAGCCAGGGGCTAGTAACAGAAGAGGGTTAATTCACTGTATCGAAGCTGAAGGAGTGCTCTTAGCTCTTATGATCTACTTTCTAGAGACCATGTTTACCAGATGTTTTTGCTTCCAATGGTCGTTATTCTTATAATCCCGAACATCGGCCATTCCTCCTTGCACGCCGAGGAAATTCGGTTGAGGTATTAGAGATTTAGTATAATTACTGCCACAAGAATGTGGATTTTGTTTACGACAGTCTGCCCTGATATTTTCTGTGTACAATGCACTGAGTATAGATGTATTAACGTTGAATCTTACTTCTTCAATGATCGTTGTGATGCCTCAGTCTAGTACAAGTCTTTCAATTTGACGATACTTCGAGGCTTCGGGCTTCATTGTCAATAATGCTGGGTATTTTCTTATTTATTTTATTTTAATTAGAGTTTTCAGCTACAGAACTTGACATTGCCAACGGCCTTACTACAATGGTAACAGCGGTTCTCGTCAGATCACCGAAGGTATAAACTGTCGGGCTTGGCTAACACTTGGATGGATGACCATCCGGGTCTGCTAAGTGTTGCTGGCCAGCGGGATGCAGTCAGCTCTTGTGAGGCCAATTGAGAACCTACTTGACTGACAATGGCTGGGAGAGTGGTGTGCTAACCACATAACCCTCCATATCCGCATGCAGTGACGCCTGTTGGCCGAGGATGGCACTGCGGTCGGTCGGTATTGTTGAGCCTTCCGAGGTCTGTTCGGACGGAGTTTAGATTAGTTACTGCAGTACCTAACACTGAAAGAACAGAACAGAAACAGTCAGACGTGGTCGGCGATAGTTGACATAGGGATTTGCGCTAGAGTACAGTACTTTTGGGTCCATTTATTGTCGTGTTAGCTGTAGGGATTTGTCTCGGGATCTTCAGTCAGTGTTAGTGAGCCGTTGTAACACCTCGGCTCAGTTTACAGTGATAAAAGATATTGAAAGAATAATTTAAAATTAAGAATATAATTTTAGAGGGGAAAATAGTGTAGAATCAGAGTTCGGTAATTGCAGATCTAAATTATAGTATATCAGCAAGTAGTTTAACGTCTAAGTACAGCAAAGCCACGGAAGCTCCGTCATGGAGAAGGCAGTGACGTTAAACTCTTGTGATGAAAAACCTATAAAAAGGCCTGATCGTCATTATTGCCGCTTTTTTTCCTTGTTTGTTTCTTTAAAGGGCGGGGAACCCGTGTCAGTCAGCGAGACAATAATTACATTGGACTTTATCGTGTTATGATTCACGATAAACTGTAAGAATATTACGGAGATTAAAAGTGATGTAGTGTAGGATCTCTCACTGTTGGTAGCAACGGAGTATTAAGGGGATTTCAGAGCTACATTGGAACTTAACGGACTTACAGATGACAGAAACTCAAATACCTGCTGATACGAGTGAATTCAGAGGTACCGGTATTCAGATATTAACGTGTGTACTTTTGAAAGTGTTGTGTGCCGTTAGTTGCGAATCTGGACGTAGAGCGCGTGCATATCGGCATTTGCGGACTATTTAGATTCCTCCAGGCTAGGAACCTTTTAAATAGACCATCATCCATCACCCTCTTAATCCTTGAATATAGAGTGAAAGTAAAAATACAAGGGTGTTGTACGTATTTCATTTACCTAGTACTAATCAGTGAAGGTTTTACGGAACCAAAGCTATTCAGCAGTAAGTCAGCACCATCTAGCGGAAAGCGTAGGCATTAACTAACACGCTAACTGAAGTGAACGTTTACGTGTTTTACAGACTGCTTTACATGAACTTTTGTGACTCTTTGACGTCCCCACTCCCACCGAAAGGTGGCGCAGGCTGTCTTAATCATAAAACGGGAGAGTTTTAGCAGGGTAAATTACTAAATAAAAGCGATATTTACAAGACTCGCAATAATAGCAAAACACAAGGCCCGCACCTCATCGGAGAATCGTCGCTGTCACGTCGGGAAGTAAAATCGGAAAACCTACCGACGATACATATCTACGACATCTCCGGCGGTACTCCGAAAGGACACCGCCCTTCGATTGTGCCATTCTAGCACTAATCGAAGCGCTAGGTTTTCAGGTGCCAGCCAGCCAGCCAGCCGAGCAGCAGCGGTCCAGCCGAGCAGCAGCAGCAGCAGTAGCGGTCCAGCCAGCCAGCAGCGGTCCAGCCAGCCAGCTCTCCAGCAGCAGCAACAGCAGCAGCAGCAGCGGTCCCAGCCAGCAGCAGCGGTCCAGCCAGCCAGCCCTCCAGCAGCAGCAGCAGCAGCAGTAGCGGCCGCAGCGGCCCCGGCCCCGTCCGCGGCAGCAGCAGCAGCTGCGGCGTTCCTGCCAGCCGTCGCCAGCGCCAGCGCCAGTGCCAGCAGCGTGGGGCTTTGGTGTTCGGCCGTCTTCGTCCGTCCCCAGTTTTTCCTCTCCTCTCCTCTCCTTTTCGTCCTGTGCTTTTTTGCTTATCCCTGTCGTCTTGTCAGCCCCAACCACCACTGCCACTACTACCACCACCTCCGCCGCCACCACCACCACTCCATGGTGTGCCCAATCACATCCCCCTCTTTACATTCCTCCTCTTCTCACTCTCCCTTCGCCCTCGCTCTTTGTCGCCCCCTCTCCAGCTTCTTCCTCCCGCTCCTCTCCCTCTGATCCGTTCCCCCCACTCCCCCAGCTTGTCACTGCAGCTCCAGGTAGGGTGGTGGCCCGTCGGGCCACTGCCCATGCCCAACTCTCCCCATCGCCTTCGCCATCAGCGCCACCACCGTCGCCGTCGCCGTCCCCTTCACCGTCACCATCTCCGGCGCCATCTGCTGCGTCCACGCCAGGACCTGCCCCTTCCCGCCACCTCCCTATAGCTCCTGTCCCTCATGTGACCACTCACCCTTCTGCCGCCGTTAAACGCCCTAGTGGCACCACCACCTCCTCCGCTCCCAAAAAGGCCCCGCCCCATCCTCCGCCCCCCCCCCCAGGATTCCATGGATTTCTCCCCACCTGCCCCTGCTCCCTCTGCTTCCTCCTCCTCCTCCTCCTCCTCCTCCTCCTCCTTCAACTCTCTCCCTCTTAATACAAATACCTCCTCTCCCATCCCGATCCTTCCCTTCTCGAGGCCCAGAATCTCTCCCTCCTCCTCCGCCAACACTTCCCTGGTGCCCCCATCTCACTCCTCACTCCCAGACGGGATTCAGTTCTCATCTCCTCCCCCAGCCCCACCCTCTATACTGACATCCACTCCCTCCTTCCCATTACCCGTTTTGGCCCCAACACCTCCCTCACCCCTGCTCCTAATCCATCTCCTACCCGCCAACCCCAACCCCCCTGCCGCCCACCAACCCTCCCTGCCGTGATCACTCGGCTTAGTCCAATGATCACGGAGGAGGAGGTGTTGGCGGAGATCAAAGCGCATCCCACACTGCAGGTGTGGGCGGTCCACCGCATTTTTAACTAGGCCGGCCCCACCTGCCCTATGCAGGTTTTCTCCGAGGACGCCCCCTCCATCGACCATCTCCTGAAGGAGGGTGCCCTCCTCTTCAACCAGCGCTATAAGGTCAACCCCTCCCGTTCCCCTCCTCAGTCCCTGTGCAGCCAGAGGTGTCTGCACTATAACACACACCCAATAGCCCAGTGCCGCGAGGCCCCCACCTGCCCGCATTGTAGGCAAGCGCACTTTCTCTGGCAGTGCCCTAACCTTCAATACCCTCCCTCCTGTAATACCTGCAATCTCCCCCATCCCACCTACTCCCAAAAGTGTAAGGCCCGACCCCATCTCACCACTCCCGAACTCACCGTCCCTGTCCGTCCTCTGGACGCCACCACCCCTCCTGGCAATTCCCTTCGTCCCCCCCCCCCCACCGCTGAGGACATCATCAGGTTCCTCACCACAGTCCTACAAAACGTTCACCCTTTCCAGCGTCCTCACACCCTCCAACAGGTCTCCCTCGCCGCCCGTTCCATCTTCCACCTAAAAATGTATGCCACCTACTCCCACAACCATGCCCATTTCACTATCTCCCGATAGACACCCTTTCACCCTTGTCTACATCCCTGTCATAGCGCGACAGCACCGTATCCTCTTCATCAACATCTGTTCCCTTCCCGCCAACAAGAACCTCTTCATGCACACCCTTGCAACCCACTGTGTGGATGCCTTCCTCCTCAATGAAACCTTCCTCCAACCCCACCACACCGTCTACACTTCACCCTACCTTCTCCACTGCTCCAATAATCCCCTCCCGATTGCGCGTGGTGGAGTTGCCATTGGCCACCACCCCCAAATCCCGGTCCGACTCCACCCTCTCCTTCCCGACCGCACCGAACACCTGATCCTTAGTCTCTTCTTCCCCGGCCTTACCGTCACCTGTGCCACCATCTATGTCCGCCCTAACGCCCCTATTCCTTTCGACTTCCTCTCCCACACTGATCGTACCTTCTCCTACTACGTGATCGCCGCTGACCTCAACATCCATAGTCGCTGCGCCACCCAGTTACGGCGGTGGCATCGGTTCCTCTACACCCTCCAAGGCGACCTCGTCCCCATTTCCCAGCACACCCGCCAACTCTACTCCCGATGTCGTCCTCTCCTCTCCCAACCTCCTTGCCCGCATAGCGGTGGATGTCCTGGACCCCATTGGCACCGACAATCTCCCTGTCCTCCTCACCGTTTCAGATGGTTGTCGCCCCAAACCCGACCCTCATAATGACCCTCCCCCGAAGTACATCCATGATCATTCCTGTGCCAACTGGAATGCCTACCGGGATACCCTCTCCACCCAGATCGACGGCCACCCTTTCCCCTATCACCACCCTGACGATGTTACCCATGTCGCCTCCTTTCTCCAGCAGACCTTTTCTGAAGCCGTGGAGGCCCACGTGCCTACTATCGCCATCCACCCCCACCGTCCTACCTTACCCCCACAGGCTGTCCTCCTCTGTGAATCCCGCCATCTCTATGGTGCCTTCCTCCACACGTGTGACCCGGACACACTACGACACCACCGGCAACTCCAGTGACACTTGCTCGTGGCTAAGAAATGCTGGGACTGGCGACAGACATGCACCCGTTTAAATGCTACCCTACCTATAAACTTGTCCAAGTTCTGGTCAGCCTTCCGTCACCTTACCGGAACTAAACCTTCCCCCTACTATCCTCTTCTCCATGACGATCACCCCTTCCCTGACACCCTTAGTAAGGCCAATCACTTTGCCTCCTACCTCTCCAATGTCTTTTCCATCCCCGAAGATCCCCAGTTCGATTACTCCCTCTTCCTGGATGTCCACGATCGAACTGACACCTCTGTCCCTCCCCTCGCACCTGGTTTCCAGTACTTGGACAACATTGCACACACGGAACTCAATGCCCCCATCACTACACAGGGTCTCATTGCTACCCTCTGCACAAAATGCCACACTGCTCCAGGGCACGTTTGTGTCACCTTCATAAAGCTCCTGTCTCTTTCCTCTCCGCCCTAGCCAGGCTCTACAATGTAGTCCTGTCCAGCGGCTACTACCCCGACCTGTGGAAAACCTCCCATATCCTGATGTTCCTTAATCCTGGTAAACTGCCGTCCGCCGTCTCCTCCTACCACCCCATCAGCCTTACCTTGGTCTTCAGCAAGGTCCTGGAATCCATCCTCACCCGACGCATCCACCAGCATCTCCGCCAGCACCGCCTCCTTCCCATTACCCAGTGTAGCTTTCCACCGTCCTGCTCTTCGGATGACCTTCTCCTCCACCTCACTCATCTCCTTTCCAAACAGCTAAATTCCCGCCGCTCCGCAATCTTCCTCTCCCTGGACCTCGAACATGTCTATGACCGCTTATGGCATTCCAGTCTCCTTTTCAAGCTCCAAACCTTCGCCCTTCCCATTAACTACGTCCATCTGATCGGCTCCTTTCTCTCCCAATGTCCTTCCTACGTCACCATCCATAACACGGATTCCTACACCTTTTTTCCCTCTGCCGATGTGCCCCAAGGCTCTGTCCTCTCCCTCCTTCTGTACCTTTTGTATACAGCGGACATGCCGCCGCCGTCGCTCCCCATCCACCTTCTCCAGTTTGCCGATGATACCGCCTTCCTTGCCCTGGCTCCCACCCTGCAGCGTTCCCAATACCGTCTCCAATCCCATCTTGACCGATTCACCGCTTGGTGCAACCAGTGGTTGCTCAAGGTCAATCCCTCCAAAACCCAGGCGATCATTGTAGGCAAAACCACCCCTTCCTTCCACCTCCTTGATTTCTATCTCACCATCAAAGGGCGTCCTATCGCCCTCACCCCCACCCTTAAGTACCTTGGCGTCACCCTCGATCGTCGCCTCTCCTGGACCCCCCCATCTCCGGACAATCCAAGCCAAGGCATGCTCCCGACTCTGTCTCCTCAAGCTCCTTTCTGGCCGTATGTGGGTTCTGAGCCCCTCCACCATCCTCCGAACCTATAAATCCCTCATCCGCCCTATCCTCTGTTATGCCCATCCTGCCTAGATCTCCGCCCCCCCCCCCTACCTTTTACAAATCCCTTCAGATCCTTGAACGCCATGCTCTCCACCTCGCCTATTGGATCTGTCTCCCCTCCCCCACGCGGATCTGTCTCCCCTCCCCCACGCGGATCCTGTATGACCGCATTCCATTCCCCCACCTCCTCCTTTTCCTTGAATGGATACGGATCCTGTACACCTCCTGAAAACTCGATCCTCCTCACCCGCCTGTATTCCCATGTCCCACCCAGTCTCCATCTCTTCACCCTCCTTACCAAGGTGGCTTCCGCCAGCTCTCCCTCCCTGATGATGCCCTCCTCCCCTCCATATACCCCTCCTACCAACTTTGATCCTCCCTCCCTCCCTCTTCCTGTGTTTGTTCCTTTGGGCACCCTCCCTCCCTCCTCCAATTTTCCCCACTCCTCCCCCGGGCTTTTCCTCCCCTGTCCCTCTACTCCTCCTCCCATCTCCTCAGCCACTGGCATCTTTCTTCTCCCCTCTCCACCCCCCTCACCCTTCTTCTCCTCTTGGCAGGTCCCCGGACTCGCACACGCTACGTGGACTTTCGCGCGCCGGAGATCATCGCTATCTGTGTCTCGTGTGTGCCGTCGTGTTTAGTGTTCCGTGTTCACCGTCGCACTCCATCGTTCACCTGTGCCATCGCCATCTTCAGTGTTTGTGCGTCGTGTCAACAGTTTGCAGTGTGGATTATCGTCGAGTGTGGACGGCTCCGTGTTTGTATTTATGTGTCTGCTGTTTAATTGCCCACCGCTCTGTAACTTATGTGTATTCTTTCTGTTTTTTCTCATTTTGTATTCTATGGCTGAAGAGTAGCGTACAATGCTGCTGACAGCCTGCCTGTTGTACAGTTTTTAAATAACAATAAAGAAATGCTTCACCGTAGTAAAAAAAAAAAAAATGCCGTTTTGAAGAGCGCGCCGCAGCGCGTTGTGTGAAGCAGTCGCCTTCAGTTTCTGGCGGTGGTGCCGCTGTGGCAATCGTAGCTTTGGGTTCTCCCTCTGGTGGGAAAGCGGAAAGGTTGTCTTTTCACGTGCATTTAAGGGGCGCTATCAGCTCGGCAGTTGGTCAGTCGGAGTGAGACTAGGTCAGTCCCGCGTCACCAGTTGCCGGTCTGTCTCTCGTTCGCATTTGTGCGGCAGTTAGTGTCTGTCGTTTGGATCAAACTTTAGGCTAGAAAATGAGAGTCTTGCCACTCCGCCAGTAACAGAACTCAGCGAGTGGTCGTCCGGTCGGGGCTGAGTTCCTGCATATGACTCTGCGCGTTAGGCCACCAGTCTGCTCGAGTTGCTCGGGCAACAGTAGTTGGCGGTTGGATCGGTCGGTTGGTCGGTCGCGCACTGAGACACGAGATGCCTTGTCCGCCTTGAGCGTCGGCGCATGTGAGGTCCTCATGTGAGTGAAACCACGACATCGGGCTGGCCGGGGCAGCTGCGACGCCGTGAGACGTGAGATCGGCGCGCCGTCCTGCGTCCGTTGAAGCGGCTGGCAGCGGACGGTTCGGGAGAGCGTTGGGGATGCTGCGCCCGGTCTTCGCCAGGAATCGCAGTTTGTTAGAAGTTAAGTGATTGGAGATATTTTGTTTCATTTACTTGTTAAAATTCTGCTTGTTTTCTGGGTGAGAGACCAGCCGCTTTGTTTTGGGGTCGTCCCACCATTCTTCTCCGTTTGCCCACCCGCTCGAAGGTGGTCACTTGTGAATTGGGTGGTCCGTTTGTTGCCACCCTTCCACCGTTAGAGTCCTTTTAAAAACAAATTGCACTTTTCGATGGCAAATAATTTCTTAGTGTGAGTGTTTGTACCATTTCCATCCCTCTTACGGGGTGCATTGTTAATGTGTTTGAGTGAGTTGTTAAAATTTTTAGTTTAAAGTAATCTGGTGTGTTGCAGATTTGCACCAGTGTAGTCTTTCAGAGGTTGTTGTGAGCGGTCGTGACTACGGCCGTGTTGAAAGGGAGCGGCAAGCTTCTCAGCCCGAAGCCTCATACTGTCAGTATTGTTCTTTCTGCATCTAAATGAAATTGTAACTGTGTATTTCGAGGTTGCTTTTTTGCTTATAAATTGTAAATCTGTTTTTGAAAAGGCTTTTATGAATAAATTTCCCATTTGTTAAGGGTAATTTCATTTTCATCAGTTACGCCTTGGCAACTACTTCCACGCTCACCTAGCGTGATTAAATGTCTTAATGTTCTTGATGTATCGCTAGTAAATAAATTAAACTCTTTAAGAAAGGATTTTGAAAGTAAATTCTCGGTTCAATTAGTTTAATGATTTTTCTGATATTATGACAACACGAGAGACTGACCTTACGAAAGACTGCGTCCCTAATTGTTGGTTAGGTGAGTCTTTGACAGTGACAGGTACTCGTGCTATCGAAAGGTCAGGAAAATAATTAGAAAACCGTTTGCATCAGTTCCCAAGAAAATCCAACAGGAAATACGCAACAAACAGTCTGTTTTCAGCTTTGTTTTAGTTGCTTTGTTACTGTGCTTCATGTTCTCTGGGCTCTTTGTCAAGCCGGCATTAATTGACTTCTTTGACATGTACTCTCTATACGTTACATTCCGCGTAATTGTTCCCAAATGTGTGTGTGTTCATTATCGGAAAGCATCTTCTTTAAACATTCTTTCTTAAACAAAAAGATAAACTTGAAAACAAAATTGTTTCCTGAAAATATTTTAGTGTGGAAGACCGCGGATTTCATTCCATTCTCATCGCGATGTACACTGACGCTTACGTAACTTTCTGAAGCAGTATTGTATTTACTGTTAAGATAGGCCACGGGTGTAATGTGTGCCCAATATTATGCTGGCTTAATCTTAAAAGATTACATTATTTAATCAGGTTTTCTTTTATTTTAGGCACCTTATCTCTTAGGGCGGATTTGATGCGGCTCGCCAGGAATTTCTCTTTTGTGCCACCCTCTTCATCTCGCAAGGGGAAGCCACGACGTTGGGATCTCTGGATTACTTCAAACTTTATACACTTTTAGTACGCCATTAAAACAACATAAGGTAAGGCGCACTACACTGCTAATTCCGACAAAATCGGAAGAGAACTTTTACACATCTGTTTTATAATAGCTGGATGTTTGGGGTTCTTGGTGGTAAAGTGGTACCGTTCGAGCTACAGAAATCGAACGTGTGTGAAGGAATGGTTCGACTCCCCCTGAAAATTAATTTTAATCTATGTTTTTCTCATCATTGGTCATATTATTTAATTTAAATGGCATTGGAGACGTAATAAAATTAAAATAAAGCACGGGTATTTACACGAAGTTTCAGTAAATTTCATATTGTTAGACTACTTACTATTTCTAAATAAATCTAATTATTAGAACAACCATATTTATAGCTACCGACAAGCAAGTGAAGAAACGCATAGCGTTTTCCTAAAAATGTATGCCTGTCGTGATTTGCGAAATCCCTTATACAAGCAATCTGGTAAGATTCCTGGAATTCCCGGAACTACTTTTCACATCGACGCTTCGAGCTGCTGACACACAGGCAAGCCCTATTCCGCAGTTTATCTGCGTAGTCTTGAGGCGTTGCTAATGGTAGAGGAAGGAATAGTGTACGAGCAAATATTTTAAACATCAGAAAATTTACACTTGAAATAAAGAAGTGAAGGTTTGAGCGTAAGTCGACCGGTCCCCTAATAACGTTCGTCTTAAGTGAGTACAAAGTTTCGAGTAAATCCTTGATCCCAGAGTCGTGGCCTCCCCTTGTCAGAGCAGCAGTTGCAACTTACGTCCTCAATTAGTTCTCAATGCATTTTAGTCTCTGCTTTCTCCACAGTTTTCGCCCTCTACAGCGCCCTCTAGTGCCATGGAAGTCATTCCCCGATGTCTTAATAGATGTACTATCATCTAGTCCCTCCTCCATGTCAGTGTTTTTCACATAATCTTTTCCTTTCCGATTCTGCGCTGAATCTCCTCATTCCTTACCTTGTGAGCCCACCTAACTTTCAACATTCCTCTGTAGCACCACATCTCAAATGCTTCGATTCTCTTCTGTTCCGGTTTTCTCACAGTCCATGTTTTTCTACCATACAATGCTGTGTTCCAAACGTACATTCTCAGGTATTTCTTCCTCAAGTGAAGGGATATGTTTGATACTAGTAGACTTCTCCTGGCCAGGGATGCCCTTTTTGCCATGATAATCTGCTTTTGATGTAATCCTTGCTCCGTCCGTCACTTGCTGCAAAGGTAGAAGTATTCCTTAACTTCATCTAATTCGTGACCATCAGTCCCGTTAAGTCTCGCGCTGTTTACATTCCTGGTACTTCTCGTTACTTTCGTGTTTCTTCAATTTACTTTCAATCCATATTCCGTACTCATTAGACTGTCCATTCCATTCAGCATATCATGTAATGCTTCTTCACTTTCACTCAGGACAGGAATGTCATCAGCGAATCGTATCATTGATACACTTTCACCCTTCTTTTACTTCCAACATTGCTTCTTGATGTACAGCGGCGAAAGACTGTGTTACACCCTTCCTAGTCCGAACACTTCGTTCTTGTTTGTCCACTCTTATTAATTGTATATCCTCTTGGCTCTTGTACGTATTGTACATGATCCGTCTCTCCTTGAAGCTTACCCGTACCTTTCTCTGAATTTCTAACATATTGCACCGTTTTATATTGTCTAACGCCTTTTCCGGTTCAACAAATCCTATGAATGTGTTCTGATTTTTCTTTAGCGTTGCTTCAATTATCAACCGCAACGTACTTGTACAAATTAGGATAATATTTCATTCTACGATGACTCATAACCCAAAATTCACAATTATCTCTTGAATGGCGCCTGATTTCATTTTTTCCCTATGTGTCATTGCAAAATCCCTTCGCTGTACCAGATTTCCGCAAAAGTATCTCAGTATAGCTTCGATCCCGTAGAAAGAGGTATAGGTGACGTACAGTGTAACTTGTCATGCCTTCCCACCCGAGACTGCGGTATTTAAGCTAACCCTTCCTACGATTAGTTTAATGAATCAGCGCCAAAAATGCTCTCCACCCCTGGTTTCCTGAAAATCTATCGATGATGTTGTCCAAGTAAGTAGTTTTTGTTGAGCATCGGATTATTTAGAAGACGCTGCCTAGTGACCTGTGATTATAAGTGCATGTGCGGAAGGCTAACGTGTCTGAAATAAATCATTTACAATGTTCTCAAGACTTTTTGTTGCATCAATCCTTATAGAGTACATGGACTGATTATATTTATAGATCAATAGCACAAGCGCAACTGAGGTTCCAGGTATCGACATATTGTGAAACACCGATATTAGTACATGGTGTAGCCTTCATGCACGGGTGGCCACGCTGGCGCTGACTCTTGCAGTCATTCGAACGTACAGATGGCGAAAACTATCGATGGAGAGTACTGTACTGAGATACGTTAGCTCAGCCTGTTCACATTATTGGTTGATTAGGTGCACAAGTATCAGTCCCATCATATAGCACACGTGCTCGTTTGGAGACAATTGCCGAGAACGTGCTGGCCAGGGAGGTTGCTACACGTCTTGCAGAACACGTTGAGTTTCGCGGGCAGTGTGTGGGATAACACGTCACTTTCCTGTTGCTAGAATGGCGAAATGACAACGTTCTGCACATACCGTGTTCTGGTTAGAGACCCCCGCCAAACAACAAAGTTGAACGGGAGTTATAGCTCCAGATCATAAAGCCTGGGATAGGGCCAGTTTGTCTTGGACGAATACAGTCCACGAGAAATTGGTAACCGTGATAGCGTTACGGAGATGTTTAATAAACTCAAGTGGCAGACTCTGCAAGAGAGGCGCTCTGCATCGCGGTGTAGCTTGCTCGCCAGGTTTCGAGAGGGTGCGTTTCTGGATGAGGTATCAAATATATTGCTTCCCCCTACTTATACCTCTCGAGGAGATCATGAATGTAAAATTAGAGAGATTAGAGCGCGCACGGAGGCTTTCAGACAGTCGTTCTTCCCGCGAACCATACGCGACTGGAACAGGAAAGGGAGGTAATGACAGTGGCACGTAAAGTGCCCTCTGCCACACACCGTTGGGTGGCTTGCGAAGTATCAATGTAGATGTAGATGTAGATGTAGACGTGCAGGCCGAATCTGCTCTCATCGATGAGGATCACGGCGCATCATTCCAAGTGATCCTCTTACGGCAACAGTCGAGCCGCGCATGTCACGCTGTGGCGCGAATGGAATGAGGGCTGGAGGTGTGCATGCACGTAGTCACACTGCTAATAACTGGTCTGCAAAGAGTTCGTGTTCAAATGTCTGGGTTCACAAGCCCTCTTACCTGTGCCGTGGTAGCTGTACGATCTCCTGCTGCTGCCGTTACACGCTACAGTCTGGAACCGCGCGACCGCCACGGTCGCAGGTTCGAATCCTGCCTCGGGCGTGGATGTGTGTGCTGTCCTTAGTTAGGTTTAAGTAGATCTAAGTTCTACGGGACTGATTACCTCAGAAGTTAAGTCCCATAGTGCTCAGAGCCATTTGAGCCATTTTGCTGCCCTTACAATACGACGATCATAGTGGGCGTCTGTGGTGTGTGGACGTCAAGAACCTCATCTATGGATGTGAGAATATTCATATGACCACTAACATCAGCATATCTGCACAAATAACCCAGCGTGTCCAACTTGTGTAGCCGTTTTCCGGAAGGACCATTCCGAATGTCGGAAGACCACAATGTGACTACTTTCGAATTCTCGAATTCGCTCAGTCGTTTGTAGGTAGCACGAGGGCGTCTCCGTGGTATGGTAGCCTATTTGCTTCACACATTTCCTCCACACTGAGTCTTCTGGCTGCGAGGATCCCTATTAAAAGGTAGCCACAGAAGGCGCTGTGGTAGCTATACCATTACGCTGTCTGTCGACAGACGACGCTGAAACTATTAGCAGTACATATACTACCCCCAAGTGGCATATGCCGTTGTAGCATCATAACTCGACGTCGTCTTTCTATGTGAATTTTTTTCCCGGAATCGTATTAGCGAACACTAAAACAGCTACATTTGAACTATCTAAAGCGAATCAATTTAAAAAATAGATGAAATCGAGAGTATGGTAAAACCGACTACCATAGAAAATAACCTCAGAGTACATCCAGTCGCCACTATTAGGTAAGAACAGAGTCTGAGTACAAGCTGGCACCGACTGGTGAGCTGTCTACATTCACGCGAATCCGAAATGTCTTCCTTTCATCGTAAAAGGTCGTAGTCCTTCGTACGTCTTTGATAATTTAACAGTATTTATTTGTCTACTAAACTAACTGGTTTGCTCGACAGTGGTAATGTTGTATTACAGCTCGGATGCCCCCATGCTCTCTGTAGTATTTACTATGCCAAAAAGCGGACTTTTATAACTAGTAAACTGACGATAAAACTCGCATTACCAGAAAAATACTTAATGCAGAGTAATGAAAGTTTGGGAATACGATTGTCAAGGTAGCATATTTAAGTGATTAACATCGCCAGACTACAAGTTATTGTAGGTGCGAGGTAAGCCGTTGCAAATGTGAAATGCTGATACATTAATAACCGGTGTATGAGCCAGGTTGTTGAATGCAAGGATGCAGATGTGCATGCATTGTGTTGTACAAGTGCTGTGTATCAGTTGTGGGACGATGTTCCACGTTTTCCGGTCTTAGTCGGTCAGTGTTGGGTCAGTTAATGTTGTCTGTCGATGCTGTCGTCCGATGGTGTTCATATGTGTTCCACTGAAGGCAGATCTGGTGATCGAGCAGGCCAAGGTAATAGTATGTCGACACGCTGTACAACACGTTGGGTTACAACAGTGGTATTTGGAGGAGCTTTATCCTGTTGGAGAATACCTCTTGGAATGCTCTTCATAATAACAGCTCAACAGATCGTATCACCAGACTGACGTACAGTTGTGCAGTCAGGAACTGTGGGATAGCCATGAGAGTGCCCGTGCTGTGATACGAAATCGCACCCCAGACGATAGCTACAGGTTTAGGACAAGTGTGTCTACCACAGGAGTAGCTTAGCTGGAGATCCTGAACTGGCGTCCTACGTATCAACATACGTCCATCACTGTTGCCAAGGAAAAACCACCATTCATCAGAAGGCACAACAGATCTCCACTCTGCCATCCAATAGGCTCTCGCTTGACATCACTGAAGTCGCAAATAGTGTTTTCTTGGGGTCAGCGGATCAGTGGAATGCACGCTACAGGGCGCCTAGCTCGGAGGTATTGCGAGTTGATAACATTTCGTTGTGGCTCTGAGCACTATGGGACTTAACATCTGAGGTCATCAGTCCCCTAGAACTTAGAACTACTTAAACCTAACTAACCTAAGGACATCACACACAACCATGCCCGAGGCAGAATTCGAACCTGCGACCGTAGCGGTCGCGCGGTTCGAGACTGAAGCGCCTAGAACCGCTCGGCCATAGCGGCCGGCATTTCGTTGTGTTACTGTTGTGCCAGCTGCTGGTGAAACTGCTGCAGCATTAGCAGATACAATAAGATGCCCTAGAGCTCTACGCCAAACAAGATGGTGTTCCTCACGGTACTGCCAAGTGGCCGTCCACAGCCCGGTCTTCTTTCATCCGTACGTCCCCGTAATCATCACTACCAGCAATTACGTACGGTGGCTACATTCCTGTGAAACATTTCTGCATTATCGCATATGGTGCATGCAGTTTCTTGTAGCCCTATTACACTACCTTGTTCAAACCTGATTGGGTTGTTGACAATGGCGTCTTTGTCGCCTTAACGGCATTCTTGACCTACATCAACTCACACTATCCAACCTCGAAGGTATCTAACGTTCAAGACTCTTACAATCTGTATTTAAAAGGACCTTATTTGCATCCTCACAGTATAGCTACTAGCGCCACTCTTACGCGGCTGGCGTTAGGTTGGAATAGACCTCTGAGGTGTAGGAACATGCCTATCAACTTTCTTCTTCTTGGCGTTGCCATTTTGCTCCGTCGGTATTTAGTAAATGAAATTTTCTGCTGCCCCATATGGCGATCCGTTACCAGTTTACCAGCGTGTCACTAGGTACTGTTGCATTCTGCAGCTTCTTAAAGCAGCGAATTGCTTCTGCTATTTTCAGGGTCTCGATAAAATGAAAAATTTAGATAATGAATTGCTATACAAAACCGGAAGAAACTCTCGTGACCACATTTGAGCCATAAGAGTACGAGCGCTGAACTGCATTGCCGAAGCTATGTTCAGAGACGTCGCATATCTTACAGTTCCGAGAAAGGCTATGTTTATGAAAGACTGTCCCACAGGTACATTACACCACAAGAGATTTGGTTTTTAAGCTCTCTCTATTTGGATCAGCAATTGAAGTGGGCTCTGACTCACTGCTTATATTTGTTAATATTGTGATGACGATAACAATATTGTATTGCAAACTACTTCGGTATGTTTTCATAATTTAAACCTATCCAATTTGAACTTAAAGCAGTGTTCTAGTTGATATGAGTTCTTAGTCCGTGTCATCGGATTACTCCGAGGCGAGAGATGTCATGGGATAGCGATATGCACATGGCGGTAGAATCCCATACACAAGGCAAAATAGGCAGGGTATTGGCAGAACTTTCACTTGTAATCAGGTGATCAGTGATAAAACGTGATAATGGCAGCATGATGAGAATTAAGGCTCTCTCAACGCAGAGTACTAGTAGCAGCTAGACGCATGGGACATTCCATTTCTGAATTCGTTAGGGAATTCGCTATTCCGAGGTCCACAGTATCAAGAATGTGCCGAAAATACATAATTTTAGGTATTTCCTATCACGATGGATAACATAGTGGTCGACGGGCCTTCACTTGACGATTTGGAGCAGCGGCGTTTGCTTGGAGGCAAACAACACTGCGGGAAACAACCGCAGAAATCAATGTGAAACGTACGACGAAATTATCCGTTAGGACAAAGTAGCCAAATTTGGCGTTAATGGGCTACGGCAGGAGACGATTGCCTCTAATGCCTTTGCTAACATCACGACATCACCTGCAGCGCCTCTCCTGGACGCGTGGCCGTATCGCATGGACCCTAGACGACTGGAAAACCGTGGTCTGTTCAGATTCGTTCGAATTTCAGTTGGTAACCGCTGATGGCAGTGTTCGAGTGTGGTGCAGAACCCACTAAGTCATGGACTAAGATTGTCAGGAAGGCACTCTGCCAGCTGTTGGTGGCTCTGTAATGGTGTGTACTGTGTTTGCTTGGAATAGACTTGGCCCTACATCTACACCTACATCTACATTTATACTCCGCAAGCCACCCAACGGTGTGTGGCGGAGGGCACTTTACGTGCCACTGTCATTACCTCCCTTTCCTGTTCCAGTCGCGTATGGTTCGCGGGAAGAACGACTGCCGGAAAGCCTCCGTGTGCGCTCGAATCTCTCTAATTTTACATTCGTGATCTCCTCGGGAGGTATAAGTAGGTGGAAGCAATATGTTAGATACCTCATCCAGAAACGCACCCTCTCGATACCTGGACACCAAGCTACACCGCGATGCAGAGCGGTCATGCAGAGTCTGCCACTTGAGTTTGCTAAACATCTCTGTAATGCTATCACGCTTACCAAATAACCCTGTGACGAAACGCGCCGCTCTTCTTTGGGTCTTCTCTAACTCCTCCGTCAACACGATCAGGTACGGATCCCACACTGATAAGCAATACTCAAGTATAGGTCGAACGAGTGTTTTTTAAGCCACCTCCTTTGTTGATGGTACCCGCCTTACCAACAATTAATTTTATATGATCATTCCAGTTAAAATCGTTCCGCACGCATACTCCCAGATATTTTACGGAAGTAACTGCTACCAGTGTCTGTTCCGCTATCATATAATCATGCAATAAAGGAACCTTCTTTCTATGTATTAGCAATACATTACATTTGTCTATGCTAAGGCTCAGTTGCCACTCCCTGCACCAAGTCCCTATCCGCTGCAGATCTTCCCGCATTTCGCTACAATTTTCTCTTACTTTGTTTATCAGGCGACAGTGCCCTCTGGTCCAACTGAACCGATCATTGACCGAAAATGTTTATATTCGGCTACTTGGAGACCACTTGCAGGCATTCATGAACTTCATGTTCCAAACTAACGGTGGAATTTTTATGGATGACAATGCGCCGTGATACGGGTTCACAGTTGCTCGCGACTGCTTTGAAGAACATTCTGGACATTTGGAACAAATGGTTTGGCCACCCAGATCGCTCCACATGAATCCTACCGAACGTTTATTTGACATAGTCTAGAAGTCAGTTCGTGCAAGTAAACCTGCTCTGGCATCACTTTCGCAGTAATGGACAGCTATAGAGGCAACGTGGCTCAGTATTTCTGGAGGTTATTTACAACGATTTGTTGAGTCTAAAAATTTTGTGCGTGGCTGTGGCAGCAACTTTGGAATGACATCTTCTTGTAGAATCAATAAACAGCCAAACAGTTGCAAACTGAAAGGTTTATTAAACTCGTTTACCACGGTTTCCACGTTTTTGTATAAAGTCTTCTTGACGAGGTAGTAAGACAGCAGGATTATATGTTATGGCAGACGTATATTAAAATATTTGATCGAGGCGTTTCCTCTATGTTGTAATTTGGCTCTACCACGACCTGTTATGCATATAACTATATTTCCTTCTGAAGAGGACGCTTTTATAAATGTTTTAAAACAGCTTCAAATTTTCAGCGTATTGGCTGTTTACTGTTTCTGCAACAAGACTCGTCGAGTCCATGCCACGTCGAGCTGCTACGCTACGCCCGGCAAAAGTACGTCCGACATGATGTTAGCAGGTATCACATGACTTTGGTCACCTCATTGCATGCTGGATCGCCCATTCGGTAATACCACTCACAGAATCTACACTGTAGGAATCAGCCTGGATTCCGGAAACAGCGATCGTGGAAGACCCAACTCGGTTTATTTGTTCATGAGACCCATATATACAGGCTCCCGGGTAGATGCCATTTTCCTGGACTTCCGGAAGGCGTTCGATACAGTTCCGCACTGTCGCCTGATAAACAAAGTAAGAGCCTACGGAATATCAGACCAGCTGTGTGGCTGGACTGAACAGTTTTTAGCAAACAGAACACAGCATGTTGTTCTCAATGGAGAGACGTCTACAGACGTTAAAGTAACCTCTGGCGTGCCACAGGGGAGTGTTATGGGACCATTGCTTTTCACAATATATAAAAATGACCTAGTAGATGGTGTCGGAAGTTCCATGGGGCTTTTCGCGGATGATGCTGTAGAATACAGAGAAGTTTCAGCATTAGAAAATTGCAGCGAAATGCAGGAAGATCTGCAGCGGATAGGCACTGGGTTCAGGGAGTGGAAACTGAGCCTTAACATAGACAAATGTAATGTATTGCGAATACATAAAAAGAAGGATCCTATATTGTATTATTACATGATAGCGGAACAAACACTGGTAGCAGTTATTTCTGTAAAATATCTGTGAGTATGCGAACGGAACGATCTGAAGTGGAATGATCATATAAAATTAATTGTTGGTAAGGCGGATTCCAGGTTGCGATTGATTGGGAGAGTCCTTAGAAAATGTAGTCCATCAACAAAGGAGGTGGCTTACAAAACACTCGTTCGAAGTGTACTTGAATATTGCTCATCAGTGTGCGATCCGTACCTGATCGGGTTGACAGAGGAGATAGATAAGATCCAAAGAACAGCGGCGCGTTTCTTCACAGGGTTATTTGGTAAGCGTGATAGCGTTACGGGGATGTTTAGCAAACTCAAGTGGCAGACTCTACAAGAGAGGCGCTCTGCATCGCGGTGTAGCTTGCTGTCCAGGTATCGAAAGGGTGCGTTTCTGGATGAGGTATCGAATATATTGCTTCCCCCTACTTACACCTCCCGAGGAGATCACGAATGTAAAATTAGAGAGATTCGAGCGCGCACGGAGGCTTTCCGGCAGTCGTTCTTTCCGCGAACCATACGCGACTGGAACAGGAAAGGGAGGTAATGACAGTGGCACGTAAAGTGCCCTCCGCCACTCACCCATGGTCGGCTTGCGGAGTATAAATGTAAATGTAGATGTAGATGAGTTTGTTCGTTCTATAGTTACCTCAACCAGTGCTTCCGGACTCTGCGTCTAGGGAAATGGAAAATGTATCATTTCTCAGTACTGACAATTTTCTGCAGAAAACTATTTCCTACCAGGCTCCCTCATTCGAGAGTACCTGCAGAAAGCTTGCTTCGGTCGTATCAGAATAATATCAGAGTTTTTTCGTCGTATGGCCACTAGGGAAATAAAGATGTAGCTAATCTGACGATGGAAATTCGATCCCTCCCTTTGGGAACGGTGCGCTCACCTTCCGAATGACTTTTGACTGGGGAATTGTGTTTATTAGCATCACGGCTGATTGTCACAAAGAC
Source organism: Schistocerca serialis cubense (assembly GCF_023864345.2). Lineage (NCBI taxonomy): Eukaryota > Metazoa > Arthropoda > Insecta > Orthoptera > Acrididae > Schistocerca > Schistocerca serialis. The sequence continues at coordinate 157,297,288 of NC_064644.1, forward strand.
TCGATAAGCAATCGGTTTGCAGGACTTGACACTGGGCTGCTGAAACCGTGACGCTTGAAGGGAAATACCCAGAGCATGGAGTCCGAGACGTCTTTCCCACTGCAATCCCACACAGCAGCGTGCCGTGAGCTGCGCGTCTCAGTGTTCCGTGGCTGCTTTGATGTGCCGCAGGATTAGACGAGGTGGCCACAAGTTTGCCTGCGCAAGTTGGATTACCCTCCACAACACGAGCTGCCCACCGCGCACTTTCTCTCTCTCTCTCTGTCTCTCTCTCTCTCTGTCTCTCTCTCTCTCTCTCTCTCATACACACACACACACACACACACACACACACACACACACACACACACCTCTTTCCTCTCTCTCTCTCTCTCTCTCTCTCTCTCTCGTCTTATCTGAATCAAAGAAAATCTCTGACTCGTTCCGACAGCGAACTAACTTCTGCAGCCTTATACATCCTCTCGACTGCTGTACGTTGCGGAATTTTACGTCCAACAGACATCGAAAGTAGACACCTAAACTTGCGCCTACATCCAATATATACCGAAAAGAGTTATGGAAATTTATTTCATGAGAGCTGCTTGTTACACGGCGTGTTACTATATTCTGGAGCCCTTATACGCGCTCCAGTTCCAGTTAATTAGCATTCCAGCGGGTTTCCATGTAAGAACTCATACTTCCGCAGTATCAGTTGTGTATATAAATCCAATAGCCCGTGCTCCTTCACTATGTGAAATTGCAAACTACATATAAAACCTGTATCCATATTTCCTTGAATGAATTGCGCTTTTCTAGAGGTAGTATTAACGATATATGAGACACCTAACCATCTAATATGTTACTCGAACCAAAACATTTAAGTTCGTTTCCTCACCAAAGACCATTAGGGTTAAAAGTATAGATACGTAGGGTTGGTTCACAATAGGTCAAAAAGATGACTTACATTGTGACACAAGATGTAAATAAAAAAAAAAAAAAAAAAAAAGAAAAATTTTGTCGAGAATTTTAATAACGTCATTTGGAGTGCATGGTCATGTTACTTATTGGGTGCTTCAGGTAATCAAAGGCATATATTAACGCTATCTTCCAAACAGTGAGCTAATGTGATTGTATAAAAATGGTTCAAATGGCTCTTAGCACTATGGGACTTAACTACTGTGGTCATCAGTCCCCTAGAACTTAGAACTACTTAAACCTAACTAACCTAATGACAGCACACACATCCATGCCCGAGACAGGATTCGAACCTGCGACCGTAGCAGTCGCGCGGTTCCGGACTGCGCGCCTAGAACCGCTAGACCACCGCGGCCGGCGGCTGTGTTTGTATTGGTGCTCGTGACTGCGACTTGGCGAGAGTGAAAATGTTTTTATCTCAGACAGGTTTTTACCTATTTTCTCGTCTTCTCTCCGTTTTAACCACATTTGCACTAATGTCTCAAGAGTACTGAGCTCCTCGTTGAACGTCCCTAACTCCCAAGCGCGCGCGCACACACACACACACACACACACATACACACAAAACAGCACAACAGCACAACACCACACAAATCTGATTTTTTTTCTGTTCATTAATAGTTAAATATCAGAGCATATTTTATTGGCTTCGATACTTGATCACAAACTGTGGATTGTCTGAAACACACTCCGACACCTAGTAAGATATTAAGACGCCGTAAGCGACCTAAAGCGGGCATTTCAGATCACTAAAAGTCAATTATCTGACAAAATTTTATTTCTTCTATTGGTACTATTTATTACTAAAACTGTAAACGACATTACAATACCAGATGAGTAAAAATAATGCTCTTATAGCATACCGTGAACCGCTCGTTACCGACGCCTAGCTAGCTACGAGGGCTGAGCAGCAGAGACTGAGATTGACATTTTGGTATAGATTCCGTGATAGTTTCCTATCAGTACCATGAGCATCTGAAATGTATAATATCCACAGGGGGCACCACTTTCGTATCGGTAAGTTGGTAGTAACGCTCTTTGCTTTTCGTATACCAAAAAATGGAGGTGACGCGAGAGGATCAGTACGAGTCAATAAAATTTTGTGTTCGTTTAAACCACACAACCACTGAAACTTATGAAAAGCTGCAGTAAGTGAACGTTGAAAACGCACTACCTCTTGCAACAGTGTTTAGATAGTTCAATGACTTGTTTTTGTTAAACAAAGTGGGCCTGGTGTTTCGGCTTCTGCTGTGACTGAATTCAACATCAACATAGCTGCTGTGATTGTCCGTGAGGATCGGTGAATAGTAATACGTAAATTCAGTGCAATGTTTCCCGGGTTCGATTCCCGGCGGGGTCAGGGATTTTCTCTGCCTCGTGATGACTGGGTGTTGTGTGATGTCGTTAGGTTTTAGTATTTCTAAGTTCTAGGGGACTGATGACCATAGATGTTAAGTCCCATAGCGCTCAGAGCCATTTGAACTCAGTGCAATGTTGAGAATTTCATATGCCTCTGTCTTTACCATGTTGCATGATCATCTCCACATGACCCGTGTTTGTACCCGTCGGGTGCCAGGTCTTTTGATTCCAGAACAAAGGGCTGTGCGAATGGAGACAAGCCGTGCGGTGGTGTGTCCCTACTGATGGAGGGGACGCTTTTCTGAAATCGATTATCGCCAATAATGATTCACGACTCATCATTGTCATCCTGAAGGAAAGCGAGCCAGCACAGTTGGAAATCGCCAGGCCCTCCAACACCAAAAAAGTGAAAGCTGTTCCATTAGCTGGGGAAGTGATTGTGATCATATTTTTTGACTGTCACGCAATTCGCTCTCATACAACTATTACAGCAACGTACTACACGTAGCGTTGGCCAAACGGAGGAAGGATGTCGCCAGCTGTATTAATTCCCATGTTTTCTTCACTTCCTTTTACAGTTGTTAGTATTTCGTTCAAAAATACTTTAAAGAGGGTAGGCGCTAAAGGACATCATTGTATCAGTCCTCTCCTAAACTTAAGTTTCTGTGTTAGTAACTCTGTTAATACAGCTTTCCAACGGCTGGTCCATAACATTCATGAATGCTCTGGCTTTTCATTGCTTTCTGCATCCTAGTAAGAGGTGCACTGTCATTGGCCTTCTGCAAAAACCATGTGTGTCTCCAAGTTATGTGTCATTCTCTTGTCGAATACTTGTCCAATGCTGCAGATATTATCGATAGAAGACCTTCCCGCCCGAAAGCCATTCTTGTTATTCTTCCTCAAAAATTAAATTTGTGTGACGAAAGGATGGCATCTAAATTAGAGAAACAAATGGTTTTTATAGATTTGCAGGGGGCCAATGACAATTCACTATGACAGTCTCGAATACAACTGTATTCCGTTAAGCAATCATCCTTGGTTCCCTTTTTAAATACATTTGTGATGGTGCCTGCTTCAGACTCAGAAGGGATTTCCTCTCTATTAAGACAGAGGTTAAACAGCTTTGCTACAAATTCAACTACATATATACATCTCCAGGTCCTAGTGCTCTGATGCTTTTATATAGCTTAACTGTGTCATGTACTTCTGTTGTTGTTATCTTCTTGGGTTGCGTGTTATGTTCGTTGCCTGCAAAGGAGTGTATATCATGAAATTCGGATCGATCTTCTTTAAACAGTTTTTCATAGTATGTCTTTTATCTGTCTAGGCTTATCAGCTGTAGTTTTATACTACTTTTGTAATTTGTTCTTAGCCGTTTATTACCTTCCATATATCTTTGGTTTTAGAACACCCCATGAAGTTACTAATTTCTTCACATTTAAAGTCTCACATTTTTTGCTCTAATTACTACTTTCTTTGCCTCTCCCCTATAACCTGTCTTACTGTTTATAGGCCGTCACTTGTAGGCCTCCTATCCCTCCTTCATCTTAATGGCAGTATCATTATCGCACACAATCAGTTTGCCAGATGTGTTGACAACTGAGACTTTCAGAGGCAGCTTCATGAATAGCTCTCACGATTGTTATACGCTACCATCAGTCTGAGGTAGCTTCCCACTCGATGTAAGCTGGTATAGGAAGGCTTCCTGGCAATTGCAAGGCTATAAAGGAGACTCGCTAATGACAGGAATTTAACAGGGGAATAGGAGGTAGGAATAAGAGGTACGATGTGTAACTGATTATGGAGCGAGAAGGACTAAGTTGGATGAATGGCTTTCATAGTGGAATTGTTATAGATTAAGATAAGGATTCTGGTGTTACATACAAAAAACAGGATTTTCACTTTCTGCCGAACTGCCGTGTCCACTAAAATCTACGTATTGTTCTGGAATCGCCTGACCCATATTGTTTCTTTGTTATTGTGGAAATGTGTGTTCATACGGATTTGTCGATTCAGTTTGCAAAGTACAGAGTAAGGAACGACGAGATTTGGAAAACGCACCCGAGATTACGCAACAGTTAACAGAATGGAGCCATAAACCGCAGGAAAGAATACGTTCGAAACGTCCACTAGAAACCGAGTAAACAAAACACTGGTCAGGAGAAAGAAGAACTCATTTCTCGACAGATTCTTACCTTTCTAAAATATCAGTGCATCAGATGTTACAAAAATTTGTCATATTAACCGAGATATTATCAGTGGCGAGCTGTCAGTGCAGACGAAACACCAAGATAGTGCAGCACGTCTCACGGAGAAGGTTTTACTGTATTTCATTAAGCAAGGTTTCTTGGATCCGTTATACAGTTCAGATAACGAGTCGGGTAACTTTGTCTTGTGAGAAAAACTGAAGGGGTACCTGGGTGCCCTGACATGCGAAGGCGACAGTGAAATTCAAAATGCATCGTGAAGAGCATAAGGGAACAGGAGAAACTTGGGAATAGGCAAAACGTAAAAATTAACCATATCGTATAAATTCTCACAAAATGTTGATGCGTTTGACTGAAAATGTGAGGAAGTAAGTATAACCAATTTGTACAAAACCACCTAGCTATAAAACATTACTGAAGCATTTCCAGTCGAATGGATTTTAACTTTTGGAAAAGATGGTCTGACCTAAGCAAGAGCAGCCGCCCTCCTTTTATAATTGTCAGTCACCCTTATTTTTCCGTATGAGGTGTTACCCGAGAAGTAGTACTGACAGTTGTTATAATAATTGTCGTTACTACAATTATTATAACAATCCATCCTGACATTAAACTTCAGCTAGAATACTGTTTGAAATGAGTATCCTCACAGGTGACCATTGACTTATATCATTACTTATTCAGGACTTACAAGTCACAAAATTCAGGGAGATAAGTTAGAGGTTAATCTGCCGTATTGCATCATTTCTTATTCTTTAGTAGTCTTTACCTCCCCTGGCATCCTATCGTTAGACGGAGAAAAGTGCAGCATGTGTAACGATAACCAGAGCATGAGCTTGTTCTTTTGTAATACGTAAATACTGTGAGCTCATATTCGGATGAAATAATAGTTTTCTCTTAGAAATACAGACTTTTGTAAGAATGTCGGTTTCTATCACCGGAATTCATTTCGATATGCAATTAATCTACTTATTTCTGCTCATCTCTGTAGTTCACGTAGTAGTTTATGATTTGCTTTTGTTTCTAAGTAACAAATCAGATGTATGACACTAGTAAATAAATAAAGTATTTCCGCTCCGTGCAACAAATGGGTTATTGTAGCAATGTCAAAATTACGACGATTTCTGAAGCAAGTACAGGCCTTACTTCTTTGCCGTAGCAAATGCGGTATGCCAACGGACGGACACATGTGAAACTCGGCTTTTGGCCAACCCTATCAATCCAATATTGACTTAGCCTCCTCGGGGATTATGAAGTTGACTTTAACGACTGCGAGCCTCCGCGCAGAATTGCCAACAGCCTCCATATTCCACGAAAATTTGCTCGTGTAATCCCTTCAGGATTATAATCATCATTACCAGCAACGAAATCGAATTACATACTCTAATGGAAGACCAATTTGCTTACAATATTCTCCCAGTTGCGGCTCTTTATCACGTGAATGTGAATTTTATATTTTAGTTTATCTTTACACGTTCTTGAGAAAATAAAATGCGAATAACGAAATTCCTAGTCGTTAAACGATAACCATTTCAAGCACTTCTCCTGCTTCCATTCGACTGTGCTTTGTGTCGCGATAGTTGCTTCATTACCCACAGTTACAATGAGCCATTATCGGTAAGCAGTATTTTGTTTGCCTCAGTAGTGCCATTGCTGCGGACTCAATGGCCTCGGTCTGTTATGGAGAGACACATTGCGTGCCTCTGAGTCATTCGTCTTCGGTGGACAGCAATTACTCGGAAACATCCTGCGAACAAATTTCTGTTAGCAGCGTACTCTAGTCTGCACTTCCTCGTCCAGACTGAAAGCAGGAACTTGGCCGAGAATGATCACGCTACTGCTTCACCTTGATGCGGCGGAGAATCTACTCTGAGACGTCGTTTCTTTCTGTCTTGCAGTAACACTGGCGGGGATAGAGGAATTGACGCAAATCATCATTTACACGCGAGAGGGTCCTCCAACAGCGTAGCGCTGCTTCACAAACGACCAGTCGTAGTTAGTTACATGTAGAGTTTACAGCCAGTATCAATTTGGAAAAAAAGACGGAAAAAAGAGAAATTTCAGCATTAGACAGCATCATGTTAAACCACTGAAATGAACTATGAAACCAATGTCTCAAGTTTGACAAACTTTGAATCGGTCTTTTTCAGAAGCAATTAAAACCAACAATTTTGTAGCCCTGAAAAGGACCACTAGAAATACGGTAGAAACATCAGTTTTGAATTTTTGTAGTGGTGCAGATTGAAGTAGCCTAATACCGAACAGGATATCAAGACTTATCCACATTGACACTGCGCCTTTGAGTATTCCGATGATCCAGAAAGTTTGAAATGATAATGAAACTTTCCCAACTTTCTTCTCGTATGAGTTATGTTCCTTCTTATCGCTCTGCTCCTGGAAATACGATTTGGTTTCTTTTTTCAGAATGATATGTTTCTATGTGTGGTGTTAAGTAATTTTTAATATTGTCATTCATATGCGAGTGAGTTCCCAGCTTGAGCTTATCTATTCACAAAGCTACTTGTATGCTACGGCGAGGAATATAATGGTTCTTTAATAAGTGCGAAAGGCAAAAGTATCAAAAAATAGTAAACTCCAGTTGCATGATTGTGTGGAGACACTAAGCGGTGGTTTCAGGGTCCCAATTGGGCCTAAATTTCTTATTTCACGTTCGGTAGCACCTTCCCTTCGCGTGAGAGTTCTCCGTTAAGTGAATTGTGTGTGTGTGTACAGTGAACTGTCATGTTTAGTTTTAAATGGCAATAAGGGAAGGAAAAGAGCGAAAGCCGGGGTCGGCAGTTAGGCTACTCCTCTCGAATTGCACTTTGCGAAGCGCGGGATTATCGTCCACATCCGAAGGACAGATCATTGCCATCAGCGACACACACCCTCAGTCCTTGGGACACACCTGAGGGATTCGAAATGTAATGGAGGACGTTGGCACAAAGTCTGTTGATCAATAACGTTAAGCGACCAACTCTCCTCCCCTGATCAGTGAAATACTGGCAAGATAATTTCGGTGAGATTCGAAGCCATTTCCTCCGATTCTAGCACCAGCGCTCTGTTGAACATTCAGAACTTTGACTATCTTTCTTCCTCATTTTCGTCATTTTCGCCTTCATCGGGTCAAGCTACCTTCCTCTGCACTGATGAATAGGGGAGATTGCTGTACGTAAAAGACAGCCCAAAGAGGAACACATGGTGTTTTCTGGTTGGTACTTCAGTCTAGGGATTGATTTTAGAATAACATGAAGGTATGAGCTCTAGACGCCGGCATAAACAGTTTCAACCATTTTCAACCGTATTTGTTGTTGTTAGACCTGAGGTTCTCTTTTATGCATCATTCGCAAATGTTTCAAGTTCCAAACATTTCAGTTCAGTGTAACTTACACACAAGTTCAGAAAAACAGAATATCTAGAACGACTAGAGATGGGACGTCCATATTCACAGGATATGTACATTAGTATGTTCTGCAGAAATGATTAGCGAACTTCTAGCGCACTGGAGTAGCTGGGATCAGGAACTTCTGTTAATCAATAGAACGAAAAACCAATCCAAATTGTAAATTTTTACTTTTTATTCATTCGATGACTAGTTTTGGGTCGACATTCATTTTCAGATCATCGTAACAAAGTCGAAAATGGTATTTTAGAAGATGTCAGAAATGTACACTGAACACTTACAGTGCATTATGTTCATGCACTGTAAATGGTCACTGCATATTTCTGACGTCTTCTATTTTCGACTTTGTTACGCTGATTTGAAAGTGCATCACGACTCGAAAATTGTCATCGAATGAATAATAAGTAAAAATTTGCAACTTGGACTGGTATCTCGTTCTACTGATTTGAACCATGTCGCCACTCGGGTCCAAGGTCAACATCGATATCGTGGAGTAACACCACCTACCGGTAAAATGTTCCTGGGTCTCTCGGTGTCGCTATGAACCGAAGGTAACTCATGAGCGTGACTTGAGGAGACGTGCAGGACTTCTCGCAGACGTATGCGCTAAAAGTACCGTCAAATCAGTGAGTTAGAAAGAGGGCGCCTTATGGGCATGAGAGACTGCGATGCATCCTTCCAGTATATTGCTGCTCGTGTGGGACGAAGTGTTTCCGCAGTGCAACGGGTATTCAAATGGCTCTGAGCACTAGGGGACAACATCGGAGGTCATCAGTCTCCTAGAACTTAGAACTACGTAAACCTAACTAACCTAAGGACATGACACACATGCATGCGAGTGGCAGAACTCGAACCTGCGACCGTAGTGGTCGTGCGGTTCCAGACTTTAGCGCCTAGAACCGCTCGACCACGCCGGTCAGTGCAACGGGTGTGTGCAGAATGGTTCACGGAAGAAGGGAGAACACGACGATGGGTCAGTACGCACCACCTAGACCATCTCGCGGCCCCCAACCCCCGAGAAGGTCGACTTCTCAGCCAAATGGCATTGCAGGACAGATCTTAGACCTCCTTGGCTCTGGTGCAACAGTGGAACAGTAGAATACATTGTACACTGCTAGGGGTGACAGTCCGTCGCTGTTTATTAGGGCATAGGTTACGTGCGGGTCGTCCATTTCTCCGGCTACCTTCGACGAATGTGAGGAAACATGCTAGATGGCAGTGGTGTATGGAACGACGTCACTGGGACAGGAATGGCCTCAGACAGTGTTTTCGGACAAATCCGGGTTCCGTTTGTTTGAAAATATTGGTCGTATATTGGTTCGAAGCAGACAGGTGGAAAAGCGCCAAAGTGCCTGCATTCGCACAAGACGTACAGCACCAACTCAAGGCATTATGGTGTGGCGTGCTGCTGGATACAGCCACGAATCATAGTTGGTGGGTGTCCATGGCATTCTGACCAGTGTGACCTACGTGAATGACATCCTGCGACCCGCCGACATACGCTCTCTGTACAACACCCCAGACACATTTTTTAACAAGACAAAGCACGACCAAGTGCCTTCTCTGTGTCACAGGATGTCAACGTTTTGCGCTGGTCCGCCAGATCGCCAGACTTGTCGCCAACCGAAAATATGTGTGACCCAAAGCCAGCCACCAAAGATGAACCCTGGAACCAGGTGAATTCAACATGGATGGCTATACCACAGGACGCCATTCGCGCCATGCACACGTCAATGCCATCACTGAACAAGTTATCAGGGCACGTGGCATACCTGTGCCTACTACGCAACAGGACATTGTTGAAAGCAGGTGACTGAAATTCTGATCATTTCTGTACAACATATCCTGGGAATATGATCATGCTGTTTCTACTCGTTCAAGGTGCTCATAAATTGTTCATATAGCTCTGAGCACTATGGGACTCAATATCGGAGGTCATCAGTCCTCTATAACTCAGAACTAGTTAAACCTAAGTAACCTATGGACATCACACACATCCATGCACGAGGCACGATTCGAACCTGCGACCGTAGCAGTCGATCGGTTCCTGACTGAAGCGCCTAGAACTCCTCAGCCACAGCGGCTGGCCAAGGTGCTCAGTTTTGCTTTCCTTCTTCTGAAGATGAGTGAATTAAAGCTGTTTCTAATATATTGTTAATTCTTCAGTTACAGAATTTTGTGGAAATTAAATTCTATGTATTTTTAATACAAATTATTTAACATGTCCACAACCTTGTACGTTGAAACTGAAAGGGCTTTTTTTTACAATGGAACACGGGCTTTTTTTAAACATACTTAATTTCGTTAGTGCCTAAGCGATTTTACCAATATTGAAAACGAAATTGATGTTGGCCTCTAATAGCTTCAGTTTCAAAATTAATTAACTTGCAGTTGGTATTCGATAATACTTCTAATTAATTTGATTTCACTTACTGATTATTGGTGCACAGCAAAGTAATATTTAACGGAATGATAGACGATTAAACAAAGTACTGACGAACTTTTCTCGTTTGTAAAGTTTTTGAGTTTCAATAGAACATTTTTTCCTAAGTGCAAGATCATGTACCTTGGAACACGATTTTATATTTAATTATCTGGAGTAAGTTTGTAATCACGGAATATGACGCCATCTTATAAAATATTATTGACATCCTTTAAAAATGGAATGAGAAAATAAATTAAACTTCTATTACTGCGCTGGATAGAGACGAACTCCTGAAAAGTGTCCCAAGACACAATAATCTCTCCTACGTACCCACAGTTTTAAGGTATTGATTTACTTTAGTTGCACATAATATGTGAAAGTAACGCCTAACAAGTTTCTGTATTACTAATTTAAGCGCTAATAAGTGCTGTTCATCTTTATCTTTCAGCTATTATCAAAACAACATATTTGGCATTACTCATTACATTCAAACGACCCACAACAGTTCAATCTTATTTCATTTACGTACACTGCAAGGGGACATATTTACGAACAATTAGCCTCTCCATCACAAAATTAGAATACCTTTTGCACCACAAATTAGTTACGTGTACAGACTGTAACTGACAAAGTTGGCTGTGTGAGCTTGCTCTAGTTTTCAGTCAGCCAAATGAGTAACGTAACCATTATGTAGGACTACAAGCTTTCATGGCCATTTACACTGACGATAAAATATGCTACTTTTTTAGGCAGCGTCATGTTCCCTTTCATCTTCTTCTTCCACAATGGACGTTTCCCACTGTATGGCTTCTTTAGTATAGTCTGGTGATCACGGTTAACTGAGCACTGAGATCTTGAAACGTAGATTGTGTAAGAAATAGTTGAAAAGGATTGTGTTGCGGCCAAACAAAGTAGAAGGTATTACCATCAACTTGAAACCAACCTTTTAGAAATTTACCCTAGTTCAAATTACCGGTAAGCAAAAAACGACAGTTCTCGCCGTTGCAAGGACTGATCACATGCTGTTACATCTGTTCACAAATTACTACATTTCCCGTTAAAAGTAAAACACATCATGATATAGAGTAACCGGATCCGATTACCGGCTGCACGCCAATTCCGCACGAATTATTGCTCACCATGCAGATGCAGCAACAAATAGAAATGCATGTAATAATTAGACAGTAAAGAAATAACAAATATTCTAATAAAAGACTGATTTTTGTCCTTTACATTACGTTACGATAGTTGCTGATAATGCCCTCCTTGTGCTTCAATGCACTTTTGCACGCGCCCTAACATCCTAATATTCATTTTGCGCAAGTCAGCCACATCAGTTCTCAGAATTTCATTATTGTCCTTAAAGTCTTCTAACGTTATTGCGTTATTCTGTACACTTTTTCCTTTGGAGCTTGCCACAGATTAAAATCACAAGTGGTGAGGTCTGGCTAACGGTGTTGCCACGATCTTTTCTTTTGTGAATCTTTCATGAATTCGTGAGAATGACTCGTGAAGCGTAACAGGTCGCCCCATCCCACGTTCAAGGGGGTCAACTTTGCGTTAATTCCTCAAGCCTGACAAATGGGATCCACAATACGACTTGATGACGCGGTACACCACATTCCGATTTTTTCCCCGTGAAGGGGGTTTTCATTAATTGTATAGGGATTTCACTCTCAATTGTTTTACGTAGCTATTCACAGTAATTAACACGTTTTGCCTTCTCTAACTCCTTCAGTTCTTCGACACATGTCATTTTGTTGGACTTCATGCCTGTATGGTATAAAACACGTTGACGGAACTACACGAAATGTTGACTTGTTGCGACAGTTTATTTGTCGACTTCATTAGGCCTTGGATCATTCCTGCTAGAATATCCACGATCACAGCAGGTATACGAACGGACGGGACTCGATTCTTTTCTGCTTTTGCAACAAATCCTGTAATACGCCACTTTGTTACCAAATCCTGTATATTGCTCTTTGCTGGTATGGAAACGCCAGGAAGCTTCTTTGGAAAAATGTCCCGCGTACGCCTCCACTATTGCGATTCTTTCTTGAAGAGGATACATTTCACTGAGGTATTTACTTCATACGCCTTAACCAAGTCGCAACGGCTTTCGTTCTGACACTGTAAAACATAGTCACAACAATTTCGAACCAATAGATGACAACTGGCGGGTGACAATGAGCAGTCTCGTTCTCGGGCTCGGTTTTTCGTGCGCAGCCCTTTATAAGCGAATAGTTTATATACTTGTGGATAGAATAAAATTTCACCACATTCTCCACGGTTCTAAGCCACACAGGAAAACATTGAGACACACCAAATAGGAAAGTCTGATACAGTGTTGGACGCTGGAAACCACTGTTTACAATATGCCTGCGTACGGAATGAGAACACTAGCATTAAATTAAGAAATGACGATAAACTTGGTAAGTATTCTTCCAAACGTGGTAGAAATACATACTGTCAACATATACGGGTACCAGAACTCACGGGGAGGTATGATGATACAGGACAGCTAAAACAACACAGAGCGAGCTTGATAACATGTAACCTTAATGATTACGGCTCGGCGAATAACTGCCAGCCTATTTCGCTGAGCAGTCTACTTCGTTTGATAAAGGACATATAAGGAAACTATATTCGTGCGAGTTTTATTAACAACTAAAAGCAAATAGTAAGTGACGATAATATTGTCACACTGGTTCGTAATAATGCATAGAAGAACGCAGCTGAACACAAAATGTGAATAAAGCGCGGGTGCCGTGTTGTAATGCGTCAAATGTGATATAATAATATGGATTTACGTCGAATGTGCTACTCGAAGGTTTAAGACTTTAAAGAGGCAGCGTGATGTCTGTCTTAGACTGCACGGACCAACACGTCCTGTGCGGCAAGGATAATACGCCTCAGTCTCTCGATTGTACTGGAAATTCTCACGGAATTAGTCGTAGAACAATGTCAGCAATGATTAAGCCGTGGTACCTGGAAAACAAGCCTACCCTCGGAAGTGAGTTGTGAGAAAATAAGAAATTAAAAACAAGTCCTCAGAGTGTTTAGACAACTGCTGCTTGGAAAAGAAATAATTAGTTTTCACGAGGCCAAATTAAAACTTTCTTGGTTGGACTTACTTGACTGCTTGTGAAATAAATAAATTTTAATGAAGAATAATACATCTTTCAAATCAGACAGACTTTGTAGGCAAGAACCAGTATCTTTTAAAAACAAGCATTCGTAACAATATGACCGAATTTATCGTTCTCCAGAAGGGCTGCCGCTTTCATATCCCGTTAAGAACTAGAGCTGGATGAAAACCAATGTACAAAGACTCCCTATTTAGACTGGGCCGTGTAAGATTTGTTGTAGGGGGTTGTTGTTGTTGTTGTTGTTGTCGTGGTGGTGGTCTTCATTCCAGAGACTGGTTTGATACAGTTCTCCATGCTACTCTATCCTGTGCAAGCTTCTTCATCTCCCAGTACCTACTGCTACCTACATCCTTCTCAATCTGCTTAGTGTATTCATCTCTTGGTCTCCCTCTACGATTTTTACCTTCCAAGCTGCCCTCCAATACTAAATTGGTGATCCCTTGATGCCTCAGAACATGTCCTACCAACCGATCACTTCTTCTGGTCAAGGTGTGCCACAAATTTCTCTCCTCCCTAATTCTATTCAATATCTCCTCAGTAGTTATGTGATCTACCCATCTAATCCTCAGCATTCTTCTGTAGCACCACATTTCTAAAGCTTCCATTCTCTTCTTGTCCAAACCATGTATCTTCCACGTTTCACTTCCATACATGGCCACACTCCATACAAATACTTCCAGAAACGACTTCCTGACACACAAATCTATACTCGATGTTAACAAATTTCTCTTCTTCAGAAACGCTTTCCTTGCCATTGCCAGTCTACATATTGAGTCCTCTCTACTTCGACCATCATCAGTTATTTTGCTCCCCAAATAGCAAAACTCATTTATTACCTTAAGTGTGTCATTTCCTAATCTAATACCCTCAGCATCACCCGATTTTATTCGACTACACTCCAATATCCTTGTTTTGCTTTTGTTGATGTTCAACATATATCCTCTTTTCAAGACAATGCCCATTCCGTTCAGCAGCTCTTCCGGGTCTTTTGCTGTTTCTGACAGAATTACAATGTCATCAGCGAACTTCAAAGTTTCTTTTTCTTCTCCATGGATTTTAATTCCTACTCCGAATTTTTCATTTGTTTCCTTTACTGCTTGCTCAATATACAGATTGAATAACATCGGGGATAGGCTACAACCCTGTCTCACTCCCTTCCCCACCATTGCTTCCCTTTCATGCCCCTCGACTCTTATAGCTGCCATCTGGTTCCTGTACAAATTGTAAATAGCCTTTCGCTCCCTGTATTTGACGCCTTCCACCTTCAAAATTTGAAAGAGAGTATTCCCATCAACATTGTCAAAAGCTTTCTCTAAGTCTACAAATGCTAGAAACGTAGGTTTGCCTATCCTTAACCTGTTTTCTAAGACAAGTCGTTGGGTCAGTATTTCTTCACGTGTTCCAACAATTCTGCGGAATCCAAACTGGTCTTCCCCAAGGTCGGCTTCTACCAGTTTTTCCATTCGTCTGCAAACAATTCGTCTTAGTATTTTGCAGCCGTGGCTTATTAAACTGATTGTTCGGTAATTTTCACATCTGTCAACACCTGCTTTCTTTAGGATTGGAATTATTATATTCTTCTTGAAGTCTGAGGGTATTTGGCCTGTCTCATACATCTTGCTCACCAGATGGTAGAGTTTTGTCACGGCTGGCTCTCCCAAGGTTATCACTAGTTCTAATGGAATGTTGTCTATTCCCGGGGCCTTGTTTCGACTTAGGCCTTTCAGTATCATATCTCCTATTTCATCTTCATCTACATCCTCTTCCATTTCCACAATATTCTCCTCAAGTATATCACCCTTGTACAGACCCTCTATATACTCCGTCCACTTTTCCCCTTTCTCTTCTTTGCTTGGAACTGAGTTTCCAACTGAGCTCCTGTTAATCATACAAGTGGTTCTCTTTTCTCCAAAAGTCTCCTCAATTTTCCTGTAGGCAGTATCTGTCTTACCCCTAGTGAGATATGCCTCTACATCCTTACATTTGTCCTCTATCCATCACTGCTTAGCCGTTTTGCACTTCCTGTCGATCTCATTTATGAGACGTTTGTATTCCTTTTGGCCTGCTTCATTTATTGTATTTTTATATTATCTCTTTTCATCAATTAATTTCAATATATCTTGTGTTACCCAAGGCTGCCGGCCGGTGTGGCTGAGCGGTTCTAGGCCTTTCAGTCTGGAATCGCGCGACCGTTACGGTCGCAGGTTCAAATCCAGCCTCGGGTACGGATGTGTGTGCTGTCCTTAGGTTAGTTAGGTTTATGTAGTTCTAAGTTCTAGGGGACTTAGGACCTCATATGTGGTGTCCCATAATGCTCAGAGCCATTTGAACCATTTTGAACCCAAGGCTTCCTACTAGCCCATGTCTTTTTACCTACTTGATCATCTGCTGCCTTCACTATTTCATCCCTCAAAGCTACCCATTCCTCTTCCACTGTATTTCTTTCCCCCATCCCTGTCATTCGCTCCCTAATGCTCTCCCTGAAACTCTCTACAACCGCTAGTTCTGTCAGTTTATCCAGATCCCACCTTTTTGCAGTTTCTTCAGTTTTAATCTACAGTTCGTAAACAATAGATTGCGGTGAGAGTCCACATCTGCCCTTGGAAATGTCTTAAAATTTGAAACCTTGTTCCTAAACCTCTGTCTTACCATTATATAATCTAACTGTAACCTTCGAGGATCTCCATGCCTCTTCCATGTATACAATCTTCTTTAATGACTCTTGAACCAAGTGTCAGCTATGATTAAGTTATGCTCTGTGCAAAATTCTACCAGACGGCTTCCTCTTTCATTTCTTACCCCCATTCCATATTCACCTACTGTGTTTCCTTCTCTTCCTTTTCATACTATCGAATTTCAGTCACCCATGACTATTAAATTTTCGTCTCCCTTCACTATCTGAATAATTTCCTTTATCTCCTCGTACATTTCACCAATCTCTTCGTTATCTGCGAAGCTAGTTGGCATATAAACATGTACTACTGTGGTAGGCGTGGGCTTCATGTCTATCTTGGCCACAATACTGTGTTCACTATGCTGTTTGTAGTAGCTTACCCGCACTCCTATTTCTTTATTCATTATTATACCTACTCCTGCATTACCCCTATTTGATTTTGTATTTATAAACCTGTGTTCAGGTGACCAGAAGTCTTGTTCTTCCTACCGCTGAACTTTACTAATTCCCACTATATCTAACTTTAATCTATCCATTTCGCTTTTTCAATTTTCTAACCTACCTGCCCAATTAAGGGACCTGACATTCCACTCTCCGATCCGTACAATGCCAGTTTTCTTTCTCTGATAATGACGTCCTCCTGAGTAGTTCCCGCCCGGATATCCGAATGGGGACTATTTTAACTGCAGTATATTTTACCCAAGAGGACGCCATCATCATTTAAACATACAGTAAGGCAGCGTGCCCTATGGATAAATTACAGTTGTAGTTTCCCTTTGCTTTCAGCCGTTCGCAGTACCAGCACAGAAAGGCCGTTTCGGTTAGTGTTACAAGGCCAGATCAGTCATTCATTCAGACTGTTGCCCCTGCAACTACTGAAAAGGCTGCTGCCCCTCTTCAGGAACCACGCGTTTGTCTGGCCTCTCAACAGATACTCCTCCGTTGTGGTTGCACCTACTTTACGGCTATCTGTATCGCTGAGGCACGCAAGCCTCCCCTCGAAAGTAACGTGTATGGTTCATGGGGTGAGGGGGGTGGGGGGGGGTGGAGGGGAGGGGGAATACTTGCGAAACAATCCTCAAAACGTTCACCAAAAATTGGCCTGAGTGGTTGCTTCGACAAACCATACGCATTAGAAATACTTTAGACATTGTAACTACAAGCAGGCCTAGGAGTGTCATTATAAAAAGGGACTAGTGGGTACGGTGTCATGATAACGATGACGGTTACTATAGTTAATAAATAGTCGCGAAAGCGTTACGGAGATGATAGATAAACTTCAGTGGAAGACTCTGCAGGAGAGAGGCTCAGTAGCTCGGTACGGGCTTTTGTTGAAGTTTCGAGAACATACCTTCACCGAGGAGTCAAGCAGTATATTGCTCGCTCCTACGTATATCTCGCGAAGAGACCATGAGGATAAAATCAGAGAGATTAGAGCCCACATAGAGGCATACCGACAATCGTTCTTTCCGCGAACAATATGAGACTGGAATAGAGGGGAGAACCGATAGAGGTACTCAAGGTACCCTCCGCCACACACCGTCAGGTGGCTTGCGGAGTATGGTTGTAGATGTAGATGTAGATAAAGCCATCAGAAGTGTAGGTGAGTTTCATGCTGGAAATACAACATAAGCAGTTATTAAAATCCCACTTAGGCAATGAATGGACATTATACAGCGTGTCCCAGCTATCTTGTCCACCCAAAATATCTCTGTAACAATAACAGCTATTGGAAAACGACTTTCACCGGCATCAATGTAGGGCTGGGGCCCATGAATGTGCATATTTGGAAACATTCTAAAACGAAGCATATGTTATTTTTAACATAAACTTATGTTTTTTTAAATGGACCTCCTATATTTTTTCTTCAGCAATCCATAGCATGACAAAATACATACACAATGGCGTTGATTGCATCGCAATATTCCCATTACATCCCCAGATATTGAGACGCGAAGTTGACGCTTGAAACACCCGACATGCGCTGCTAGTGCACGTCCTGTTCTACGGGAGACTGACTTTTGCTGCACTGTCTCTCTTGTGATGAATGTAATGTATTGTAGTAATATCTGTTGATGTGGTGTGTATTGTATATTTAATATACGAGTACGTGAAAGGTTTTCGTAGGTAAAATTTTTCACAGAAAACACATCATACGTTAGTGAAAGGTTTTGCCCATAATCCGAGATAATCCTAGTCCTACGTAAAATAACTTATCCGGTCTTAATCTTCTCTGTAGCTATTCATCAACCACTTAAATTTAGTTTCTAAAAACTCATTCACGGTGGACAAACCAACGTTGCATCGTCGCACGGATTTCCGTAAGGTGGACACCCCTGGCGCTAAAAAGCAACTGAAAGAGCTGAAAGCAAATGAGCCACCAGGTTCGCATGGAGTCCCAGGTCGGTTTTACAGAGAGTATTCTTCTGCATGGACTGCTTATTCAGGTCACGTTTATCGAGAACGTCTCGTCTGGCTCAAAGTTCCTAGATACAGTATGGAGTACCGTAGCGTTGGTAGCACTGTTAGGGAAATAAACATAGATGAACGTGTAAGAGACAGACTGTGAGCCGCCGAATTCTCTTTAGTTTTTTGGTTTCGTTGTTTATTTCTTTGTTTCCTTGCTTTGCATTCGGGAGCACGACGGTTGAATTCTGCGTCAGACAATCCTGATTTAGATTCTCCGTGGTTTCCCTAAATCAGCTGAGGCAAATGAAGGGATGGTTCCTTTGAAAGGGTACGGCTAACTTCCTTCCACATCCTTTCCTAATCCGATGGGACCGACGGCCTCGCTGTTTGGTCCCCTCCACCAAATCGCCGGCCGCTGTGGTCGAGCGGTTCTAGTCGCTTCAGTCCGCGACCGCACTGCTGCTACGGTCGCAGGTTCTAATCCTGCCTCAGCCATGGCTGTGTGTGATGTCCTTAGGTTAGTTAGGTTTAAGTAGCTCTAGGTCTAGGGGAGTTAGGTCCCATAGTGCTTAGAGCCATTTGAACCTCCACCAAATCAAGCAATCAAATCTGCTTTGCATGTAATTAAGCATCCATATCGTTCTGTGTTATCTGAATGTCTATTTTATGTCCTTAGGGAGCATAAATTGCATTACGTAAGTAATATACGTTGATCCCGTAATGTCCCAGATTTTACGAAACCGTAACAAGTGCCGGCCGGGGTGGCCGAGCGGTTCTAGGCGCTACAGTCTGGAACCGCGTGACCGCTACGGTCGCAGGTTCGAATCCTGCTTCGGGCATGGTTGTGTGTGATGTCCTTAGGTTAGTTAGGTTTAAGTAGTTCTAAGTTCTAGGGGACTGATGACCTTAGAAGTTAAGTCCCATAGTGCTCAGAGCCATTTGAACCATTTGAACCATAACAAGTACTTTACATGCAAGTGCTGAGTTTCTCGAAGAAACACAGTAAATCCATGAAATTGCTTTTATTTTGTACTCAGCGGAACGTTCTTCATCATGATCAAAGGCGAGTGTGTCCTTTTACTAGCTGTTTGTGAATGACAGAAACATGTTTTATACGAGCTTAACGAAGTATTGAAGACATAGTTGACTTGTTTTTACTTTAATTTTTTGAGTTCTACCTTTTTTTAAGGAAATGGCGTTCTTCAGCAATATATGTAAAATCTGTAAGTATTTTTTTATATTTTTATGACATTTCTCTGCTTCAAGTTACAAAACAAAAATTTACCAATAAAAAATAATGAAACATTGACAATTTCAATATTCTTATAAATATTACTTAGTTTCCAATAACAGGCAAGAGGATAACTATGTAATGTAATTAACATTGTTTTACCTTTTTGTCATATGACAAAATTTTAGTCCGAAGTTTTCTTGAAATTATTTCTTATTTCTAGAGCACTTTGTAACAAGAAATACACCGAATTAAAAAACAAGAAAAAGTAACCTAACGAGAAATTCCAAACGCCGCTGCAAATGAGATGACGGCTTACTTCAGACAGTGCATGGTATCCTACGGTCGTTTTACATTTCTACTTTCTTATATTACAACTATAAAAGAACGGAACTGAAAAATTACATACCAATATTCCTGCGGAATCCTTTAATAATCTACGTTCGAATACAATAGATTTCTTTATGACGTAAAAGCATCTGTCTACAAAACAGCAAGGATTTAGAAAGAATTCCTCGTGTGAGAGTGAGCTTGCCCTTTTCTCACACGATGTTCTGCGAACTTTGAATTAAGGGCAACAGGCAGATCAACAGGCAGATTTCACATTCCTAGATATCCGGAAAGCATTTGACACGGTGCCACACTGCAAACTGTTACCGAAAGTCCAACCCCATGGACTACGTTCCCAGGTGTTGAGTGACTCAAAGATTTCTTGTCTTGTATGTTGTCCTCGACTGCGGGTGTCGTTGTTTTCCATACATATAAATTATATGATGGTGGGAGTGAACAACAATCCGCGGATGTTTGCTGATTGTGCTGTGACAGGAACATGTCATCGTTGAGTGGCTGTTGGAGACTGCAAGATGACTTTGATAAAATTTTGAGTTGGTGTGATTAATGGCAGCTACCTTCAAATGTACAAACATGTAGGCGGACGCAGATGAGTAGGAAAAACTAATTTTTAATGTACTAATACGGCATACGTGTGGATAGTGAGTTTCGTCAGTAATATTTTGGTTCAAATGGGTCTGAGCACTATGGGACTTAACATCTGTGGTCATCAGTCCCCTAGAACTTAGAACTACTTAAACCTAACTAACCTAAGGACATCACACACATCCATGCCCGAGGCAGGATTCGAACCTGCGACCGTAGCAGTCGCGCGGTTCCGGACTGAGCGCCTTAACCGCAAGACCACCGCGGCCGGCTGCTCGTTTGGGATCCACACCAGGTCGAATTAAAGGAAGACATCGAAGCGGCTCAGAAATGCACTGCATGTGGTTGCTGGTAGCTTAGGTCAACACGTGAGTATTAGAGATATGTTTCCTCAAAATAGTTAATGCCTGGAGGATAGACTGCGTTCTTTCCGCGAAACACTATTGAGAAAATTTTATCAGCATCTGCGGCTGACTACAGAACGATTCTGGTGTCGTCCGTGCAAGTTTCGCGTATGGACTACGAAAGACAAGATCAGAGTGATTAGGGCTCGTACGGAGGCAGAGGGACAGTTGCTCTTTCCTCGCTCCATTTGCGAATGAAATAGAAAAGGGATTGCCTAGGCGTTACTCAAGCTACGCTCCACCGTGCACCATATACTAACTTGCAGAATATGTATGCAGATGTAGATCTTTAAGTAATAAATATTTTCTGCTGGCAGCAAAAACTAAGAAAATGCTCTCTGAATGTGTGAAAGAAATGCATCTCCTGTAGTAAAGAGTTCGAAACAAAAAAGTGTTGTTCGTTTTACGTTGGTATTGAACTGTAATACACTACATAAGATGATCTCATTCCCGCACAGCTTCGAAAAGTTACTAACGTAATTTTTGTTGAATTATTGGAAAAATATTTCCATGATGTAAGGATTTATTGTTAGAAATTTTATCTACAAAAAACTTGAACCCTCGTATTTCATGGTTAATCCTGTGCCTTGGCGTAGAGAGTGGAATACGTGACGACTCACATTTGTAGGCAGGAACGAGATGTGAGTATTTTTTACGTGTTAGGCGGATATATTTCCAATTGAGGCCCTGGCGGACGAGTGCTGATGAGCTAATTGAAAGCGTTGCACCAGTTGGTTAGTACAGCCAGAACAGGACCTTGGTTAGTGTTTCACGGTTTCCCATTAGTTCCTTGTAGGTATCCTAAAGCTATACTACGCTTCAATATTAGTCAGACCACCGCAGATCCCAATCTACCATTTGAGAGACGTGTGGCTGTGGTCTCTTTGAATTTCTTTTTATTTTTACTTAAGGCTTTTGGATATCAACCATACAACCAGCCTCACGACGATTTCTTAACATTTAAATGTGTAACTGCGTGAGACCGTTATAAAAAAGACATCAGCTATGGTCTGCTGGCTAGCGTCGCTGTCTCTAGATTGCTAGATTTCGGGATCGATGCCCAGTCGGTTGGGATATCTTCTTCGTCCTAAGACTCGGTGTGTTATTGTGATCATTTGTTCTCGTCGTCATCACAAAGACTGGCATGTCGAACATTAGACTTTGCATCAGGCGACCGAAGAGCCCCGGCGGGGCTCTCTCGGTCAATAACTCCATACAATTGTATCACCTTACCGTTAAAAAAATTAACAATTACATTCATTTAACCTTAAATTAAGTCCAAGTTCAAAGAAAATTTAAATTTATTCATTAACATGAAAAGTGGTTTAATAAGACAAAACATGTACATGTACCTTTTTACAATATAAAAAAATAAAAAAGCAGCCATTCCCATAATGTTATTTGTCCTTCTGCTATAAAATCGCATAGGAGAAGTATATTTTTATGTATTATGTCGACAAAAGAGTTTGAATGTTCGTTAATAATTCCCTGCCAGAGGACACCAGAAGCTGATTTAGCATCTGTAAGGGGTCCGTAGGCCCTTATTATAAGTTTTGCGACAGCACAGGTCGACAGGACAAACAATCGATAGTGTGTGTCGGGTTGCGAGAGCGAGAGCGAGTGTTGAGACAGTAGTGTGTGGTACGCGCTGCGGGCCGAGCCGGGTGGAGGTCTGTTGCTGGAATGCAAGACCGTACCGACAAAGGGAGTGGCCATCGCCGTGGTTTAACCCCTATGTGTTAGGAATATTCGGGAAAGTGAAAAGTATAATTAATAGAGTGATTCAGTGATATTTCAGTGCCGATATTTGTATTTTCGCGTCTACCGCGCCGGCACTATTTGGATTGCAGTGTTGGATTGTAGTGGTGGATTACAATGATTGAAATTGCGAGTGACGATAAGGAATAACGAAGAGGCCTGTGCTGAGATTAGCCATTATTAATTCTGTACAACGAAGGCAGTGGCTGTCTCCGTACTTCGTGTTTTTGTGATGAATATAAGTTGTAGATTAATGAAGCTGTGTTGTCGTTCTTCTTGGCACCAGACATTTCTTTATTACAGCATTTTAGAAGGACAAAATGCAATGTAACATCTCCGTAGCAGTCCAATCCGATTGCCAGCCCATTGGGTACATGGTCACATTAGTTATTATCTATTTGGGCTGCTATCGGATCCCGATCGAGCGGGATTAATCAGTAGAATAAACCGGAGTGTTACACCCTTGGCTTACCGTGAAAGGACAAGTGCAATTTTTGGACGAATCGCAAAGAACAATAGGTAATTTTCTTATTTAACGTGAAGAAAATATTTTCCAATGTTGGATCGAGACAGAGCATAAACTTTCAAATCGCAACAAGAATCAGTGCATTTTTGAACAATACGAAGTAATAATATCTTAAGATTGTGACTAAACTTATTCTTGCCATTTTAGATGAGAATAATATTGTCAATAAATTGTGTTATAATGTGCAAATGCGTAAATCCGCACGAAAAACTGTGAAAAGTGAACACCAAAGAAAGACACATGTGAACATTATTACGACCAAAACTAGCCAAGAATTCGTCACGAAAGTTTTAAAGAAGTGTTTAGCGATAATATTTTGACTGGAATTGCTATTTAAATAGTGAAAATCGGACAGCTTCTTGTGGACCCATAAACTGTTGTGCAGGCGACAATTTATGTGGCAACGCAATTGTTGAGTGACGTCACGCAGACCCTTGTAGAAGCTGCGCCAAAGAGCTTCAATCTGCGAGGTGATTTCACACGTCATCCCAACTACCTGTGCAAAGAGTAGTTCAAGCACAGACGCACTACACCGAGCGCCGTCCCGACATCTAGCAGCCGAACTACAAACTACGCCCGCCTGCAGCGCCACGGAGCGGCCGACGGAGAACTATGACGTCCAACCACAGCGAGCAGCGCGACTTCACGCGGTTCCGGGGGCAGTACAGCGCCACGCCCACTTCAAACGTCAAAACATCGCGACTAGTGGTAACGTCGGTTGGTGAGTGGAGACAACTGGTTGACATAACATTAAATTGCAATGTGCAGTTTTCGCGGAAAATAGACGTTTGTAAACTGAATTGCGTGTTAGGAAAAGTGCCCAATTGCAGTAATTTCCGAAACGTTTGCGAAAAATACTCTGAAATTGAGCATACTTATTTATGCATACTGCGCTGTCTAAATGATAATTATACAGATATGCTTATTGTTTTTGGGGGATTTTATATGTATAGATTTTATCAATAGTATGATTTATCTTATTTAAAACATTTTACATAAGCTGTGTATGTGAAAATTGATATTTGAAGTGATTAGGTTTTGAGAGTTGTTATGTTTGATGCTCCTGCATATTGTATAAATTTAGGGATTAATTGAAAAATACTTCAGGTACTGTTTGATTAGTTTCATGGTAATTAGGAGTGTTTTGGGTTACTATAGGTTATTCTATATTACTTACCTGTGCATTAAAAATAAACAAACATGTCTACTGAAGATAAGCAGGTTTGTGAGGCAGTAGTTGAAAGGAAAGGGATAGGACAGGAAGACAGAGATGATTCAGGAATCAGTGATTATGGAGTGTCATTAGATAGCCCATTAGCACATTCAACCAATTATCCCGAGGCACCGGGACAAACGATGAGAAATAAGCCAGTTTCAGAGGGTGCAGATATACGGTCGATGTTGGCAGCCTTGCTAAAGGAAAATAACGCATCACTAAAGGAAGATTTACGAGAATCATTAGAGAAGGGTTTAAAAGAAACTAGAGAGAGGGAAGAAAAGTTCCACAAATCAGTAGAGAAAAGTTTACAAGAAAACAACGCATCACTAAAGGAAGATTTACGAAAATCATTAAGGGAAGATTTACAAGAAACAATAGCACAAGAGATCAAAACATCGCCGATGAAGATGGAATGTAGTCTGAAGAAGGAAATGCAGGCATTACAAGAACGACTGAAGATGGATGTCGATGAGAGAGAGAGGAAGCTACAGAAGAGCATAGACCAAGTCCAGGGAGACGTGGAGAAGATGGAAGGAAAGTTAACAAAAAAGATGGAAGACGATATTGAAGAAACGAAAGCCGAATTGGGAGAAAGAATCAACGAAGTGGAAACAAATTGCAATCATCGAATCGCCGAGGTGACGCAAATGCTGAAACAATGTAATGATGCGGTTAAGGGGATAGGAGATAGGCAAAACCAACTGGCTGTCAATCTGAGAAATGCTATAGCTGTACAACGAGAAGAGGATAACAAGAGGGTTGCAATGGAGGTCAGGCAATTACAACAGGGAGTGCAGCAATTGGAGAGCAAGACAGAAGGAATTGATAAACGAAGTAGCAATGCCACTTTAACCGTTGGGGAAGGTAAAGTCGTTACCTTGATAAGCAGTGATAATCGGTACGTCCAAAATAATACAGGGCAGAAATTTAGACCGAAATGAGGGTTGCACCCAATGATATTTATGAAATGGTTGAAAGGATTTTTCCCAGCACATCTTATAGACTCAGACAAGATTCAATTTGCAATAGATAGAATGGAAGGTGAGGCCTTCACTTGGGGAGTCAGGAAGAAGGAAGGGAGTACTAGTTATGATCAGTTTGAAGAGGAATTCTTGAAGAAATACTGGTCCAAAAGTCATCAGTGTGCAGCAATTGAGGACCTACTCCACCGCAAGTCACTTAATACATGGAGAGGAACGTTGAGAGAGTTTGCCAAACATTTGTGGGAATTGAACGAGACCTTGGAACAACCCCTGAGTGATCACGTAATGATATCAGCAATAAAAAGAAGAATGAGCCGGAGAATGCAGGAAACTGTATCCGGGAGCCTATTTAAAGATAGGGAGGCCTTGATGGAAATACTGGAACAGTTGGAATCTGTTCGATCACAGGAACACAATCAAGCTAATGATCAGAACCAAGATGGACATAATTACCATCGAATTCGTGTTAATGGCCCACCAAATTACAGAGGTAGAGGTGGGGGTAATGGACGTAGGAACCATGGCAATGGTCAACAGTTTCACCACAATCATGGGAGAGATGATGATGATGATGATAATGACAGGAATTATGAGAGGTGATAGACAAAGGGATCAAGAGGTACGAATTGAAGAAAGTTAGGTGTAGGGAGCTAGCAACTCTTTTGCTGGTATACCAAGTGGCGACTGGTACACTCCCAGCTGGGTGAGACTTTATTTCTAATTTCAAGTGTCACTCCTCTACCATCTTTCTCTATCCTTAGGTTAAGAAAGTTAGTGTGTAGTAGTTAGAATAGGTAGTGGTTGTACAAATGATAGTTAGGAATCTTGTAGCAAATTTATAGTTCACTCATATATGGAGAAGTAGTTACGGTGTAGGGAGCTAGCAACTCTTTTGCTGGTATACCAAGTGGCGACTGGTACACTCCCAGCTGGGTGAGACTTTATTTCTTATTTCAAGTGTCACTCCTCTACCATCTTTCTCTATCCTTAGGTTAAGAAAGTTAGTGAGTAGTAGTTAGGATGGGTAGTGGTCATCCAAGTAATTCAGTCAGGAACCATGTAGTAAATTTGTAGTAGTTGCTGTTGATGCAGAGTGTGAGATGTCAGAGAATCAATAACTTAAAAAAAAAGCTCAGTTTACTGTGAGTAAATAACCAAAATTAATAATGCCAGAAGGAATAAAATGAGAACCATATCAGAAAGCGAATGTTTACATAATGTCGTGGTAAGCTAATTGGTTAAACAAGAATTTGGGTAATCTTATAGAGTTGTTTTATGAGGCATGAAAAGGTCAAACTGTTGTAAGAAAATTGAAGTAATGTATCAGCTTGTAAGTAGATGAACATAAAGAAACAAATACACAAGGAGATAGTTGTTCGAATAAATGATGTGAAATATGATGAATGGAGAGGCTAAGGAGCCTGAAGTAATATTTTTATGTGGTTATTGCAGCGAATATGGAGAGTTGATGTAGGTTGAAGATATATATGCAGTTGAAGTTGTTGTTAAATTGAGGGAGTTATGTCGTAATGATGTGTATTGAGTATGAGATATTTGAAGTATTGAATTATATGGAGAATTGATGTAGATTGAAGATATATATGTATTTGCAGTTGAAGTTGGTGTTAAGTTATGTGTAATGAAGAGTATGGAGTATGAGATGTTTTAAATATTGGAGTACGTCATTTAGCACATGAGCAACATCTGTTTGCAAGTTATTTGTAGGTATACATGTTTATCTGAAGTATGCTGATAAAACAAAATGCAACTAATGAATAATTAGTAATTCATGTATCCAAATAGCTATCAGAGTCAATTATGGTTATACGTAGGTCAAGCTTTAGAAGCAGGATTCTGGCACTGAGTAATGAATGACAAATATCCATATAGTGGATTTGAATTAATGTGAATATAACAGGAAATATTGTACCTCTCATCTAAGCTTTCTTGATGACAATTCACATATGGCAGTAAGGTTTGGCAAAATGAAATGATCAGTAGTTTAAAATTTTTCATTGGGTGACCACATTAGTTGTAGTATTGCAAATAATTATGTAAGACATGCTTAGCGGTACAATGTAGCATTTAAATTTATGGAATCTGTAATGAACAAGTTGTGAATTTCTTCCTTAACTTTTATGTGTGTTGGCCAAGTGAGTTATAAATTAGAGTGATAGTAGTATGGACGGCACGAACCCCGCTGAAAGGACAGCATACCAAAGGGGTAGCTGGCATTCAACTAGTTCTTTTCTTGTCTTTGCTATAGCAAGTTATAACATATATGTAGTTAATGACTCGTACAAACCTTTGAAAGTGAAAAGTTTTTGGAAATTTTTGGTAAGATAAGTTTATAAAAAAAATATTTACCATGCTATGTTAAGTAAGTAGGATTGATGTTGTGTGTTATTTGGACAATGCCATATTTTTGAGATGTAATAACTTTTTGTAGAATATTATTGTAGAGGCAGCCCACTACCGGAGTCAAGGATTTTCTTGGTGATTGTAATTTCAATACTTATTTGCACTGTGTGTTTTGTTCATATGTAGTGATGTCTAATTCCCTAGCCGATTCTTTTACGCCTGTGGCTTCAAAGAAGTTTTCGAGGGCGGGGGTGTAAGGGGTCCGTAGGCCCTTACTATAAGTTTTGCGACAGCACAGGTCCACAGGACAAACAATCGTTAGTGTGTGTCGGGTTGCGAGAGCGAGAGCGAGTGTTGAGACAGTAGTGTGTGGTACGCTCTGCGGGCCGAGCCGGGTGGAGGTCTGTTGCTGGAATGCAAGACCGTACCGACAAAGGGAGTGGCCATCGCCGTGGTTTAACCCCTTTGTGTTAGGAATATTCGGGAAAGTGGAAAGTATAATTAATAGAGTGATTCAGTGATATTTCAGTGCCGATATTTGTATTTTCGCGTCTACCGCGCCGGCACTATTTGGATTGCAGTGTTGGATTGTAGTGGTGGATTGCAATGATTGAAATTGCGTGTGACGATAAGGAATAACGAAGAGGCCTGTGCTGAGATTAGCCATTATTAATTCTGTACGACGAAGGCAGTGGCTGTCTCCTTACTTTGTGTTTTTGTGATGAATATAAGTTGTTGATTAATGAAGCTGTGTTGTCGTTCTTCTTGGCACTAGACATTTCTTTATTACAGCATTTGAGAAGGACAAAATGGAATGTAACATATCCGTAGCAGTCCAATCCGATTGCCAGCCCATTAGGTACACGGTCACATTAGTTATTATCTGCACTCCTGGAAATTGAAATAACACCGGGAATTCATTGTCCCAGGAAGGGGAAACTTTATTGACACATTCCTGGGGTCAGATACATCACATGATCACACTGACAGAAGCGCAGGCACATAGACACATGCAACAGAGCATGCACAATGTCGGCTCTAGTACAGTGTATATCTACCTTTCGCAGCAATGCAGGCTGCTATTCTCCCATGGAGACGATCGTAGAGATGCTGGATGTAGACCTGTGGAACGGCTTGCCATCCCATTTCCACCTGGCGCCTCAGTTGGACCAGCGTTCGTGCTGGACGTGCAGACCGCGTGAGACGACGCTTCATCCAGTCCCAAACATGCTTAATAGGGGACAGATCCGGAGATCTTGCTGGCCAGGGTAGTTGACTTACACCTTCTAGAGCACGTTTGGTGGCACGGGATACATGCGGACGTGCATTGTCCTGTTGGAACAGCAAGTTCCCTTGCCGGTCTAGGAATGGTAGAACGAAGGGTTCGATGACGGTTTGGATGTACCATGCACTATTCAGTGTCCCCTCGACGATCACCAGTGGTGTACGGCCAGTGTAGGAGATCGCTCCCCACACCATGATGCCGGGTGTTGGCCCTGTGTGCCTCAGTCGTATGCAGTTCTGATTGTGGCGCTCACCTGCACGGCGCCAAACACGCATACGACCATCATTGGCACCAAGGCAGAAGCGACTCTCATCGCTGAAGACGACACGTCTCCATTCGTCCCTCCATTCACGCCTGTCGCGACACCACTGGAGGCGGGCTGCACGATGTTGGGGCGTGAGCGGAAGACGGCCTAACGGTGTGCGGGACCGTAGCCCAGCTTCATGGAGACGGTTGCGAATGGTCCTCGCCGATACCCCAGGAGCAACAGTGTCCCTAATTTGCTGGGAAGTGGCGGTGCGGTCCCCTACGGCACTGCGTAGGATCCTACGGTCTTAGCGTGCATCCGTGCGTCGCTGCGGTCCGGTCCCAGGTCGACGGGCACGTTCACCTTCCGCCGACCACTGGCGACATCATCGATGTACTGTGGAGACCTCACGCCCCACGTGTTGAGCAATTCGGCGGTACGTCCACCCGGCCTCCCGCATGCCCACTATACGCCCTCGCTCAAAGTCCGTCAACTGCACATACGGTTCACGTCCACGCTGTCGCGGCATGCTACCAGTGTTAAAGACTGCGATGGAGCTCCGTATGCCACGGCAGACTGGCTGACACTGACGGCGGCGGTGCACAAATGCTGCGCAGCTAGCGCCATTCCACGGCCAACACCGCGGTTCCTGGTGTGTCCGCTGTGCCGTGCGTGTGATCATTGCTTGTACAGCCCTCTCGCAGTGTCCGGAGTAAGTATGGTGGGCCTGACACACCGGTGTCAATGTGTTCTTTTTTCCATTTCCAGGAGTGTATTTTGGCTGCTATCAGATCCCGATCTAGCGGGATAAATCAGTAGAACAAACCGGAGTGTTACACCTCGTGATTTCTAGATATCTTTTGTCGCAACCGAAGAAGAAGTGGTTAACGTCTCCCTCAATGCCGCATCCACATGATAAGGGTGGGAACGTGCTGAGCATGTAGAGATGAATCCGGAATCTCCCGTGATTAGGTCGAAGGCGTATTACTGTCACCGTAAAGTTCCTGCTGTATCTGTAACTTTGCTACCAGGGACGTGATGGCTCGTTAGATATTACTGCGCCATGGTTTCTTTCTTTAATTTGGCAAGACAGGTGACTGTTTTCGTTCTATTAGGCTATGATTCTAGTCCTCATGCCATGTAGGTATCACTTTATCACATTTCACTAATCGAGGGTACACAGCTTCCTTCGTTATTACTTTTCCTGTTGAGTTCCCTAATAAACGACCCTGCAGCCTATAAAATCGTTTCTGCTGCAGTGGATGATATAGGTTATAGTGCCCTGACATATTGGAATTACGGAAATATGAAAAGGCTTATGGCAAAAGCCCTCCGAATACGTTCCAAAGCTCCCAGGTTGTGATAGCGAAAGACTTCCCACGTAACTGGCAATTTGTAGTTCGAGTAACGATGTACGAATAGCATGGGAGTTCTTGTAGGCGTATGCCCAGCCGCTTCCTGTTAGTGATGTTTTGGAGCCAATTTGTAGGATGAAAGTTTCATTCTCTTCTGAAGTGTTCAGATTTTCAGCAGTATTTTGTTCGTACTGTTCAATCATACTGCACACTCTCGGTAAATCGTCGTGTTCGTATAAGACACACGTATCATTCATTGGTGTAGGCTTGTACTGGAATTTTTGTGTTTTGGTTTGTAGACCTATGATGGGCTTGAGACTTTTTCTCGGAAAAGGCTTAACCACCGGTGCAAAGAAGATGGCTGACAACGGGCAGCCGTCTTACAGACATCTTTAAAGTTTAATACTTTGTGTCATCGTCTTATTCACCTGAATCAGCGTATTCATATTTGTTTGAAAGTTAGCTACTGCCTATTGAAACTGAAGGATGAAGGCTGGCATCCACTTGACCACATAGTAATGATTTACTTTGTCGTAAATATTTGCAAAATCGAGGACAGTAAAGTAATGTTGAGCGTCCGTTGACTCCGACAGGCTTATGATGTCTCTCCAAGTTTTTAATGAAGATGATGCAGCTGTGCCCGGCACTGTGCTCTTGTTGTAAATCCCCACTATAGGAGGGTTAATTATCCCAAAACGTGGTTTAAAACTCTGTAACATATTTGAACATCGTGATTTAACGCGTTACTTGTCGATAACATTGGAATCTATCAGCTCGCGGTCTTTTCGGAGCTAAATTGTAATTGGTACCCAACTTTACTTCCGCCAGTACCACGTCAGCTACCTTCCAGACTTCACACATGCTCTCTTGCGAAACTTGTAAGATTAGCACTTCTGGAAGAATGACACTGCTGTTATATGGCTTAGCTGGAGATGTTTTCAGAATGAAATTTTCACTCTACAGTTGAGAAAAATATCATACAGTGAGCTTAACAGCTCATGCATACAAGTTAATGACAAGGATAATAAAGAGAAGAATGGGAAAGAAAACTGAGGGCCTCTTAGACGGCGATCAGTTTGGCTCTGGGTAAGGAAAAGGCATAAGAGAAACAGTTCTGACGTTGTGATTCATAAAGGAAGCAAGACAGAAGAAAAATCAATAAACTTGCACAGTATTGGTCGAATTGGGAAAAGCCTTCGATAAAGTGAAATGGTGCAAGATGTTCAAAATTGTGTGAAAATTAGACATAAGCTATAGAGAACGTTGGGTAATCTACAACATGTACCAATATGTACAAGAACCCAGACGGAACAATACGACTGGAAGACCAAGAATGAAGTGCTCGGATTTAAAAGGGTGTAAGACAGGTACGTAGAGTTTCACCCCTACTGCTCGATCCATACACTGA
The DNA here is from genome assembly GCF_023864345.2 of Schistocerca serialis cubense. Classification (NCBI taxonomy): domain Eukaryota; kingdom Metazoa; phylum Arthropoda; class Insecta; order Orthoptera; family Acrididae; genus Schistocerca; species Schistocerca serialis. The sequence goes on from NC_064644.1 coordinate 157,329,578, forward strand.
AGAAGTAATGAGGTAAATCAAAGAAAGGCTCAAGAATGTGATTAAAATTCAGTTTGAATGAATATCAATGATAATATTCGCTGATGACGTTGCTATCCTCAGTGAAAGCGAAGAATAATTACAGGATCTTTTGAGAGAGTGGACAGTCTAACAAGTAAAGTTAATGGATTGAGGGTAAATCGAAAAAAGACGAAAGTAATGGAAAGTAGGAGAAATGAGAACAGAGAGAATTTATCATTACGAAGAGAATAAGTTAACGATTTCTGCTGGCTTGACAGTAATATAACTGACGATAGACGGAGCAACAAGAGCATAAAAATCAGACTACCACTGTCAAAGAGCACATTCCTGGCCAAGGAAAACCTACTGAGCAAGGAGAACATAAAAATCAGACTACCACTGGCAAAGAGAACATTCCTGGCCAAGGAAAACCTACTGAGCAAGGAGAACATAAAAATCAGACTACCACTGGCAAAGAGAACATTCCTGGCCAAAGAAAACCTACTGAGGAAGAAGAACATAAAAATCAGACTACCACTGGCATAGAGGACATTCCTGGCCAAGGAAAACCTACTGAGCAAGAAGAACATAAAAATCAGACTACCACTGGCAAAGAGGACATTCCTGGCCAAGGAAAACCTACTAGAATAAAACATAGTTTCATTTGTGGAAGAAATTTCTGAAAATGCTCGTTCGGATCACATAGTGGACAATGGGAAAACTGGAGTAGAAGAATCGAATCATTTGAGATGTGGTGCTAAAGAAGACTGTTAAAATTAGGTGGACTGATAAGATGAGAAATGAGGAGATTCTCCATAGAATCGACGAGGTAAGGAGTGTGTATGAAACACTGGCAGGAAGAAGGATGGGAGAATAGCACATCTTTTGAGACGTCAGGGAACAACTGCCATGGTACTAGACCTGTAGTGGGTAAAAACTGTAGAGATTGGAATACATTCAGAAAATAAATGCAGATTGAGAGATATAAAGGTTGGCACTGGAGAATACTTCATGGCGTGCCACATCAAACAAGTCACATGGTTGATGATTGAAAATAAATAAAAAAATTAAAAATAGGAAAAGCATTGCACAGTCGGCGCGAAATAATCGAGGTCGATGGTGAAGGGTGGGGCGGTGTTGTGTTTTGTGTTTAGTGCTTGATATGAGAAGTACAGGAGGGTAATCACGCCCTGTTGAAGCTAGGACATCTACTGTAGTGCGCCTCAAGTGGTTTAGGGAGGCAATATTGCCATTCGGGGTAATACCTGTGTCAGCCCGTGTGTGGACAGCGCTGTGGTAAACTGATGGCTTCACTGTCTTTCGGCAGATTTAGGTCGACGGCGATTATGTGTATGGTTAATGTTCGGCCAACGTGAGTTAAGAAATGGTAAGGGTCAGGATTGTTAGGGCGAATGTCAACTGTAGGAAAGTTGATGTTCATGTTGAGAGAAAGGTGTTGCTGAGATGCTCATTCGGATCGTGTAGGAGTCATTGGCTAGTGGGGGTATAGAAAGGATATTTCAAAGATAAGCTTTCAATGGTTACTCCCAGTTGGTATTTTGATTGTGACGTAGGATACAAAGCGACATGCTTGTAGGGGTTGGAGGAAAGTTTCATTGAGAATAAAATTAGTATAACTGAATGATGCGATAATAGGGTATTTATTTTAATGGAGACAACGGATATATTGATGTAGAATAATGTGGGTAAGCGGCACAACTTTTAGACAGACAGTGAGGGTTAGGTTTAAGCGAGTGTAATGAGGAAAACAGAAACGAATTGGGTTTGATTTTGTGAATAGGTAATGTATGCATTGGATGGAAGATGATAAATGTGGGGAGGGTGCATGGTTTGCAGGACTACGATTATGGATCAGATAGTACCTTCACCAGTGGATGGAGGACTGAGGGAGTTGTTTGTGTGGAGTGGTTTATTAACTGTGTGTTTGGGGCAAGTTCATGATTTTGGGACGGGGCTTTGGATTTCACTTGGAGTAGGTAGGGTGACGCTAGTTGCAGGTGTGGCAGGTACAGAGGAATTTTAAGTTGTTTAGTTGTTCGACACACTTCTGCACGATGCTTCCTGCATTGTGCTATTGTTCTGTTTCCCATACGTTTGTCACCAGAGTCTGGTATTCAAAAATTGTGTTTCTGAAAATACTCATAGTAAGTTGCCGAAGCCAAGTCTTTTGTTTACGGCAAAGAATGATGGGGATCGGCGTGGAGCCTGTGGTTGTCTTGTCAGACAGTTTCTGATGGTTGCTATCCATACATATTCTCATAAGGAAGAGAAGATTCGGAGGGGGGGGGTGAGTCTTCCTGGAGAAGTGTTGCTGGATTTGTAATGCTGGTAGATATTGTTCAGTGTGACTAACGAGTGCGCTGAGATTTAGGAATTTTGGATTACTTGTGCTTAATGAAAATGAGTAATGTACTGGGTTTTATGGTTCTTGAATAATTTAGATCTTCAGGTCGTCAGTGTCTGCCAGACTTAACTGGTTCCTTTAGGTTTCACCCTGAGACTGACTTATATTTAGACATGTGTTATCTTTTGTGATAGGTTTAGTTTTTTATTGAAAGGAGGTTGCGAGATGACTAGGGGTAGCAAACGTATACCCGTGGGTAACACTGTGCACATTGTCGCTGTTATTGTTGATGACTGCGCTTTGGTTGCTTCTGGTGATGGGTGTGATTGCTGCTGTTGCTGGCAATGCTTCGGCTGAAGACTGTGCTAGCAATTATCCTGTTGGTGCTGCGTTTTCTGGGTCTGAATGTAAATTTGGAAATTTGTGATAAGTACCTTTGGGACCCAACTGCTGAGGTCATCGGTCCCTAGACTTACACACTACTTAGTCTAACTAACTTACGCAAAGGACAACACACACACACATGCCCTAGGGAGGACTCGAACCTCCGACCGGGGGGTGGGGGGGGGTGAGGGTGAGGGGAGATGTTGGTGTTGTTGCTTGTTGGGTGGCCAGGGGTATCGATGATGATGGTGCCAGAGTATAGTGGAGCCATTTTAAAAAGTCTGAAAGGTAGTCATTACCCATGCTGTTGTTCATGTATCAGGCACTGTCATTTAGATTGCCTATGTTGACGTAGCATCATTGCTGGACGATGTCGTCATTCTGATGACCTGAGCATCATAGTGCCTGGTGGCAGTGAAGATAGCATTCTCTTGTTGCAGGAGAAGCTGACCTTTTGACTTCGACGTGGTAAAGATGGAAGGCGACGAAAGTAGTGACATGGGTCATTTTCCGATATGGTAAGAAAATGTTTCTAACACAGATTTCGAATCTACAGGAACAGCTTCGATCACTTCGATGACTAGAGAGTCAAAATATTCCAACCATTAAATCCCGCTGCTCTTCGATGAGGCTGCACCAAAAACAGGAGTGGAGGCGGGTGCCCACATGTTACTACTACATGACCTCCGTCGAGCTTAACAATCTCCGTGAATATTGCTCCATCTATGGCAAGTAGGATGTGACGTTACCTGAAGGACATTCCGCTGAGTAGTGGCTTCTCTAACCAGAATTCCGTATGAGCAAAGCAACTGAGACTTCACCTGATGTTGCTCCTACCTTAGGTAACTGAGCTAGCATGGCCCTGTTTAAAAAGAATAGTTCAGTAATCTAATAAGGTAGAGCTGTGTCCTTCTGCTTTCATACCCAGCAGCTATATCGTTGCAGTTAAGAACCTGAAACTGTAATACTGCAGTCATATAGTCTATGCCTTGGCTGGAATTGCGAATTAGCAAAATAAACAGAAATATTAAGTGAATGATAATTGAAGAATTAATAAAGTTTAGAGAATTATCTTGAATAATGTATATTAAAGAAAGTAAATCTGCCATCTTCAAGACCAAACGTAAAAGTTTCCACTTTCTCAAGACCAAATGTAAAATGTCTCGACCACTCACTTGAGTGCACAACTCAAAAAGTGTTTGTCTCCACTTCATTCCGGCAGTGTTCCGCCATTGTCTGCTTGTTCATTGGCTCAAGGCCGTCTGCACCAAAACTAAATTGTTCTTACTTTCTAGAGACATGATTTTGACTTAAACTAATCACTTTCTGGACTTAATTAACATATTACAACATTATTTAAATAAATAAAATTCGTAACATCCGGTCACACATAGATTAACTACAGTAAATATGCATACCAGTTTGTTCATGCCAAAATAAGCTAGTATACTTGTAAAAGTGCACTCACAATAGATTACAGCAGATTATCATTAAATATTGATTAGGAAATATTTTTACATGGAAGGTAGTATCGTCATTGGCATTCTTTTAAATAGTGGTGTCAGCTGACATACGTCATTCACCACTTTTAAATTGTTTTGGTTTTCCATATTGGCTATAATCATATTTAAATAAAGTTACTAGCAGAATAGGAGCATATATCTTAAACAACTACATGAGTGTACCAAACCGCTTTCAGTTGCTGAGTTTTTGGGGTGGATATGATACTCTGTCAAACATTTGCGTAGTGAAACGATGTAAAAAAAATTAAGAAATCAACAAATGAAATAGATCAATAGTTACAGAGCATGGCTATCATCAGGGACATGGCTTGTTGCAATTGCAAAATGTGTTGAAAAGCTGTTAATTCTAAGGTACTTTGTTACAATCTTTAGTCACTGTAAATAATTAACTTCTGGGGTTTTCAAGATACTGAAAATATTATTGTTTCTCAAGATGCACCTAATTTTTATGACGTTTTGATGTGTTCAGATTTGCTTTATTATGTAACTGCAATTTACTGTAGAGTTTCTGAGTGCTGTAAGAAGCCATATTTCATACATGCGTACACTCCACCATTTTTGGTACATCTCTTGCCTCACCATGTGAGCAACCACCCTCCAAATTTCCCTTGGCGAGTTTACCCATTTCTAGCTAAGGACTCCTTGCACTTGTACTTCGGCGGCCGGCCCAGCAACGGTCTCTGCGTTTGGCCCAACCGTAGCCTTTGGGTATAGCAGGCAATGCTGTGCCCTGACCTCTGGGCCCACTGGCGTTTAGCCGCACAAGCAAATTCATCTCCTATCAATTCTAGGCGGCTGAATATCTCGCCTTCAGATGGTAACATCACTAGGATAACGCGGAAATGTGATACACCCTCTGTACGGCCCATGGAGATAAAAAAAAGTGAGTCTGTAAAATTATTAATCGTTAGAGGTTTCAATTGGCATAAAATGTCTTCTTATGAAGATATGAGAGACAAAACCGACTCTCAAGCCTTGTCCAGTCGAAAGCTGTCTTCTCGACTGATAAGATCCCCCACCAAACGTATTTCCAGAAACTCCATAACAATTAAATCCCAGAGGGACCACGTCATTGTCAAGTTTTACGTCTTAGAATAATCCGTAAGGTATTCTGTAAACAGAAATGCTCGGTTGTGGCTGACTTACTTGGTTGCCAAATGTGAGTGTGGTGATCATGTTATACAAGCCTTTGACATAATGCGCTTGTTTTATGACCAAAGCAGGCTTTGCCACGCTGACATGGTATTCCATAAACTCCGCAAACCAGGATCATCGTTTCCCGCACAAGGAGGAGCACAGATCCTTGTGTGAAGCAGCAATATTACTTTAACGTAATATTTCATTACAATTCTGGCAAATTTCTAGCAAATCTTGTCTAAGTATGGGAGGATCGGGCGACACTTCAACAACTACATCTACATCTACATGATTACTCTGCAATTCACATTAAAGTGCTTGGCAGAGGGTTCATCGAACCACAATCATACTATCTCTCTACCATTCCACTGCAGAACAGCGCGCGGGAAAAACGAACACCTAAACCTTTCTGTTCGGGCTCTGATTTCTCTTATTTTATATTGATGATCATTCCTACCTATGTAAGTTGGGCTCAACAAAATACTTTCGCATTCGGAAGAGAAAGTTGGTGACTGAAATTTCGAAAATAGATCTCGCCGCGACAAAAAAGGTCTTTGTATTAATGACTTCCATCCCAACTCGCGTATCATATCTGCCACTCTCCCCTATTACGTGATAATACAAAACGAGCTGCCCTTTTTTGCACTCTTTCGATGTCCTCCGTCAATCCCTCCTGGTAAGGATCCCACACCGTGCAGAAATATTCTAACAGAGGACGAACGAGTGTAGTGTAAGCTGTGTATTTAGTGGACTTGTTGCATCTTCTAAGTGTCCTGCCAATGAAACGCAACCTTTGGCTCGCCTTCCCCACAATAGTATCTATGTTGTCTTTCCAACTGAAGTTGTTCGTAATTTTAACACCCAGGTACTTAGTTGAATAAACAGCCTTGAGAATTGTACTATTAATGGAGTTATCGAATTCCAACGGATTCCTTTTGGAACTCATGTGGATCACCTCACACTTTTCGTTATTTAGCGTCAACTGCCACCTGCCACACCATACAGCAATCTTTCCTAAATCGCTTTGCAACTGATACTGGTCTTCGAATGACCTTACTAGACAGTAAATTACAGCATCATCTGCGAACAACCTAAGAGAACTGCTCAGATTGTCGCCCAGGTCACAGGGAACACCTGATATCACTTCAGTTTTACTCCCGGATTTGCCGTCTATTACTACGAACTGCGACCTACCTGACAGGAAATCGCGAATCCAGTCGCACAACTGAGACGATACCCCATAGGCCCGCAGCTTGGTTAGAAGTCGCTTGTGAGGAACGGTGTCAAAAGCTTTCCGGAAATCTAGAAATACGGAATCAACTTGAAATCCCCTGTCGATAGCGGCCATTACTTCGTGCGAATAAGGAGCTAGCTGCGTTGCACAAGAACGATGTTTTCTGAAACCATGCTGATTACGCATCAATAGATCGTTCCCTTCGAGGTGATTCATAATGTTTGAATACAGTATATGCTCCAAAACCCTACTGCAAACCGACGTCAATGATATAGGTCAGTAGTTCGATGGATTACTCCTACTACCCTTCTTAAACACTGGTGCAACCTGCGCTGTTTTCCAATCTGTAGGTACAGATCTATCAGTGAGCGAGCGGTTGTATACGATTGCTAAGTAGGGAGCTATTGTATCAGCGTAATCTGAAAGGAACCTAATCGGTATACACTCTGGACCTGAAGACTTGCCCGTATCAAGCGATTTGAGTTGCTTCGCAACCCCTAAGGTCTCTACTTCTAAGAAACTCCAGCTAGCAGCTCTTCGTGTTTCAAATTCTGGAATATTCCATTCGTCTTCCCTGGTGAAGGAATTTCGGAAAACTGCGTTCAATAACTCCACTTTAGCGGCACAGTCATCGGTAACAGTACCATCGGCACTGCGCAGCGAAGGTATTGACTGCGTCTTGCCGCTTGTGTACTTTACATACGACCAGAATTTCTTCGGATTTTCTACCAAAATTCGAGACAATGTTTCGTTGTGGAACCTATTAAAGGCATCTCGCATTGAAGTCCGTGCCAAATTTGGCGCGTCTGTAAATTGTAGCCAATCTTCGGGATTTCGCGTTTTTCCGAACTTCTCATGCTTTTTCCGTTGCCTCTGCAACAGCGTTCGGACCTGTTTTGTGTACCATGGGGGATCAGTTCCGTCTCTTACCAATTTATGAGGTATGAATCTCTCATTTGCCGTTGCTACTATATCATTGAATTTGAGCCACATCTCGTCTACATTTGCAGTCAGTTCGGAAGGATTGGAGATTGTCTCTTAGGAAGGCATCTAGTGACACTTTATCCGCTTTTTTAAACAAAATTATTTTGCGTTTGTTCTGGTGGATTTGGAAGAAACGGTATTGAGCCTAGCTACAACGACCTTGTGGTCACTAATCCCTGTATCAGTCATGATGCTCTCTATTATGTAACACTCCGGTTTAATCTTACTGACTTATCCCGCTCGATCGAGATCTGATAGCAGCCCAAAACAGATATTAATTAATGTGACCGTGTACCTAATGGGGCTGGCAATCGGATTGGACTGCTACGGAGTTGTTACATTCCATTTTGTCCTTCTCAAATGCTGTAATAATGATATGTCTGGTGCCAAGAAGAACAACAACACAGCTTCATTAATCAACAACTTATATTCATCACAAAAACACAAAGTAAGGAGACAGCCACTGCCTTCGTCGTACAAAATTAATAACGGCTAATCTCAGCACAGGCCTCTTTGTTATTCATTGTCGTCACACGCAAATTTTAATCACTATATCAAACACTGCAATCCAACACTGCAATTCAAATAATGCCGGCGCGGTAGACGCGAAAATACAAATATCGGCACTGAAATATCACTGAATCACACTAGTAATTGTACTTGTTCACTTTCCTGTACATTTCTAACACAAAAGGGGTTAAACCGCGGCGATGGCCACCCCCTTTGTCGGTACGGTCTTGCTTTACGGCCACCGGCCGCCCCACGGCCCGGCCCGCAGCCTGGATCCCACTCTACTGACTCAACACTCGCTTTCGCTCTCGCCACCCGACGCACACTATCGATTGTTTGTCCTGTCGACCTGTGCTGTCGCAAAACTTATAGTAAGGGCCTACGGACCCCTTACAATTAGCTCTGGATTGTTTGTGGCTAAGAGGTCAGGTGTGTTTTCGTAACCATTTACAATTCGCGTGGGTTCGTGGACTGACTGCTCGAAATAATTTTCGGAGAAAGGATTTAGGACAATCTCGGAAGAAGTTTTCTGCCTACCACCGGCTTTGAACAAGTATTTTTGCCAACATATCGAGGGAAGGTTGAAGTCCCCACCAACTATAACCGTATGAGAGGGGTATTTATTTGTTACGAGACTCAAATTTTCTCTGAACTGCTCAGCAACTATATCATCATAGTCTGGGGGTCGGTAGAAGGAGCCAATTATTAACTTAGTTCGGCTGTTAAGTATAACCCAGACCCATATCAATTCGTACGGAGTATCTACTTCGACTTCACTACAAGATAAACTACTGCTGACACACACAAACACCCCACCACCAATTCAGCCTAATGTATCTTTCCTGAACACCGTCTGAGACTTCGGAAAAATTTCTGCAGTACTTATTTCAGGCTTTAGCCAGCTTTCTGTACCTATAACTATTTCAGATTCTGTGCTTTCTATTAGCACTTGAAGCTCAGGGACTTTCCCAGCACAACTACAACAGTTAACAACTACAATTCCGACTGTTCCTTGATCCAAGCACGTCCTGTATTTGCCATGCACCCTGTGAGATTCCAGCCCACCCCGTACTTTCCCGAGGCCTTCTAACCTAAAAAACCTCCCAGTCCACGCCATACAGCCTCCGCTACCGGTGTAGCCGCCAGCTGAGTGTAGTGAACTCCTGACCTATTCAGTGGAACCCGAAACCCCACTACCCTAAGGCGCAAGTCAAGGAATCTGCAGCCAACACTGTCGCGGAACCGTCAGAGCCTCTGATTCAGACTCTCCACCCGGCCCTGCACCAAAGGTCCGCAGATGGTGAGCTCTGCCTTCATCTCGTAAACAAGACCGGCAGCCTTCACCAAATCAGACAGCCGCTGGAATCCAGAGAGAATTTCCTCAGACCCAAAGCGACACACGTCATTAGTGCCGACATGTGCCACCACCTGCAGCTGGCTGCACCCATGGCATCCGGAAGGACCCTTTCCACATCAGGAATGACTCCACCCGAAATGCACACGGAGTGCACACTAGATTTCTTCCCCTCCTTAGCCGCCATATCCCTAACGTGCCCCATTACGCGTCTAACATGGGAGTTCCCAACTACTAATAAGCCCACCGTCTGCGATTGCCCGGACCTTGAAGGCTGAGAATCATCCTCTGAAACAGGGCAGGCAGCTGAATCTGGCTCAGCCAGAGACGTTACCTGAAACTTGTTTGTCAGACGCACCGGGGATGCCTCTGGGGACGTCTTTCGCTGCCTGCCACGCCTTGGAACGACCTCCCAAACAACCACAGGCGAGGGCTCAGACCCACTGGGGGTAGCAACTGGGGCAACCACAGCGGCGGACCGATCTGGGGACAGACCGGACGAGGTTGACATCCCCGTGATACCCAAGTCTGGCTCCCCACACTGGTGCCCATTGGCAATAGCCTCAAGCTGCGAGACCGAAGTCAGCGCCGCCTGCAGCTGTGAGCGAAGGGATGCCAACTCGGCCCTCATCCAAACACAGCAATCACAGTCCCTGTCCTTTCTAATCGATGTTGAACAACAGTTACTGAAACAAGAGTCCGTGCCTAGATAACGCAAGGGAAACACGCAAAGAATGTATGAACTAACCTGTACAAATGCCTAACGACTGCGCTACAATCTGCCTGAATTTACGATTACAGTAACTAAAACTCGAAATTACACCTCCTATACGAAACTCACATGCAATTTAAGTAAGAATCTACGAAGTAAACACAGAAAAGATGCTGTATACGTATCTTTCTGCGCTGTCGATGTGCACCAACTGGGAGCTCAGGCCACACTGGTCTCCTCCTCTTCTTCTCGTGAGTGTTCACGTTTCTTCTTCCTTAAAGCTGTGCTACTCTCGCATGGAGTATATCCATTATCTTTGACGGATTGTATGTGTAAGAGCTGCTTCGAAAGGTTTTGACCATCAAACACGACATGTGACCACTCTATGCCAATAGTCTGCGAAACTAGTGGCAAAGCTTACGTTGGTGACACCACACACACACATAGTACCTGAGAAGTGCATGGAAAACGAAAGCTACACTCGCCTTTCACAGACAAGTGTCTTTGCTACAAGCATTTATCTCCACAGGACATTCTATGGGTTGTTGTGCGAGTGGAAATCTTGGCCAAGTAAATTCCTTCATGGATTCAGTTATTGAGGAATTTGTGGAAACATGTTTAGCGGAAGATGTTATTAATCGTAATGGCAGCTTTCTACTGGATATGGCTTGGAACCCACTGATATCTCTAATACTTCCAGAAAGAAAACATTTTATGCCAAATTACACCTCGAGAGACAAATAGTTTTTTTTTTTTATTTTGCTCACATCTGAAACTGAAGTCAGGAGCCCTGCAGTATTGACAGAGAGGGCGCTTGCAATATCAACAAAGACGTATGCATCAGGTGTTCGTCGTAGAAATATTTGAAGAGGCCACCAAAGATAGAACATGCTGACGCAGCGGTAACATATGCACCAATTTCTTGTACAGACTTAGCGAAGTGCACCAGCCATCCCTAGTGAAAAACAACGATCTGATGATGACCCACAGGTTATCATCTGAAATATGGAAAATGACATCAAGCGGCTGCTATCCCGATTTCTTGTGGAATGTACATTTGGCTATATTTACCTCAGGCATCACAAATAACGCATTCCTTTTTAACAAGAAGGGTGTAAATTATTTTAGGAGACCTACATCTACGTCGTGATCATACTAGTGATGTTGATCTTCTTCAGGTTTAGCTGCTGCGGTAACACGATTAATATGGGTTATCGCTAGATGGTAAGACTGGGGAAATAGTCAGTGTTCGCTTGTCATTTTAGCTGCTCGACCAGTCTTCGACAGGGCTGTATGGAACGTCTGTTGGATTTACCACATGATGTTCCATTGGTTCTATCGTCTCCAGTTGTTTTTATCCCTATGTTTGCAGCGAGAAGTGAGATCTGAAATATGATGCAAATTGCATTGTCTGTGACCTTCCCTCTGATACGGTTCTGCTCCTTTTCTTTAATGTCTTCCTCTTGTTGCGTCTGTGAGGACAAGAGCTCTTTGGATATACCGTCTCTTCTTAGTACAGCATCAATTCTTTGGTGAAACTGTTTCCGTTAAATTGTTCAATGAGACAGTTCTTTTGATTGGCTTTTCACTTTGTGGCAAAAAGTGCTAGTCGAGTCTGTGTTTTCCTAAGGATGGTAACATCATAGCTTTATCCCACTCTGTGCTAGTTTGAGGTTCTTCCTCTCGTATATATTGTGTAAATGTAACTTACAAGTTACTCACTTCCGTCGTCGATCATGGTTTCCGCCGCTGTCGATGTTAGTATTTTTCGGGTGTTACGTAATGAGTTGCAAAGTGAATCCATCCTGGATTTACTGAGTTCTCCACGTTGACCACATAACATATAACGAGTGAATGGTTTGAGGCAACGTTGGCGAAAGTGAATGTCGATGGTCCTAAGTTAATATTGCGCTATAATGCGGATTTCTGTTCGCGCTTATGCTGGCTTGTGCGGCGACACTGTGCCCAGAAATGTACGATTTTGACTCTTGTTGAAAATGGGCTTACTACTATAAATTTGCAATGTGCAGAAAATGAATATTTAATCTCATATCTTCCATAAAAGTGCCCTTCAGTGGACCAGACGACTCTCTATGAAAATATAATAAGGACCACGAAAGACTATCATCCTTTTATGTGGGTCCGTAAACTTTCCCAAAGTAGTAATTGATGATATTCATATCGGGTCTCCAGCCGGAACGTAACATCATTTTGACAATATTTCACCGGCCGGGGTGGCCGAGTGGTTCTAGGCGCTACAGTTTGGAACCACCCGACCGCTACGTTTGCAGGTTCGAATCCTGCCTCGGGAATGGATGTGTGTGATGTCCTTAGGTTAGTTAGGTCTAAGTAGTTCTAGGGGACTGATGACCTCAGAAGTTAAGTCCCATAGTGCTCAGAGCCATTTGAGCCATTTTTTTGAACAATATTTCGACGGTCTACCAGGCCCCCATCTTCAGGCGAGTAGGCTGTCACTCTGACTCCTCTTTTCATATTTTAATGCCTCTAACATATTAGTGGATGGTAAAGTATAGAGAAAGCCATCTTGCATGCCTAGATGATTGAACAGGAATTACATATTGAACTACATGTTATCTAACGAAAACGTGTTCTTGAACACAGACAAAACGCTTAACTACAAGGGTAAAATATGTTGAGTAAAGAAATCTAAAAAATCACGTTTCATATAATTATGCAAGGGCAGCACAAACTGTTAAAGATCTCACACTAATTCTAGACGCGTTGTTTCAACATGGCAAATTGTTTGTCACAAGACAAATCATTTGAACAGGTTGGCACGTCCATACAACAGCACGTGCAGGGGAGGAGTATGTTCCTTTGTTCACAGGCCATGTAGCTTTTGCTAAGTCAGTCTCCCCGCGAAGCAGTACTATTGGCTGCCTCACTTTAGAGTTTGAGATACCTTATTAAGACATTTCTAAAAATTACGACCAATGCTAATCTAGCAGACGGCCGCATTACTACGGTTATTTAAGGCATATAAGAGCGTGTCGATATGCGTATGACTGCACAGCTTGAAAGGCGTCAACAACAAACGACGTTCAGTGCTGTAGGTTTTTAATTCGAAAATTGTTACAAAGTGCTAATTTTACGAGTCAGAACTATCAGTGCAGTTTCTGTCTAGGAACCTACAGATAGTAAACACGGCCCTGCATTTGTGAAGGGAAATACAAATGTCACTGTTTTATTCCTACATGTCTCCAATACGCTGCTGCTTTACGTCTAAATACTGACTCGTCTCAACCTACGGAAGGGAAGTGGCCTGTATCTGCGGGATTGCGGAAATTACTGAGCACTCGTCGTAGAGATCGCTTGACGAATCCTCTAGTGGCGACCCGAGCGAAGCAAAGGGCTACAGATGTGGACAAAGTATACAGGGTGTTACAAAAACGTACGGACAAACTTTCAGGAAACATTCCTCACACACAAATAAAGAAAAGATGTTATGTGGACATGTGTCCGGAAACGCTTAATTTCCATGTTAGAGCTCATTTTAGTTTCGTTGTCCACCTACGCTCAATGGAGCACGTTATCATGATTTCATACGGGATGCTCTACCTGTGCTTGTAGAACATGTGCCGTTACAAGTACGACACTACATGTGGTTCATGCACGATGGAGCTCTTGCACATTTCAGTCGAAGTGTTCGTACGCTTCTCAACAACAGATTCGGTGACCGATGGATTGGTAGAGGTGGACCAATTCCATGGCCTCCACAATCTCCTGACCTCAACCCTCTTGACTTTCATTTATGGGGGCATTTGAAAGCTCTTGTCTACGCAACCCCGGTACCAAATGTAGAGACTCTTCGTGCTCGTATTGTGGACGGCCTCCATACGACGGAGGGTGGATGCACGTATCCTCCCTAACGGAGGACATTTTGAACATTTCCTGTAACAAAGCGTTTGAAGTCACTCTGGTACGTTCTGTTGCTGTGTGTTTCCATTCCATGATTAAGGGGATTTGAAGAGAAGTAATAAAATGAACTCTAACATGTAAAATAAGCGTTTCCGGAGACATGCCCACATATTTTCTTTCTTTGTGTGTGAGGAATGTTTTCTGAAAGTCTGGCCGTACCATTTTGTAACACACTGTATAATGTAATAGGATAAGAAGCAACCAACAGAAATCGGTACTGCTGTCGATACAAGGAAGGTATCCCACGCACAGCCATAAATAGATAACGGAAGAGGAATCATACAACAGAAAATACAATTAAGACACTTTTTTTTAGAAGAAATAAAGCTTATCCCATACACAAAACAAAACAAAACAAGGTCAGAGTTTTCCATGATAGCCATAGGTATACTACTGGCTTCTTATCGTAGCTACTTGCGCATATTATGTTGTTTATAGCAGCGTAGGCACGTTAGTATTTTCCTATTCATTATTGGATTTCGTCCTGAATTATCACTGTTTGCTTTTGTATGCAGAGCGGTGCTCTCAGCAAATCATAGATCTCTCCTGCGGCAGCACTTCACTAATTCCCAACGTATATATAACTTCAACCCGCGTATTTCCAGTTTCAGATCATCTTACCTACCAGATTAATGAATCTGGTCTTCCACGCTCCTTCCCATAGAATGCTAGTTCGGTGTTTCCTAATGACAATATCTTCATGAATAAACCTCGGTAACAGATACGACCATGGATAAACTTACCTCCGAAATATTCTGCCCAAGAGAATGCCATTATCGTTAATTCATGGATTAGAGCTACGCGCTCTCTGGAAAACTAGCGGCTGTTGTTTCCTCTTGCCTTAAGACGTTCTACTTACGTAGCAAACGCCATGTACAATAATGTCCCCTGTGTAACTACCGAAAGGACAGCTGCCTCTGTTTAACACGCACAGGTTAATCCGGCGACTCTACATGTACCCCTCCTCTGGTCCAACGGTACGCCTACCTATCGCTGAAACACACAAATTCTGTAAGTTTCACGATTCATGGGCGAAGGAGAGTCGGAGACATCCCATGAACTGGTGAAATCGGTGTAGATGCTGTGACATAAAATGGTATCAGTGAAAAACGGTCAGAAATGCTGAAGTAACAATGTCATGGACTTGTGGTGACAGATGAAAATTCGTGCTAATTCAGGAGTCGAGACCGGACGTCATCCTTCTCAAGAGCAATAGCTACATTCTCACTCACTCTCTCTCTCTCTCACTCTCTCTCTCTCTATCTCTCTCTCTGTCTCTCTCTTATCTATATTTTTTAAAAGTTTTACTAGGGTTCTATCCTGTGCAGTTCATCCTTTCACTTTAGAGATGACCACTTCGCCGGTGGGTCCTCAGAACAGAATTAACTTCCCCCTTATCGAAGGTCAACATTTCGAAACTTAGCTTTGGGACTTTTGGGACTAAGGACGATTGAAATTAAAGAGCCTCTATCTCTAAAATATTTAAGTTCTCGTTTTAAACAAATCTTAAAAAACTGATTTCTTGAGGGCAGAATACGTAAATACATCTGAATGACAATACCCCTCTAGCTTATTTAACTGAACCGGGTTCATTTTTGTAATGAATTGAAAGAAGAATTTTCTTCCCAGGAGGATTTTCATGTCTTTCAGGTATGCAATGCTTCTCAATTTTCACAGTGTTCCGTAATAACATGGTAACCAAAAATTTTTGGAGCCATATTTCGATTTTTGGTACATTTGTGTAAAAGACTGTTCCTCTTGAACAAGTAGGTAATTCTCAAGCACTCCATTTTTATTGCTAATAGTAAAATCCATGCATTGGCCTATTAACCAAACATAACTATTACTCTTAGGCTTAAATGTAAAATGGAGCGATGGAGGAGAGGAGCCACTATGGCTTTAAAAGTCTTCAGTCTTCATTTGACTGACAAAGCCTGTGTTCATCGTGGCTACTTTTTCCTTATCTCATTTCGAAATTCGTATTTTTTTCGGAAATCGTTATATGTACTACACTCTCGTGAATTGTACATCTGTCGTTGGATTTGTGAGTTTTAGCTGGTTTTGTGATTTAGTTTCCTGCCGTCGGTACCGCCTCATTGACTATATCACACGAGGTATCTCTAATTATCAACGGCAGGGTGAGGTTCTTCGTGGGAGACCCGATAGTCTTCCAGTACACAGGTGTGTGTTTCGTTCCAACAGGATTTGATGATATCGGTATTAATTACATCTTTACCCAGGATGTAAAAATACTGCACACACAGATTTGCAGAGTTATTAGACGAGAAGAAAAAGAAACACTTTTGTTACGTGAGAGGTGCCCACTAGTTGTATGTGAAAGGTTTGACACTGAAATTTCAGCAGGCTAATGTTCAAAGTTGTTTTCACTGTCTCGTTTTCCAACACGTCGGCACTGGAATCTGATTTATTACACAATAACGTATTACAGCCAGGAATGGTAATGTTTCCTTACTGCTAGCAATATACTCATTCCTGAACAAACAATCACATTATTATGGTTTATCATACGATGTGTACACATGAAAATTTCTACTGCTGTTTAACGGTTCATGATGGATTATTACACTCTAACATTTAGCTGACATGCATCTCATTTGTGAGGTGGCACGACGCAAGACTCAAGCAGCAATGTGCCTGTATGCAGAGCAATTTTCTGGGAAGAGTTAGAAAACCCTATCATATTTCAAAGCTTTGATGGTCCTCTTCCTGAAACAGGATTCTCTGGAGAGATCAACGGGAAATTAGTATGTCTCTCTGTGTTCAGTTTGAAGAATCTGTGTTACAGCGACTTGAGGACAAACCTCGCATCAGCACACGTTCCATAGAGATCAACTGTGCATTAATGTAAGTTGATGACATTTCCAGCAACTTCTGTAAAACAGAATTCGTCACACGGCAGTGAACAGTACGGAATTGAAAAACTTAATGGACCCCTAGCGGAGGAACACTGCACTTGTGACATATTTTTCATACAAAAAAGAGTTCCTTTATGTCTTCTCTAAGTACTCTAAAATTTACATATGTAGTTCTTAGAGCCTGTAAATGAACCTAGTGGTTGGTAGCATTCAATTGTAACTGCATCTGACTTATTGCTGCAAAAAAATAGTTTCAAATAAAGCAGGTAAGCGTATACGTGGTCCGTAGATGACGGTTAATTCTGCTTTGATGAGCTATAGGTGACAATAAACATCTCGACACCGTATTTCTTTCTATTTTTTTCCTTAAACTGCAGTTTATAAATGTAACTTCTCAAAGAGCTTGAATCTCTTTGATTCCGAGAGATCCACAATCTCGGTATAATGTTGTAACGCTATAGTTCAATTTAAAGAAGTAAACTAGCAGTGTCTGATGCACATCATTGCTGGTATTGCGGCTGCAGAATAATGCATCACGCTTCGGACAAACAGGTTTATGGATAAGACCTTTTGAAACTCATCAAATGTCAGCAAGTTTTATATCTAAAACGTGGTTCGTTGTATTTCCAAGGTTGATGCCCCAGCTTTATTCAGTCATTGCATGGGTGTTTGTCGTTGAAAACATCCCCAATCGCTTTCTCTCTGTTCTTACAAATTTGTTCGCCATTGCGTTTGTTTCATGAGGACCTAGTTGCAGTATTTTAAATGTCATTGAGCTGAACTTCGCATGTCACTAGTCGCTATGCCGTGAAACAGCTGTCAAGAGTTAGTAAAATTTTTCGTCTGCTTGAAGTAATATGCTGGTATCATCCTTACACCCGAATATTTTGGGCCATCATAGACTAGTGCGCAGGCTCGCAAAAATTTCAAGTGCAATAGTTAACCTTGTCCTGCGTATTAGTTGGTACTAGATCTTGTAACTTCAGCGAGTTCCGCAGTTACTTATCATTTTTTGTCGAAACATTCCCAAAAGCCCATTATAATTTTTTTTCAGATATCCTCATACGATTTATTCGACGAAAATCCACATGATTTAGTCAAGAGAAAGAGCTTCACAAATTGAGTAAGTCAATAGCCCCTTGGTGCACCCCTGGCTCCTATTCAAGCGATTATTTGGATCGGCAATGATTCATAGAAGTGTTGGATGTCCTCTTGAGGGACACGGTATCAAATTCTGCCCAACTGACGCGTTTGATTGTCAACATCGTGAACTAGTTGTAGTGTCCTGCCCGTAATAGTCCAGCCTCTCTCAGTTGGGGAGAGATCCTGGCCAAAGTAGGATTTGGCAAGCACGAAGCTAACAGTGGAAACACTCGCTGTGTGCGGATAGGCACTACCATCCTGAAATGTAAATCGAGGATGGCTTTTTATGAGTCCAGCTTCGAACTGAGCACTTATAACCAGTGAAGACCTAAACGGAGAGAGACAGCAGTGGGATATCAGCACGAGAGTTGCCCTATGGCCCGACAACCAGGAGTGGTAGTAGGGAGTGCCAGTTCCTTTCATGGCAGGGTCCCTTTCTTTCTCATCCGCGGCACTCTTGGAGTTCATCGTTACGTCGACGATATTCTAAGCTCCGTTTTGTTTCCCTCATAGTCAGCCATCTCGTGGATAAGGAGCAAGATAATACCCGCCCCCTCATGATGAGAGTTTCTATTGCTTGTCTTCCTGCTTGCCAAACCCTTCTTCGGCCATCGAGCTCGTCGGTTTCTCTCTAGAACTGAGAACGTTTGGAGCATTAGGGCTAGGACCCTCCAACTACCTCAGGATTTTGACTATCTAGCTATTGTACGGAATCCTTTCACAATATCCCCCAAGAGGACATCCAGTGATTATGCCAGTTAATACTAAGATGAATAGCAGCTAGCCTATGGGCCAGAAGTGGAGTAACGCGTTACTGAAATGACCGATTTGTCAAGCTCTTCCTGTTGAATCTTGAATAAATCGTCCAGTTATTATAAAATTGTAATCATTGGTTTGTCTGTATATGAACATCACATCTATCGTACGGATTTCTGTCCCATTCGGATAATTCCTTCAGGGAGCATTGTTTTTTATTCATTTTTTCGTCTTCAATTGTATTTTTTTTCGGTCTCAAGGATTTTACTTTTGAGATACCGATTCTGTCATCATTTCCTGCGACGCTACCTGTATACTGCTGTCTTTGGCCATGTAGACACATGTATTCTGTGATACATTGTGATAAAATCACCTTCGTCCTTCCTTCTGAAAATAGTCTTCAGCTGTGGTGTCTGCTGTTTTTACATCATGTATTTTTATTAGATATTGGTGTGGTTTAGAAATGATTATAGGAGATACAGTCTGGGAACATTTTAGAGAGCGTTGGAACCATAAATCCAATTTACAATTGGTTTAAAGGGGCCTTGATACTATAGTTTCAGTTATTGGCAAATACTGCGGACTTCATCTTAAGTTCTTTCCGCACTTAACACCGACTACGCCCATTAGTTTCTAACGAAGTTCTATAATTGCCGGTCAATCACTTCCACCTACAGAAAAAAGACAAAAAAATCTTACTACCTATAAGGCATTGTACCCAGCACCTCCAGGAAAAGAGTGTAGTGGTCTACTCCCTAGACCACTATGATATCAGGCAGAGACTACAGACAACCGAACAAATTAAAAAGAAATTAATTTGTCACAGAATGGAAACTTTCGAAATAGGAGTAGATGGAGAACAAGTAAAAGGCTGTGGAAGCTTGGATAACTAGGGGAAAACTAAATGTACCTATCCATATATATATCAAATGTGAAAGTTTGTCAGTTATTACTGGTCTTTCTGCCTTAAGCTTACTGCAATTTAATTAAATAGAATTTTACACCAGACGTATTTCGCTTTTATTTATAAAGCATTTTCCGTGGTAATTCTGCAAATTAGATACACGTGCTTCTACAATTTTTTGTTGTTTTAGGTTAAAACAGTATTTTATTTATGAAGTTGGAGTGCAAATTACTTACGGTGTTTCTGTCTCTTGTTAACACATCCTGCAACCCACTGCTTTTTGCCTCCTTGTTAGCAGCGATTCATGTCGAAAGAATCCGTTTCACATTCATACTTGGCAGATTTAGTCTTTTTGCAGTATTTCTTGCTCTGCATTTGCGTTATTTACGCTTCACCTCGTTACGTGTGTTCTCACTCAGCACAGTATTGTAATGTTTGGTCGCTCGTTTACGTGTACGTTATGGGCGTTGCCAACCTGTGAAACTAAATTTTTTTCTTCTTTCTTAATTAAATCCGCGCGTGTGTGTGTTGTGTGTGTGTGTGTGTGTGTGTGTGTGTAAGGGGGGAAGCGGACGTTTAGCGGAGGGAAAGAGAGAGAGCTCCTTATAGATTTTTCCTCCCAAGATGTAAGCCATTAAGGGAATAATCAATGGTATGATTCGTGAAGGGGTTACTAGGGCGTCAACCTCTCCTTATGCCTCTCCTGTCTTTTTGGTCCCCAAGAGACAGGGAAGCTGTTGTCGATAAAAGGCCAACTTCGTCTGTTCCCTTACCAAACACACACAGTTGTTTTACTTGGATTTCGGGGGCGCAATATTTACTGTTTTAAATCTGGACCACGCTTATTATCAGATACCCTTAACTGTGGACTGCAGACATGTAACCGCCTTCTGTACCGACTGGAATCTTTAAGAGTTCAATCGTGTTCCATTTGGGTTTTTCACCGGAACTGCGCTATTGTCACGTTTGTAAGATGATGTACTCAGGGACATTAAGTACGTCTACCATAATCTGGACGATGTTGTTGTCTACTGTGCCAACTTTGAAGGACGTTTGGTTCCCTCTTGAGCAAGTGTTACATCGTTTTAGAGAGGCAAAACCTTCTAAGATCAATTTAGATTGGTCACAGGAGTCCTTTTGTTTCGGCTGATGGAATCAGAATAGATCAAAGACGTGCGCGTGATTCGAATAACTATCCACCACCTAAGTATAAGATGGGCGTCGCCAGGTTTATTGGCATAGCCAATTTTTTTTCAGAAATTCGTCTCAAATTTTCCTCAGCTAGCCGCTCCCCTCTTACTTAAGAAAGGAAAAGTCTTCGTTAGGGGAGAAAGAAAACAAGCCTTTGAAGCCGTTAAGGAAGCTCTGGCTAACCCTCCTGTTTTAGAAATTCCTAATTTTGAACGTCTCCTTATCATTCGCAAGGGCGCTTCGGACTTTTGCAAGAGTTTGAGGAGCAAAGATGTCCTACAGCTTATACCTCGAGAACCTTATCACTTGCCGAATTACAGTACTCGATATATGAATACGAGGCCCTCACTGTTCTCTTCCCCTTCTTCTTAAGCAAATTCTGATGTGCGTCGGGATCCCAACATATCCCTTAATTATTCTTGTGTTACTGGATACATTCAATTGATGAGTGTATCTCGGTTTAAATTATCTTGCCTAGATATTGATATTAAATTGTTTTTTATCATTTTAAGTACGGTTTTATGTATTTCTTAATCAGTCAAGTTTAAGTGATGTTCCATTCTCACCATTTGGTAACTAAGGACGTTCTGATCTGTTCTGGGACTGTTTAGATTTACGTCAGCCTTTATTACGGCTTTACACTTACCACATTCAGTGCCCTGTATAGGGCGTGTCTTGCCTTAAAGTATATTAAATTATCCAGAGTTAGTCAACTTCAAATTTTAGGTAAATTATGTAAACTGCCATTAAATTTTAAATGAGTCTGATTGCCTCGCCTTTTAATTAATTTAGAAAGATAAATAAGAGCTTAATAGGCTGCTATGTGACTGCAACTGTATGAAATAAATTTGTGCCCTGCCAGTGAATAAAGTGTGTAAAATCGCCACTGGTCCAGCCCTTCAGGGTTCTCCTTCCAGGCTGAATTAAGACGCCTTAATTTTCATCATTTCATTTCTTTCGTTTTTTGAGCACTGATGGAGCATTTATTAACCCGTGCATTTATGTATCTATGTACAATATCATCTGATCTGCAAATGTTGTTAAAGTTTATAAGTTATATAGTTTTATGCAAATTGAGATGTATCCTTTTAAACCTGATGAAGAGGCCACTTGGAAATACCTGACAAGGCGTCCATAAAACTTTTGTTTGCATGGCTATATCCTGCGGCAGCTTTTAAAATATGGTACTAGTAGTTTTTTCATCTTAAATTTACTGCAATTTAATTAAAGGTAATCTTACACCACATGCGTTTCTCCTTTATTTATAAAGAATCTTCCCTGGCTATTCTGCAAACTGGATACATATGTTTGAACCTTTTTGTTTGTTTTGGATTAAAAACAACATTTTGTTTATAAGGCTGTAGTGTAATTTACTTACACTGTTTCTGCCTCTTGTTTACATTAGTGATTGAGTGTGTTTCTTACTCCTTGACGCTGAAGCGTCTGCTTCCCTGGCTATTCAGCAAAATGGCTACATATGTTTGAACATTTTTGTTTGTTTTGGATTAAAAACAACGTTTTGTTTATAAGTCTGTAGTGTAAATTACTGACGTTTGTGCCTCTTGTTTACATTATTGATTCAGTGTGTTTATTACTCCTTGACCCTGAATCAAAAATGGTTCAAATGGCTCTGAGCACTATGGGACTTAACATCTGTGGTCATCAGTCCCCTAGAACTTAGAACTACACTCCTGGAAATGGAAAAAAGAACACATTGACACCGGTGTGTCAGACCCACCATACTTGCTCCGGACACTGCGAGAGGGCTGCACAAGCAATGATCACACGCACGGCACAGCGGACACACCAAAAACCGCGGTGTTGGCCGTCGAATGGCGCTAGCTGCGCAGCATTTGTGCACCGCCGCCGTCAGTGTCAGCCAGTTTGCCGTGGCATACGGAGGTCCATCGCAGTCTTTAACACTGGTAGCATGCCGCGACAGCGTGGACGTGAACCGTATGTGCAGTTGACGGACTTTGAGCGAGGGCGTATAGTGGGCATGCGGGAGGCCGGGTGGACGTACCGCCGAATTGCTCAACACGTGGGGCGTAAGGTCTCCACAGTACATCGATGTTGTCGCCAGTGGTCGGCGGAAGGTGCATGTGCCCGTCGACCTGGGACCGGACCGCAGCGACGCACGGATGCACGCCAAGACCGTAGGATCCTACGCAGTGCCGTAGGGGACCGCACCGCCACTTCCCAGCAAATTAGGGACTCTGTTGCTCCTGGGGTATCGGCGAGGACCATTCGCAACCGTCTCCATGAAGCTGGGCTACGGTCCCGCACACCGTTAGGCCGTCTTCCGCTCACGCCCCAACATCGTGCAGCCCGCCTCCAGTGGTGTCGCGACAGGCGTGAATGGAGGGACGAATGGAGACGTATCGTCTTCAGCGATGAGAGTCGCTTCTGCCTTGGTGCCAATGATGGTCGTATGCGTGTTTGGCGCCGTGCAGGTGAGCGCCACAATCAGGACTGCATACGACCGAGGCACACAGGGCCAACACCCGGCATCATGGTGTGGCGAGCGATCTCCTACACTGGCCGTACACCACTGGTGATCGTCGAGGGGACACTGAATAGTGAACGGTACATCCAAACCGTCATCGTACCCATCGTTCTACCATTCCTAGACCGGCAAGGGAACTTGCTGTTCCAACAGGATAATGCACGTCCGCATGTTTCCCGTGCCACCCAACGTGCTCTAGAAGGTGTAAGTCAACTACCCTGGCCAGCAAGATCTCCGGATCTGTCCCCCATTGAGCATGTTTGGGACTGGGTGAAGCGTCGTCTCACGCGGTCTGCACGTCCAGCACGAACGCTGGTCCAACTGAGGCGCCAGGTGGAAATGGCATGGCAAGCCGTTCCACAGGACTACATCCAGCATCTCTACGATCGTCTCCATGGGAGAATAGGAGCCTGCATTGCTGCGAAAGGTGGATATACACTGTACTAGTGCCGACATTGTGCATGCTCTGTTGCCTGTGTCTATGTGCCTGTGGTTCTGTCAGTGTGATCATGTGATGTATCTGACCCCAGGAATGTGTCAATAAAGTTTCCCCTTCCTGGGACAATGAATTCACGGTGTTCTTATTTCAATTTCCAGGAGTGTACTTAAACCTAATTAACCTAAGGACATCATACACATCCATGCCCGAGGCAGGATGCGAACCTGCGGCCGTAGCGGTCACCCGGTTCCAGACTGAAGCGCCTAGAACCGCACGGCCACACCGGACGGCTACGCTGAATCGTCAGAACGTATTTTTATGAAATTTGGCATGAAGGAACCCTATACCCTGAATTAACATACAAGCTACCTTTTATTCGGAAAAAAAATCACTGCTCCTGTGGGATGGTCAACGTACTGCGGAAAGGCTTTTCTGCTCTCTATAGACACCACGGCAGTTATGATTTTTTCCGTGCTAGGCATGTCCCCAGCAGTCGTAAAACTACTTACTCTCCTTTCTGGTGCATTTGTAATTCACCACTCGGTCATGCAAAAATTTTCTCCTTACGCAGACGAGTGAGTTGAGAGTGACACTTATTCTCTCAGTTCCTGCTGCCATTTGAAAACTTGGTGCTTTCTTATTACGATGTATACGCCGTTTTCTAGACTGCAAGTGGGTCACGCCCCAATACTTTCAAGAGATAACACTGTGATGGTGCATACGTGTGGATTGTGAGTTTCGTCAGTAATATTTTGTTTATAAATAATTGTTTAACCGCAGGTAACACCGCTGGGTGCAGCTAGTAGTAAAATATAAAAATACCATTCGAGAAACGATAAACAGTTGTTTGGACACCTAGAGTTCATATGAGAAGTAAGTACTAAACACAGGAGGGAGTGCCGTAACTTGAGAAAATATAAAGAAGGGCTGTACGAGGGAAGTTAACTTGAACACAAGACTACAAAAAGAGGAAGTAGATGAAAAGTAAATTGAGTATTTATTATTGCGAGATAAATTTATCGTAATGGTGAAAGGCACAAGTTGAAATAAGTCTCCTGGGGTAAATGACACTCCTCAGATCTGTTGAGACCCTTGGGAGAGTCACAGTAAAACCACTCCACCTGTTATGCAAGATAGACTTGCGAAATACCATCCGACTTCGCGATGAATGTAATAGTTCTAATTCCAAAGAATTTAGTAACCGACAGTTGTGGATATTAGAGAAGTATAAGTTGAATAAGAGGTGATTCCAAATACTGACACGAATTATTTATGGAAGAACGAAAAGACTCGAAGAAATAGACTTCTGTGAAAATCACTTTGGATTCCAGAGAAATCCAGGAACATGTGATGCAGTACTGACCTTAAATTACAGGAAAGCATACGTTTTGAGCATTTGTATGTTTAGAGGAAGCTTTTGACAATGTTCACTAGAACATACTCTTAGAAACAAGATAGCAGCAATAACAGAGAGGTATAGTAAGGTACATATGCTATTCTGTGGGGCGATCACTGTGTATGAAGTTTTTTCCCCCAAGAGGGCTGAAGGCTCTCCACAACTTACATAGTGCTGCAGCTATGAGTCGAAGGGGATAAGAAGGAGGGGGTGTGTTGAGAATGGGGTGGGACAGCGCTATATCATAATCTGAACCTTATTCAGTCTTTACACTGAGCACATGGCGAAGGAAACGATGGAGATATTTGGATAGGGAATTACAGCTCAGAAAGAAAACATAAACCTTTGAGGTTTGCCGTCGACGTAATTTTGCCTGGGAGGTGGGGCTGTTGAACACAATGGACTTTGTCGTGAATATGGTTTCACGAAATGTGAAAGGAGAGTAAGGGAACGTAGTCGAATTAAACCAAACGATGATGGAATTGAATTAAAAATGAGACTAATTGTAGTGTATCACTTTTGTTACTTGGTCAACAAAATCACTGATGAAGGTTGAAATGGTCCAAATGGCTCTGAGCACTATGGGACTTAACATCTGAGGTCATCAATCCCCTAGAACTTAGAATTACTTAACCCTAACTAACCTAAGGACATCACACACATCCATGCCCCAGGCAGGATTCGAACCTGTGACCATGGCGGTCGCGCAGTTTCAGACTGAAGCGCCTGGAACCGCTCGGGCACACCTGCCGGCATTGATGAAGGCTGGAATTGAATGGATATAAAATGTAGACTGTAAATAGCAACATATCATTCCTGAAAAAAAAGAGATGTTGTCATCGAATACAAATTTAAACTTTCTACGTTCTCATTTATGAAGATTAGACTTGTGACGGAGTGCGATGTGCCCCATTCAGACAAGAAGAGAATGGAAGCTCTCCAAATGTGCCTTTACAGATGAGCGTCGAAGATCAGTTGGGTAAATCGAATAAGTAATGGGGAGGTACTGAATCAAAATGATGGAATTGGAAATATATGGCACAGGTTGACACAAAACAAGGGACTGATTGTTAGGAGATATAAACAATCGTCAATGTGCTGACTGAAGAAATGTGGCAGACAAAAACTGAAGACTGAGACGAAGGCATTAATGCAGAAAACAAGTTCAAATGGAAGTAAGTTGCAATAGTTATGCAGAGATGCAGACGCAGGCAAACGATAGATAAGAATGGTCAGTTGCATCAAACTGATCTTTTTCCAACGTCAAATTGGAAAAAGAACTCTAGCTTTCGACAACATGCTCCACCGCCATCGCCAGGGCTGACATAGTGCCGTGCTTCCACTTACACATAGAATTTTTGTCAGGATTACATTTCTCTTACTCAGTCAACAGACGAGGTCGGGCTGTACGCAGCCGGCCAAGGTGGCCGAGCGGTTTTAGGCGTTTCAGTCTAGGACCGCGCGACCGCTACGGTCGCAGGTTCGAATCCTGCCTCGGGCATGGATGTGTGTGATGTCCTAAGGTTAGTTAGGTTTAAGTAGTTCTAAGTTCTAGGGGACTGATGACCTTCGAAGTTAAGTCCCATATTGCTCAGAGCCATTTGAACCATTTTGTACTGCATGGCGTGTCTTGACAAAATTCACTATATCTATGTATATAATATCTTTCTGTCATTGCTCATCTGATGAAAATTCTGAAACGCTTCATAAAGCAAGTGTAGAATGACATGTACTGCATACTTTGTTCTGTGACTAAGAGTTAAAAATGATCGCTGACCGTATTACGGGGTTTTACATACTATGTCTCTACGATTATCAAAGGGTGCTCCTTGCTCTATGGCTTCCCAGACGAATTTATTGCAGTGGAACAGTAAAATGGTTTACAAAAGTTATCACACTAGCTGCTGCTAGATTTACCAACGATTGATGATCACAGTGGCGGAAGTCTCTGAAAGAATTCGATAAACATGGTGAGCGATAAGTTTAAGGGTGCCGAGGCAGAAGGGGCCTTATCTGTGGCAAGGGTAGCGACGCGGAAGACCGATGACCTACCGCAAGGGGCCTGGACGCAGATGACAGTTATCGGTTTATTGAGGGCCGCGCTGAGATGTCCGCTACTGTGGATGAAATTTGGCGACATCGAAGTACAGTGTGGCGTCGCCCCACGCTCCGGAAAATGTTGTGACTATACAGGGTGGTCCATTGATCGTGATCCGGCTAAATATCTCACGAAATAAGCGTCAAACGAAAAAGCTACAAAGAACGAAACTTGTCTAGCTTGAAGTGGGAAACCAGATGGCACTATGGTTGGCCTGCTAGATGGCACTGCCATAGGTCAAACGGATATCAACTGCGTTTTTTTTTAAATTAAGAACCCACATTTTTTATTATATATTCGTGTAGTAGGTAAAGAAATATGAATGTTTCAGTTGGACCACTTTTTTCGCTTTGTGATAGATGGCGCTGTAATAGTCACAAACATGTGGCTCACATTTTTAGACTAACAGTTGGTAACAGGTACGTTTCCTAAATTAAAATACAGAACGTAGGTACGTTTGAACATATTATGTCGGTTGTTCCAATGTGATACATGTACCTTTGTGAACTTATCATTTCTGATAACGCATGCTGTTACAGCGTGATTACCTGTAAATACCACTTTAATGCAATAAATGCTGAAAATGAAGTCCGTCTACCTCAATGCATTTGGCAATACGTGTAACGACATTCCTCTCAACAGCGAGTAGTTCGCCTTCCGTAATGTTCGCACATGCATTGTCAATGCGCTGGCGCATGTTGCCAGGCGTTGTCGGTGGATCATGATAGCAAATATCCTTCAACTTTCCCCACAGAAATCCGGTGACGTCAGATCCGGTGAACGTGTGGGCCGTGGTATGGTGCTTCGACAACCAATCTGCCTATCATAAAATATGCTATTCAATACCGCTTCAACCGCACGTGAGTTATGTGTCGGACATCTATCATGTTGGAAGTACATCGCCATTCTGTCATGCAGTGAAACATCTTGTAGTAACATCGGTAGAACATTACGTAGGAAATCAGCATACATTGCACCATTTAGATTGCCATCGATAAAAGGGGGGCAAATTATCCTTCCTCCCATACGTGGCCCCCATAGTATTCAGATCTCAGCTACATTGAAAATGCGTGAGCCATGCTAATATGAGCAATTCACAACCATGCTGTCCCACGGAGACCGGAGACCTAGGCCGCTGTGGAGGAATGGAAAGCTATGCTGCAGGCTTCTGTGGAAACTGTTTTAATGGGTATGCCTAACAGCGTTCAAAAGTGTCTACAGTTTCGAGGGGGCCAGTTGGCTTAAAGACAATTTATTATGCAAGGTGACAGTGAGGAGAACATGTGGTGTCTACAGTGCAGTAGAATTTTTTGGAAGATTTTTTGTGTTTATCAAGTGAAATTGTGTTTATCCTCTTTGTTTTACATTTGTGACTGTTTCTGACAGAACAAAAGCATTTTTTTCCTATTACGCCCAGTATTGACAGTAAAGCATTATGCGACATTTATTTTGACCACTCTATTTCCCCAATCAGTTTTAGAATCTCTGATCTGTCAGCACAGTAAGTATTTGCAATCAAACAGTGCCAGCCTTCATAAATTAAAGTTTCAGTCAAACATCATATTCCTTTATATCACTTACAAGACACCGTTAAAAGATAAGCAGTCAATAAGAAAAGCTAACCTTAATGCTAATTTGAAATAGAGAACGAACTAGGAACAATCCTGGGAGGGAAAACACGAGTTCATGGTAGAAGGTAACTCGAAACCAACTCAATCCATAACACAACGTCATGGAAGGGACACAACTAAGAGGTACGACGCTGTAATAATACAATGACTGCTCGAAACACCAATGCTCGTACACCTATCAACCACACTATCAAGCAACCTCGGTGGCCGAGCGGTTCTAGGCGCGATAGTCTGGAATTGTGCGACCGCTACGGTCGCAGGTTCGAATCCTGCCTCGGGCATGGATGTGTGTGTGATGACCTCAGTTCTAGAGGACTGATGACCTCAGAAGTTAAGTCCCACTTTACGGACTAAAATGCCTCTACCAGAACAGAGCGTACAGTGAAGCACATAAAACAGACACTTACTTCGGCTCCGGCGATCACTGGTGTGGCGCCTGCTTATCCTCGTGCAAGCACATCTGAGAAACTCCCAGCGTAATCCGGTCGCTTCCACATCCATTACTATTGGAACGTGACAGTCCTAGCATACACCAGGGCCCAATGCTCCGTACGTTATGGCGAGAAACAGACACATGGACTGCACTCGCTGCCTGTAGTCGGTATTGCCCTCGTTACTCCGTGTGACTGACTCCGTGTGACGTACTTAGTGGAAAAGTCCGCCGTTTGTGTTTCTTCCATCGCGCTGGCAACGTGGGACTTTACTAAACCGTCTACTGTTTGTAACTTTTTAACATGTGATGCCATGTGTTCCCGCGTGGTGTTTGGAAGAATGATTCGATTTAGAAAACCATATCTTTCTGATATTATAATTTTCGCTGCCATTTTGCCACAAATGACAACTTCATGTTGTTAAGCATGTACCATAGCCACATATCGCCTGACGATGAAAGAATGTCGAAATTGTAATAAGGATGTATAAAGAATACAAATTTTTGGTATAGGCTAGGCGAAATGTATCTTGCAGTAACTTTATGAACGCTGTGGACCCAGTTCTTCTTATCATTATTGTCAGTGTGTCTGTGCTGTGCAGGAGACACTTGTGGACTGAGGCCTGTGATATGAACGCAGAAACTGCAACCATGGTACTGTTTAGGACCATAGTTCGGCAGAGGTGATGTGCTCGGTGTTTGTACTCCTTGGTAGTTGCAAGCATAACACTGTGAGTGCTTATAGTAAAATTGTAATTGCTCCCTTCCTTCCTATTACACTTGTTAGACAAGAGTAACCTCATAAAGAAATACCTGCAGCAAATGTTAAACAGGGCGCAGAGGTACTTTGCTTAAAAAACCAATCCCAGCACCACCAAAGGACAATTATTTAGAAGCAGTAATTACATTAAAAGGAAGATTGAAGTGTAAGAAATTTGAAATGGTGTGTTTGTGTAATAAACTACGAACAGCCAATTCTGATATCAATCTACAGGGAAATTTTTCCGCAGATGAAAAGTGTAATACGACTCTATGAGACCTCCTATCTCATTCAAAACTCACTAACACACAGGTAATCGTAGCAGACAATGTTACACAAATGGTAGTCGATAAATTATAGGGGAAAGCGGTAAGACTAATTATGTTAAGCATAGTGTTAAAAAGTAAGTGGCCCAGACAATATAGGTTGTCAATAGCTTGGACGGTTGTCACTTCCTTCAGAAACACATCTCCGAAATTTACTTCAAGATCTCAGACCCAGACAAGGAATTAATAAACATGTTGTAGAATCAACTGGAGACTGTTACAAGATGAAAACAAAAGTGAAAGCATGCCAAGCTTTCATTATGTTTCATTCCAAAAAGAACTGGAGTCCATTAACAATTGATGGTTTTCTTAATTTATGCAGCTATGATAATACCTCAAGCTCTGTCGCTGAATATGACCTTTCACACCCTGGCAGTACTCTACTGCGAATCCAATGATTCGAATCTGTCTCCCCAGAAGACATAGCTCGAAGCGTCCGTCACGATTCTTACTCATATCTGGATCATGTAGCATCTCTGAATTTACTAGCGCCTGCTTAATATTATCAAATGCGTTCTTGCATTCTACTTTCGGCTGCAAATAAGCGCCTTTTTCCCAAGAGGCACATTAAGGTGTCATTATTCAGCAGTTACGGTGGTGCAAAGTGACGAAAAAATGAAGCAAGCCCTAAGAACTCCTTTAATTGTCTTTTGGTGTTAAGGTGCAGACAGTTCGAAATCGCATCCATCTTCCCTGTCTCAGGTACAATACCTTCAGGTGATATAATATGCCCAAGGAACTTTATCTGTTGTCTACCGAATTTAGACTTTTTTCAGCATGGCAGCCCGTCCAGCATTCGCAAACTTATTCAGTACTCTGTCCATTAATTCTAAGTGGTTTTGCCAGGTACTAGTGGCAATAAATAAGTTATCAGCATAGACAGTAACATGGTCTAGCGGCGCAGGCAATAACACCATAAGTGTAGCAATAAACAACCTCCCTTTTACATTAAGACCAAACTGACACACCTTAAGTAGGTAACTAGGTCTAGCAAATATGAATGCAGTGTATTTTCCGGATTCCCCAAATAGTGCTATTTGCCATTACGATGGCTGCATGTCAATCGAGATGAGATATTCCGTAGAAAACGCATTTGTACCTGATTCTCTAAATTCTAGGGATTAGTCGGCTCTGGAATTATTATTTTATTTATATCCCGAGTGTCGAGTATTAAGCGAATGTTACTATCTGACTTCGTAACAGCCAGTAATGGTCTACCATTTAGGGAAAATGACGGTTCTAATATAGCCCAAGCCAGCATCTTAATGTCCTTCACGACAGCTTCTTTTCGGGTCTACGGCACAGAGTAGTCAGCGCAACAGTACGTTTGATGCTCGTAAACTTGCATTTCGTATACGTATCCCCGAAAACGTCCTGGTTTCTCTGAGAATACGCCTTCATATTGTTCCAAGAGGTACGATAACACACTCTGCTGTGCCGGGCTTAGGTACTGAGATTCTTAAACTTCCGTTTCTATTAAGTCAGGCATTTCCTTTGCTTCTCACTTGTGATCATTCCACATTTGACAATAACCCTCTTGTGATTGATTATCATCTGTGAGACCTGAGTTTCTCCGGGCGTATACAGTTTTCAAACAACTTACGGGAATTCAGCCAGGTAATACGTATTTACAGCGACCGCCGATATTTCGGCGGGAGTATACCCCCTCATTTTCAAGGCACAAACTGCAACGGGCAGGCGATGTACAAGTAAATTTAAAACCTCGGTTTTTAGGGTAGTTCAGGAAAGATAACAAGTACACACACCGAACACTAGGGCCACCAAGGACGACCAGAGTCAGAGGCATTGATAGTGAAAGACTACGAACTAGCAGGTGACGTAACATTGACTCTATCCCTTTGTTTTTTGGCAAGGGAGAGAGCACTATTCCAAGCAGAGTTTAAACAAAAAGCTCCATCCCCAATAGCAGGACGTGCATGCCAGTATCTCGGTATTGTTACATAACGTAGGGTGACCGGTATCCAAACAATGTTCGGCAATAGCAAATCTACTTGGCTGCTGTAATCGTTTGAGCCGTTTATGTTTATTTCATCGGTCCTCCACTGTCCTTATAGTCTGACCAATGTATGCCATGCCACAGCCACAAGAAATGCGTTATATACCCGCCTTACGGAAACCAAGATCATCCTTAACAGAACCCAAAAGCACTCTTATTTTATATGGAGGTCGGAAAACACATTTCACTTCGTATTTCCGTAAAATACGACCGATCTTGTTGGAAGTGCTTCCTGCGTCAGGCAGAAAAGCAGTAGACTTCAGTGTCGACTCAGTGTTATCATCAGTCACCCGATGCACAGTTGGTCCATAGGGCAACGTGCGTTCGATCTCTTACTATAAGCATTCTGGCGAAATGTACCTTTAATATTATTCAGTGACCAGTATTACGAGCAGACAGATGGAGTTGCGATGGGTAGCCGGTTGGCTCCTGTGATTGCAAATTTGATTATGAAAGACTTCGAGGAACGTGCATTTCGAGTCGGCGCCTGTGAAACCCGCCTGTTTCTTCAGATATGTTGTTGATACTTTTGTTGTTTGGCCTCATGCTAAGGAGAATTTGAATGCCTTTTTAGAATAGCTGAAGTCGATCCACCCGATGTTTCGTTTTACGATGGAGATGGCAGAGGATGGTTGCCTTCCTTTTCCTGACGTTTTCGTTAGGAGGAAGGTTGATCGACCATTCGGACATGCAGTTTACCGGAAACGTAATCACACTGACTTGTATTTATAGGCTGATAGTTTTCACCATACGGCTCAGCGTGAAGTAGTCAAGTAGATCTGCTATTGCTGAAGATTATTTGGATACAGGTCAGAATACGTTATGCAGGGTGGTCCATTGATCGTGACTGGGCCAAATATCTCACGAAATAAGCGTCAAACGAAAAAACTACAAAGAACGAAACTTGTCTAGCTTGAGGGGGGAAACCAGATGGCACTATGGTTCGTCCGCTAGATGGCGCTGCCATAGGTCAAACGGATATCAACTGCGTTTTTTAAATAGGGACCTCCATTTTTTATTACATATTCGTGCGGTACGTAAACAAATATGAATGTTTTACTTGGACCACATTTTCGCTTTGTGATGGATGGCGCTGTAATAGTCACAAACATATGGCTCACAATTGTAGACGAACAGTTGGTAACAGGTAGGTTTCTTTAAATTAAAATACAGAACGTAGGTACGTTTGAACATTTTATGTCGGTTGTTCCAATGTGATACATGTACCTTCGTGAACTTATCGTTTCTGAGATCGTATGCTGTTACAGCGTGATTACCTGTAAATACCACATTAATGCAATAAATGCTCAAAACGATGTCCGTCAACCTCAATGCATTTGGGAATACGTGTAACGAGATCCCTCTCAACAGCGAGTAGTACGCCTTCCGTAATGTACGCACATGCACTGACGATGTGCTGACGCATGCTGTCAGGAGTTATCGGTGGATCACGATGGCAAATATCCTTCAACTTTCACCACAGAAAGAAATACGGGGCCGTCAGATTCGGTGAACGTGGGGGCCATAGTATTGTGCTTCGACGACCAATCCACCTGTCGTGAAATATGCTATTCAATATCGCTTCAACCACACGCGAGCTACGTGCCGGACATCCATCATGTTGGAAGTATATCGCCAATCTGTCATGCAGTCAAACATCTTGTAGTAACATCGGTAGAACATTACGTAGGAAATCAGCATACATTGCATCATTTAGACTGCCATCGATAAAATGGGGGCCAAATATCCTTCCTTCCATAATGCCGCACCATATATTAACACGCCAAGGTCGCTGGTGTTCCACTTGTCGCAGCCATCGTGGATTTTTCATTGCCCAATAGTGGACAAAGACATAAAAATTCTCCGAAGCAATGCCGATATGCAATTCGGCTGTTAGGCGTCGTCTGATAGGCAAGCTGCGGGTCCCAGTGCTCTAAAACGATCTGCGAAGCGCCGGCCCCGACGCTGCCCATACGCCAGGCAGCCTGATCGCCTCGCTACAAAAGGCGAAAATGCTGGGTACCTAGCTCAGGTAGCCGTGCCGCTACACATCGTCCCATGCCTAATAAAGTGGACCAACCTTGTCAGCCAGTTGATATCTAAAGAAAATCTATGTTCTCATTCCAGACTTCATTAATCCAATGATCCTAAGTGGTTGTCACCACTCAGGAAGTTAACAAAAAAAAGTTGAATCCTGGGAAAAAAGAAATGGAAGGGGAAAAGCCACGAGAGCTTGGCGTCTTTCACAGCACACGGTATTTCACCAAATGGGTATAGTCAGCTTGATGCGTCGACGGGATGATTTCCCAAATAGTCTTGCTTATTTTCTCTGATTGGCTTACATATTCAGGACTGTACGGCCTTCGAATGGGAAGAAGTATTTTGATACGAGCATTTCTTGCTATAAAACAGTAGTTGCAAATCTGGACATAATCATCCATGTCATGTAAGCCACAAGATCATGGTTTCTCTAGGCCGATGCATTCCTTCATAACGTATTCATATTTTCAAGCATCACCTGAATGAATAAGTTGTTCCTGGAAGACCTGTTCTCTACAACTTGATTGTAGCCACATCCTTAGGTTTTGATGAATATTGTGAAATGGGGGGAAGGCTGAAGGGTAGAGGTAGCTGAGAACGAGCTATTAATTTTACTTGCCGGTGGCTGTGATTTTACTCGTGAGAAGTCATACCTCTATGTTCGACTTCGGCATCTCGTCCCCTGCAACTAGTTCACTGTTTTGTTAATTCCAGTTAATTATATTCAGCTTTTATTTTTAAAAAGACATGCAATTCTAATTCTGAAACACGTCAATAATTCGTTTAAGCTAAAGCTTATTAACAGATTTTCGGACTGCACTTTTTTTTTTAATTACGACACGCCCATTCTCTCATGACATCATCATTCTCAACGATTTTTAAAATCTAATTGACTTTGCTGTTTTATTGTTTACTTTTAGCATTTTGTCCGAAAAATAGGCAATGTAATTTTGAAATACATAGTGAGCTCTTTTTAAGCTAATCCAGGTATCGGGTTGTACAGTTTTTTTATGATTACGACACGATAACGTCATTGGGCGCGAAATATTTTATTAAAACCAATTGGCTTCTTTTGTCTTATCACCTGACGTTGGTTCTCTGTAACATAACGAAAGTTCCACATAATTTCCACGGTGACATTATACATGTATAAGAATTGTCTCATCTATTGCAACATCAGAAATATCAATATATCCATCATACTATATATTGACATGTGACAGTTTCAGATACAGCAGATAATAGCCTAATCCAAAGTCCAAAACGGGTTGTGTGACTTAATGAAGTTCTAAAAAGTCAAACTGAGCGGCTTTTCATTAATTGAACATCAGTTTAGGAATCAGCATCATCATCCAGGCGTCGAGAAAGTATTAAAAATTCAAGTTTATATAAGTTATATGAAATGTTTAGAAGACTGTATTGTATATTTATGAAATAATGGCTACTGTTTCAATAACTTATATTAAATTACCACGACGTTTTTTGGTCCTATGCGTCCAGCATCAGGTGAATGATCTTCATTGTTGTTGTTGTGGTCTTCAATCCAGAGACTGGTTTGATGCAGCTCTCCATGCTACTGTGTCCTGTGCAAGGTTCATCATCTCCCAGTACCTACTGTAACCTAAATCCTTCTGAATCTGTTTAGTGTATTCATCTCTTGGTCTTCCTATGCGATTTTTACCCCCCACACTGCCCTCCAATACCAAATTGATGATCCCTTGATGCCTCAGAATATTCCCTACCAATCGATCCCTTCTTCTAGTCAAGTTCTGCCACTAATTTCTCTTCTCTCCAATTCTATTCAATACCTCCTCAATAGTTATGTGATTACATAAAATGGGCAGAGGACACCAAATGGATTTATATGAGAAATTGAAAATTCCATTTATGGCCCAATATATGACTACATGATAGTAAATGATAAGTTCAAAAGTAACAATATTAATTTCATGATGAATGCTCATTTTCTTGAAAATTTGGAAATTTGTGGTAAGGAATATGGACCGAACTACTGAGGTCATTGGTCCCCGGGCTTACGCACTACTTAATTTAACTTAAACTGACTTACCCTAAGGACAACACACACATCTATGCCCGAGTAAGGACTCGAACCTCCGACGGGAGGAGCCGCGAGGACCGTGACAAGACGCCTCAAACCGTACGCCTACCCCGCGCGGGGCCGATTTTATTGATCAAATATTATCTTCTGCAGTTTTATTCATCATATTGCCTAATCGATGCCAAGATATCCATATATGTAGGTAAAAATCGTGTCTTCATCACTATATACACTCCTGGAAATTGAAATAAGAACACCGTGAATTCATTGTCCCAGGAAGGGGAAACTTTATTGACACATTCCTGGGGTCAGATACATCACATGATCACACTGACAGAACCACAGGCACATAGAAACAGGCAACAGAGCATGCACAATGTCGGCACTAGTACAGTGTATATCCACCTTTCGCAGCAATGCAGGCTGCTATTCTCCCATCGAGACGATCGTAGAGATGCTGGATGTAGTCCTGTGGAACGGCTTGCCATGCCATTTCCACCTGGCGCCTCAGTTGGACCAGCGTTCGTGCTGGACGTGCAGACCGCGTGAGACGACGCTTCATCCAGTCCCAAACATGCTCAATGGGGGACAGATCCGGAGATCTTGCTTGCCAGGGTAGTTGACTTACACCTTCTAGAGCACGTTGGGTGGCACGGGATACATGCGGACGTGCATTGTCCTGTTGGAACAGCAAGTTCCCTTGCCGGTCTAGGAATGGTAGAACGATGGGTTCGATGACGGTTTGGATGTACCGTGCACTATTCAGTGTCCCCTCGACGATCACCAGTGGTGTACGGCCAGCGTAGGAGATCGCTCCCCACACCATGATGCCGGGTGTTGGCCCTGTGTGCCTCGGTCGTATGCAGTCCTGATTGTGGCGCTCACCTGCACGGCGCCAAACACGCATACGACCATCATTGGCACCAAGGCAGAAGCGACTCTCATCGCTGAAGACGACACGTCTCCATTCGTCCCTCCATTCACGCCTGTCGCGACACCACTGGAGGCGGGCTGCACGATGTTGGGGCGTGAGCGGAAGACGGCCTAACGGTGTGCGGGACCGTAGCCCAGCTTCGTGGAGACGGTTGCGAATGGTCCTCGCCGATACCCCAGGAGCAACAGTGTTCATAATTTGCTGGGAAGTGGCGGGGCGGTCCCCTACGGCACTGCGTAGGATCCCACGGTCTTGGCGTGCATCCGTGCGTCGCTGCGGTCCGGTCCCAGGTCGACGGGCACGTGCACCTTCCGCCGATCACTGGCGACAACATCGATGTACTGTGGAGATCTCACGCCCCACGTGTTGAGCAATTCGGCGGTACGTCCACCCGGCCTCCCGCATGCCCACTATACGCCCTCGCTCAAAGTCCGTCAACTGCACATACGGTTCACGTCCACGCTGTCGCGGCATGATACCAGTGTTAAAGACTGCGATGGAGCTCCGTATGCCACGGCAAACTGGCTGACACTGACTGCGGCGGTGCACAAATGCTGCGCAGCTAGCGCCATTCGACGGCCAACACCGAGGTTCCTGGTGTGTCCGCTGTGCCGTGCGTGTGATCATTGCTTGTACAGCCCTCTCGCAGTGTCCGGAGCAAGTATGGTGGATCTGACACACCGGTGTCAATGTGTTCTTTTTTCCATTTCCAGGAGTGTATTAATGTTAGCAATTGAAACTAGTTTACCAAGGAATGATGTAAACATCCGAATGTAAAAGTGTTACGCTGTGATATGGTTCTTACTGTGCTTTATGTGCCAGAAAAATATCCAAGCCCGCAGCTCGTGGTCGTGCGGTAGCGGTCTCGCTTCCCACGTCCGGGTTCCCGGGTTCGATTGCCGGAAGGGTCAGGGATTTTCTCTGCCTCGTGATGACTGGGTGTTGTGTGATGTCCTTAGGTTAGTTAGGTTTAAGTAGTTCTAAGTTCTAGGGGACTGATGACCATAGATGTTAAGTCCCATAGTGCTCAGAGCCATTTGAACCATTTGAAAAATATCCAACGAAGAAGTAAGTATATGCATTAATCGAATGATCTAACCCTGCAATTTACGTAACGCACACAATAAAAATAAAGGAGTGTATTTGTGTACATAACGTTACTGGCACACAACAACAAATAAACCTGATCACTTTTCACATTAATGTAATGTAACTATAACGCAACTGATGATGGAAGCATGCCGCCGAAACGCTTCGTGTTAATTAAAAACAGTAAAAAGTGACTGATGCAGTAGGAATTATTTCATAAATTTACAATAAGTAGCTTTCAATGGCTGTAATCTGCCGTAGCTATGCAGTAATGAAGAGATTTATTGAAGACAGAACAGTAAACAGAGCTATATCAAACCAGTTTCCGCACAAAGCACTATAACAATAATTACAACATCTGAAAAAATGTGTTGAGAATAACCAAGATTGCACAATATCCTACAAAATGGTTTTTTATTCAAGACAACCGGTTTAACAGTCTTTGCTGTCATCTTCACGTCTTCTGAACCCCATGCACAAAAATTCAGCGTAAAATTAATGTTTTACTACAAAAAGATGTTGAAACATTTTTTCAGACCAGAAGATGATAGCAAAAACTGTTAAAACCGGTTGTCTTGAACAGAAAAAATTTGTACGATCTTGGCTTTTGAATGCTTTTTACCAATTAAAATAGATAGCCCTTCAATACTATCACAAGGAGAAAATGCAATGTAATGAGAAAATTCTGTCATCTGTAATAATACTACTTTTTGTTAAGGACAGGAGGATAAATCCGATGGAGAGAAAGAATGGAATGGATGCACTTGACCGACATATCTCCCGGACACCAGACACAGCAGCTGACTAATTCATGAGGAAGCATTCGGCGGCTGGCTGGTCGATGTTGCTCTGCAGTCTGAATGGCTGTGCTGCTTTTAATCCGGCGGCATTAGGCGGTGATCGGTCTCCATTAGCGATTCCCTGGCGGCCACCTTCTCCCCCCCCCCCCCCCCCCTGTTCTCTCCCCCTTCTTCCTTTACCGGGGAGGAGGGTGGCGTGGAACTGGGGGCACTAGTCTTGATTTGGGCGAAACTCCGTCCCAGCTGACGCAATACTTCCTCCCCTTGGCTAAAGTTGGCTCACTGCTGCAGTGCTGTAGCGTGCGACTTGAACAAAGCGACGTTCTGCGTAGGAGTTGCGGGTGGATTCACCGTACCGACGACGGACGTAACACTGCCCAGGCGCGTGACATCACACGTCCACAAGCTGAGATAAAGTAGAATACTGACAACAATAGTAACCGAAGAAAACTATTGCTACGAGTACCACTACTACTATTACTACTACTACTACCACTACTCGTAGCAGTAGTTTTCTTCCTGCGTAGATCTGTTTTAAGTGGGAACTAGACATGTCGTCGTATTAAAAATTAAGAAAAACATAAGGTAATTCACATATATAGACGTTTAGGTACTTACAGGTCTAGTAAGATGAGGTTGGGACAAGTAGTAGCCCATGGGCTTATAGACAGTAAGTTAGAAGTAGTCCGAACAGTACTGTAAGGTGCTTAGAAATGTTATTAGAAAGGCAAAGAGTATGTGGTACGCAAATAGAATAGCTAATTCACATGACAATTAAAACCATATGGTCAGTTGTGAGGAAGTGTCCGGCCAGCAGCACAAGGTCGACAATATGAGGTCAGTTCGTAGTAAAAATATTTCTGTTACTGATAAATCAGATATGTACAGTGTTTAACAATCATTTTCTGAGAATTTCTCTTGAATTAAATAAAAATTTAGTCTCTACGTGGAATCGTATAACTCTTTTGGCAAAACCCTTTCCGAGATTTATGTCTGAAATACTCATCTATGATTCAGACGAGGGAGGAGATTGAGTAAACAATTAAATCACTGAACACTAAGGACTCTCATGGATATGACGGAGTGCCTATCAGAATATTATAGTACTGTGCTACACATTTTAGCCCTGTATTTAGCCATATTTCTAATCTTTCGTTTAGGAATGCTCACTTTGCCAACGGCCTTGCTACAGTGGTAACACCAGTTCCCGTCTGATCATCGATGTTAAGCGCTGTCGGGCTGGGCTAGCACTTGGATGAGTGACCATCCGGTCTGCCTAGTGCTTTTGGCAAGTGGGGTGCACTCAGCCCTTGTGAGGCAAACTGAGGAGCTGCTTGATTCAAAAGTAGCGGCTCCGGTCTCGGAAACTGACATACGGCGGGGAGAGCGGTGTGCTGACCACATGCCCCTCCATATCCGCATCCAGTGACGTCTATGGGCTGAGGATGACACGGTGGCCGGTCGGTACCCTCGGGCCCTCATAGCCTGTTTGGTATGGGAGAGAGGAGAGAGAGAGAGGGAGAGAGAGAGAGAGAGAGAATGGTCAGTTTCCTAAACGATTAAAGTACTCAGTAGTGAAGTCGCTTTATAAAAGGGGGTAATGTAGCCAATTTTAGACCTATTTCTAAACCATCGGTGTTTGCTAAAGTTGTTGAAGAGGCTGTCTATGAAAGGATAATTTATCATTTTATGTCACACGATTTGATATCGAATTTACAGTTTTGCTTTAGGAAAATGCTATATTTTCTTTTCTCTTTGAGGTACTGGATGGGTTAAACAAAAAGTTTCTAACGCTAGGCATACTTTTTTATTTAACTAAGGCGTTTGATTGTGTTGATCACGAAATATTGCTCCATAAGTTGGACCATTACGTAATACAGGGAGTAGCTCACAAGTGGGTCACCTCTTACGTTAGCAACAGAAAGTAAAAAGGTCATTATTCACAATGTTGAGAATGGCTGTGAAGTGGGGTCAGAGAGGGGTACAGTCAAGCAGAGGGTGCCCCATGGATCAGTGTTGGGGCCACTCCTGTTCCTTATTTATATAAATCATTGCCCTCTAGAAATACGGGTAACTCTAAAATACTTCTGTGTGCTTGGTAGTAAAGGATGTTGTGTACAATATTGGCTCCGTTTCAAATAGTGGAGTTCATGACCTTAGTTCATGGCTTGTAGAAAATAAACTAACGCTAATCACAGTATGACTAAGATTTTTTAG
Source organism: Schistocerca serialis cubense (assembly GCF_023864345.2). NCBI lineage: Eukaryota > Metazoa > Arthropoda > Insecta > Orthoptera > Acrididae > Schistocerca > Schistocerca serialis. The sequence goes on from NC_064644.1 coordinate 157,371,332, forward strand.
TTTCTAACACATAATTCAACAAAAACCAACGTTTTAATGTCACAGAATGGGCATATGGTTAGTGAAACTGAACAGTTCAAATTTCTAGGTGTTCAGGTTGATAGTAAACTGTCGTCGAAAGCCCACGTTCATGATCTTGTTCAAAGACTTAATGCTGTCATTTTTACTATTCATACGTTATCTGAAGTAAGTGACCAATCCACACGAATATTAGTCTACTTTGGTTATTTTCATTCGCTTATGTCGTATGGTATTATATTTTGATGTAACTCTTCCCATTCTAAAAGGATATTTTTGGCTCAGAAACGGGCGGTTCGGCAACAAGTGGTGTAAGTTCACGAACTTCTTGTCGACTCCAGTTCACGATTCTGGGTATTTTGACATTACCCTATCAATATAATATCCTTTACTGTCACTTCTGGTTAACAATATTAGCTTATTCTCGAGAATAAGCAGCTTTCACTCAGTTAATACTCTGCAGAAATCAAACCTGCATTTGGATCGGACTTCCTTAACTCTTGTGCAGGAAGGTGTGCAGTATAGTGTTGCATCCATTTTCAGTAAGCTATCGCAATAATTCAAAAATCTTAGTAGTAATGAACTCGCTTTCAAATCGAAACATGAAGAGTTTCCTCGTGGATCAGTCCTTCTATTCTGTCGAGGAGATCCTTGAAAAATTAAGCTGGTTCTTGTTGTATTACTGATTGCGTTTACTTAAACTTGTGACTTGACTATAATGCGGGTTCGGAAAGATTTTATTATTATCTGTTACTACTTTTATGTTGTAATTTCCTTTAATGTCAAGTTCCATGACCTCGGAGATTTGCTCCTCAGTTTGTTGGTCCTACTGAAGTATAAATAAATAAATACAATTACATTGATGTGACCACCGCCAATGGTCGACTACAAAGTGCAATAAACACGCACATATGGAAGGTCGCAGCACTAGCAGTGGAGGATACGTAATGCGTGTCATGGGACGCGGATAACAGTGCAGTCGATGTGATTATGAGGAAACGGAGCCATTTATCTGACATCCAAAAGGACATGACCATTGGCTTTCGGGCGAGTAGTGGAAGCATTTCCGAAACGCGTAAGTCTGTACTCTTTTCGGGTCCCGCCGTGGTTAAAGTATACGTTGCATGGCAAAATGTGTCTATCCAAAACCGTCATCTAGGCAGCTGCAGTGGAGCACAACCCATAGATGGCAGTTGTAAACGAAAGTTGTGGAGATGTGCAGAGGCGAAACGACCACCCAGATTAACCAAGACTCAGTTCAGCGAATGTTGCTGCATATGGACTGCACAGCAGGCGCTCAGTTCATGCACCCATTCTGCAAGCTTTTCATCGGCAGCGAAGGCTTGAATTTGCACGCCTCTTCCGAGAGTGGACGTCCACTGAGTGGTGACAGGAGGTCTTTCCATATGAATCACGTTTTATACTCCATGGGACAGATGACTTTTGGTGTGTACGGAGGGAAATGTCTGAAAGCACACACTCTCATACCACATTCGAACGGTGTATGGCCTGGGGAATGTCATCGTGGCAGTCTCGTCATTCTGGAAGGCACTACTGATCAACGCAAGTATGCATCTATCGTTTGGGATTATTTCCACTCCTACAGGCAGCATATTTTGCCTCGGCACGAGGGCAGAAGGTCAGTGCAACTTGTCAAACACTCGCAGGACACTTCCGTGTTTCGGAGAGCACCAGGATGGGTTCACTGTATTTCGCTGGCCACTAAATTCTCCTGATTTAAACCCAACCGAGAATGTGTGGACAACCTCGATAGGACTTTTCGTGCCATGGATCGTTAACCGACAGGTCTAGCGCATTTGTCCACGACACTGGACCCAGCGTGGCTACACATCGCTTCCAGAAGCTCACTGCATCTCATTCAGTGTGACATTAATGTGACAGGACACCACAACAGAAACCGTCCCGGAAATTGACCGAAATCGTTTAAAGAAGACAGGGAAAACCTAAATCAGGCTGTGTGGATGAAGATTAGAGCCTCTCCCTCCACAATACAAGGCCACTTGGTTTAAGACAGTGCTGCCTCATCTACTTTATCCCTAGTGTACAATGCTGTTCTACAAATAAGTTATCTAACAATCTAAAAGATTTATGCTAAAATGTTCATTCACATCTCGTGCCCAATAACAGAATGCACTACCAACACTACAATCGTTGTTTTATAACAGGACGGTTTTGTGTACCGCCAATTCCCTTTTCCTATTCTGAAAAACGGAGTCGACGTGCCTCTATAACGAGTGAGATGCTGGTTTATAAAGAGGATAAGGTTTTACTGTTATACATTGTATAGCTTTGGTAGTAGGTTTTACAAGAGAGAGAAAAGAATAAGGAAAATGTCTGTGGAAGTGTTATGCGGAACGGTAGATGTTTTATTTGTTTTATATCCTTTCTTATTATTTATGTTACACTTTTCCGCAAACCTCTACTCTGCGCTGTCTAAGTAGTACTTCAATGCTTAGAATTTCTTGCTCAAACGACACTTCCTAACTGCCTTTTAAAATAAGTTTGTTTTGGCAGTTTCTTTAATATCCTTATGAAATTTATTGCACAGTTTTTTTCCTAGAAGGATGATGCCGTCAAGAGTTTTATGTTTATTCTATATACGTAAATGTAAATGCAGTCCAGATCTTGTTCAACGGTCATCAACAGAGCTGTTTCTTCAGTAATTATACGTTTTTGGAATGTTTTTGATGTGTACAGCTGTCTGGTAAATGCACTCACAAGTGTTTTGAATTGATCTTTAAGCTCGAATACTATTTGTTGTTACTATTCTTATAGCTCTTTTTACGGTTGGAATACAGTGTTAACGTTTTGTGCATCTTTTTTCCAGGAAAAAACACAATATCAAAGAAATGAATATACATACAAATAGTATGTGACTAAAAGATACTGGCTACCACACACTAAGAACGGGACTCTAAGGTCATAGCTTGCTGATGACATTCTGTTTGCAAGTACTGATATCTTTGTGAGTTCATAACATTTCAACTGCGAATCAATATTCATTCCTAGGATTATTGAATTTGTTACAGTCTGTAGAGGAGCCATCTATATACAGTTTCACACTCTAGTTACCCTCTTCAAACCGAAATATGTCACAGTTGTTTTCTTTTTGTGCAGTGTGACATTATAACTTATTGACCAATTGCAACCTTCTTTGAGGGTTTCATTTGCTTTCTGTGGAGGGACAGCTCTTGTTTTTCAGCGACTGTAACGGTACTGTCTTCAGCAAAGAGACTTACTCCCTCTTGACTAACAGTACTGGGCCAGTCATTGATGTATATCAGGAATAGGATCGGTCCGAATATGCTACACTGGGTAACTCATGTATTAACGTGTTTAGGTTACGATAATTGTTTTACTAAATGTGTATATACTGCTCAAATATACATTCGCTAGACTATATCTTAAACATGAATAAAAATAGACACTTTCTAATCGCTTTACTATAACTACGGAACTAAAGGGCGAGGCAAATAAAGTGGTCCGGACTAGTGGATATGATTGGACATTGGAAGTGAATTTGTGGCAGCATTAACGGAAGAGGAAAAGACCTAAAGTTAGTTCCAACAGCCTGGAGCAACTGACCTTACAGCCGGCTGAACCTTGGAACACATTTACGCAATCTTGATGCCTGACCGTGTTGTTAGCAGAGGTCAGTCTGGTCGCGGCTCTAGGTGGTCGCTCAGGTCACCGGATCTGTCAGTGTGGGATTACTTTGTGTGGGGATCCCTCAAGTGTGAGATGTATCGTATCAACCTTCAAATTCATCAAGAACGGCAGCAGAATATTTTAGATGAGACTGCAGCAGTTCCAGATTCCAGCTTCGATCCGCCCTCATAAACTTGCTGACTTGGGCATAAAAGTGCCAAGAGATGATTGGTGGTCACTTTCAGTATCTGCTATAGTCAAGTCAGTATCGTGATTCCTTTCGTCTGCTGTGTTCATTTGTATCCTGGGACTCTGATCTCTCGGCCACTTTCATTTGCCCCACTCAGTATATGATTACCATGGTAATTGCTCTAAGCCGCAGGTTCATATGGTTGCCAGCAGACGTCTAGCTAGCGCAGCTATATCGCTCCCTCTTTCTTTACACAATGGGATTCGACATGAGGTGACGATAATACAGCAAGTAATGGCGTTTAGCGTTCTCCGTATTAACGAGTACAGTGGTCGTAATTTTCGTCGAGAGTACAACACAACAGCGATAGAATGAGCTTAAGGGGCATTGGGTCCCACATTCCACCGTTGATATTATTACATGACAGACAATATTCTTCCTTACTCTGGTAGTTCATGAACGACTAATTCTAAATGCATTTCCTTCCAACAACTTTCGGTGGATAGTGGCATCACATAGCGAAAATAGTTAATATATCGAGTTCAGACGTGCTCATCAAAGTATAGGACGAGTTGACTATCGTTTCGATGTCTTTCAGGCTCCTGGTAAAGGGCACATTGATCATTTGTGAAAAATAAAAATCTTTGACCCTCAACGCAATTGTAACACGTATCCCATCCCATCGATTCCGTATTTCTGAAAGGCTTTTGACACTGTACCACACAAGCAGCTCGTAGTGAAATTGCGAGCTTATGGAGTATCGTCTCAGTTATGTGACTGGATCTGTGATTTCCTGTCAGAGAGGTCACACTTCGTAGTTATTGGCGGAAAGTCATCGAGTAAAACAGAAGTGATTTCAGGAGTTCCCCAAGGTAGTGTTATAGACCTTTGCTATTCCTTATCTATATAAACGATTTGGGAGACCATCTGAGCAGCCATCTTCGGTTGTTTGCAGATGATGCTGTCGTTTATCGACTAATAAAGTCATCAGAAGATCAAAACAAACTGCAAAACGATTTAGAAGAAATATCGGAATGGTGCGAAGAGTGGCAATTGACCTTAAATAACGAAAAGTGTGAGGTCATCCACATGAGTGCCGAAAGGAACTTGTTAAACTTCGGTTACACGATAAATCAGTATAATGTAAAAGCCGTAAAATCAACTAAATACCTAGGTATTACAATTGCGAAAAACTTAAATTGGAAGGAACACACAGAAAATGTTGTGCGGCAGGCTAACCAAAGACTGCGTTTTATTGGCAGGACACTTAGAAAATATAACAGACGTACTAAGGAAATTGCCTACACTACGGTTGTCAGTCCTCTTTTAGAATACTAAAAACGGTTCAAATGGCTCGGAGCACCATGGGAATTAACATCTTTGGTCATCAGTCCCCTAGAACTTAGAAATACTTAAACCTAACTAACCTAAGGACATCACACACACCCATGCCCGAGGCACGATTCGAACCTGCGACCGTAGCAGTTCCGCGGTTCCGGACTGAAGCGCCTAGAACAGCTCGGCCACCGCGGCCGGCTTTTAGAATACTGCTGCGCGGTGTGGGATCCTTACCAGATACGACTGACGGAGTACATCGAAAAAGTTCAAAGAGAGGCAGCACGTTTGGTATCATCGCGAAATATGAGAGAGAGTGCCACAGAAATTGATACAGGATTTGGGAGGGACGTCACTAAAAGAAAGGCGTTTCTCGTTCCGACGGAATCTTCTCACGATATTCCAATCACTAACTTTCTCCTCCGAATGCGAAAATATTTTGTTGACACCGACTTACATAGGGATGAACGATCACCAAGATAAAATAAGGGAAACTAGAGTTCGTACGGAAAGATACAGGTGTTCATTGTTTCCGCGCGCTATACGAGATTGGAATAACCGAGAATTGTGAAGGTTCGATGAACACTCTGCCAGGAACTTAAATGTGATTTACAGAGTATCCATGTAGATGTAGATGTAGATGTAGATCCCACGGCTGTATGCACTTTCGGATCGAAATAATCAGGACACCTATTAGTGAACATGAATACCGTGTGTATACATCTTTTACGGCCGTTCGAAATTTACTGGGGAGGTGTGACTGCCTTTTCTTTCTCAATATCCTAATCCGGAGAAAGTGACGATGTGTGTTTTTTTAGCGCAACGCAATCTGACTTTCAATGATCCCTACAAAAGAATGTGGTCCTGACTGACAATAACCTATACCTTTCATGAATCACTTACCTCACAAAAATCTTCGTTACTCGAATTATTGGAATACAGCGAGCGCCAATACTGCCAGCTAAATAAAAGATTCTAACTACTGAAGACACTAACTACTGATAGGCATAGTTAGCAAATGAAAGATTTTAATAGAGGACAAACAATGTATTTACCTTAATAATATTCCAAAGATATGTATAAGATGGAGGTCATTAATATATATCAATTCATGACCTCCATACGTACAAAATTTACAAATTTCCTTTTTCTGGCTGACACAGGTCCAGATCGTACGCTTATTGTAACCTCTCAAAATCTGGCATCTCTCTCTCCACATCCACCACTGCCGGCGGCTCACCTCCAACTGCGCAAGCTACGCATTGTTCCCATGCAACTGTCCAACACTACACAAGCGAGTATTCCAACAATGAGTCCAACCAGCCACAGACTGCACACAGCACAGTCAGTGATTTTCATAAAGAGCGCTTCGTGGTGTTCCCAACATAACAACCTAAACAGCCTACTTACACATCTCATCTTACAGGTGCTCCACTGGATTCAAATCTGGAAACGACAGGATGCATTTTCATGGTGATACTGCCAATCATCGTCTTCAAACTGTTCTTCTACTCTAACGTTACAACCAACATTTGACGATTTCTTGAGACCAATAAGGAGAGCACACTCCAACAACGAGAACCTCTCTTATACTGTAATACCACCTCTTTTGTACTGCACTGCGCATAATGGCAGGTGTTAATCTGCGGGCATTCCCCTTCCTTCAAACTGCACAGGGATCAGTGTGATTCCTTAAATCACAAGTTTCCAATCATCCACTATCAGGTGGCATCAGTCGAAACATCACCTCAATCATCAGTTAACACCAACTACAGAAACGTGTTTCTGCTCAGCTGCTCCTTAGTCAGTTGTCAGAGCGTGTGTGTGTTGTTTGACACTCCGCTCTCCAAGTTCAAATGCTGTGTGGAATGCCACTACACAGTTACTTTAGTTGCCGTTGTAACCCATATGCTCCACTCGTGGTCAACGGATAGCGTCTTTGCATTAAAAACATAGAACGTGTATCCACAGGACATGTGGCCTATAAAAAAAAAAGTGTTATGATCTCTCCATTCGCAAAAGATTCGGGAATAGTCCCCCATTTGGATCTCCGCGACAGGTTGCTAAGGGGAAGGTGACCATGACAAAATGATTGAATAACCAACGAAAGGATAACATTCTACTAATCGGTGCGGGGAATTTCAGAAGCTTGAACGTGGCAGGGAAGCTAGACAGTCTGATACGGAAAAGGCAAAGGCTGAGTCTATATATATATAGTAGGGGTATAACTGAGGGGAAACGGAAAGAAGACAAGGTTTTCTGGACAGGTGAGTATAGCTTAATATAGTATATTGGGAGTAGAATTCGTTATGAATAGGAAGGTGGGGCAAAGAGGGGTTGTTTCTGTCTGCTTCGACAGAAAACCAACATCCACAACGATAATTCAGGTACACCTGCTGACGTCGCAATCTGAAGACGGAGAGATACAGAAAGTGTGTCAGGATACTGAGAGGGTAATACGGCAAAAAAGAGAGATGAAAATCTAGTTGTTGTGAGGGACTGGAATGCAGTTGTAGTGAAAGGTCACAGAAAAATATGGGCTTGGGACAAGGAATGAGGGAGGAGAAAGGCTAATTGACTTCTGTAATAAATTTCAGCTGGTAATAGTGAATGTTAAAGAACCTTAACATCAGATGATTCAGGAAGATTTCAGTTTGATTACAGATGGTCGGACAGGGATTCCGAAATCAGATACTGGACAGTAAGGTACACTTATGGGCAGATATAAAATCAAATGACAATGTAATAGTGATGAAGAGTAGATTGAAGTTTGAGATCAGTTAGGAAGAATCAATACACAAAGAAGTGGGATACGGAAATACTTATGAATGACCAGATAGGCTTGAAGTTCTCTAAGGCTATAGATACAACAATAAGGAATAGCTCAATAGGCATTACAGTTGAAGAGGAATTGACTCTCAAAAATGGTCAAACACAGAAGTTGGGAAGAAAGTCACTGGTACAAAGAAGATAACAGTGAAGAAACCATGGGCAACAAAAGAACTACTTCAGTTGATCGATGAAAGAAGGAAGTATAAAAATGTTGAAGGAAATTCCGGAATACCGAAATACACGTCGCTGAGGAATGAAAGAAATAGGAAGTGAAGGGAGCTAAGACGAAATGGCTGCATGAAAAATGTGAAGATATCCAGAAATAATTGATTGTCGGAAATACATACTCACCACACAGGAAAGTCAAAACAGCCTTCGGTTAAATTAAAAGAAAAGGTGGTAACATTAAGAGTGAAACGGGAATTCTACTGTTAAATGCAAAGGATAGAGCAGATAGGTGGAAATAGTATACTGAAGGCCTCTATGAGAGGGAATATTTGTCATCTGATACAAGAAGAAACAGGAGTCGATTTAGAGGAGATAGTGGATCCAGTATTAGAATCAGAATTTAAGAGAGCTTTGGAGGAATTAAGATCAAATAAGGTAGAAGGGATAGAAAACATTTCAGAATTTCAGTCATTGCGGGAAGTGGCAACAAAACGACTATTCACGTTGGTGTGTGGAATGTATGATTCTGTCGACATGACATCTGACCTTCTCAAAAATATCTACGCAATTCCGAAGACTCCAAGAGAGACAGATGCGAGAATTATTTCACAGTCAACATAATAGTTCACGCATTCAAGTTTCTGACGAGAATAAAATGCAGAGGAATGTAAAAGAAAACTGAAGATGTGTTAGATTACGATCACTATAGCTATTCTTACGTTTCAGTTGACAATAGAAGCACGACTAAATAAAAATCAAAATATGTTCATAGGATTTTCCGACCTTGAAAAAGTGTTGGACAGTGTAAAATGGTGCAAGATGTTCTAAATTCTCAGAAAAATAGGAATAAGCTATAGGGGATGACGGATAACACACAATATTTACAAGAGCCTAGACGGAATAGTAAGAGTGGACGACCGAGAACGCCCTGATTAAAAAGCGTGTAAGACAAGGAATTAGTGTTTCCCCCCTACTCTTCAATCTGTACTTCAAGAAACAATGAGAGAAACCAAAGATAGGTTCAGGCGTGGGATTAAAATTCAAGGTGAAGGGATATATACGACACGATTCGCTGATAACATTGCTATATTGATGGAAAGTCAAGAAGAATTGCATGAACTGCTGAATCAAATGAACAGTCTAATGACTACAGAATATGGACTGAGAGTAAGTTGAAGAAAGATAAATGCAATGAGAAGTAGCAGGAATGAAGACAGTAAGAAACTTATCAAGATTGATGGCGACGAAGTAGATGAATTTAAAGAATTCTGCTACCGCGGTAGCAAAATAACCAGAGACGGACGGAGCAAGAAAGACATTAAAAGCAGACTACAAAGAAGGCATTCCTGGCCATCCAAAGTGTACGGAATGTACGGTTGGTATGGTAGTGTAACATGGATTGTGGGAAAACTGGAACAGAAGAGAACAGAAGTTTTGGATGTGGTGCTACAGATGAATGTTGAGAATTCCAACATAATAATACATCACACCCCAGTTATCTCTACTAAGAAAAGAAAATGGCGTGAAAAAAGTACTTGTCTTTATTATATAACTAATTTCAAGTATTTGTGTTCTCCACTGGATCTGGACTCCAACTGGCTTAGTTCATATCGCGGCCACCAGACAATGCAGCCGTAGCGTCAGGTGATGACGCAAGTACCGTTATTCAAGATGGCTGCATCCAGTGTATCCACCACGAGCTCCAGAGCCAAACTGGATTAGTTCATATCGTCGACACCAGAGGGTGCTCTCCTGACGTCAGATGATGACGCAAGTACCGGTATTCTAGATGGCCGTATAGTGTGTTCACCGTGAGCTCTAGAGCCCAACTGGCTTAGTTGATTTCATGGTCACCAGAGGATGCTACCGTGACGTCGGTTGATGACACAAGATCATCCACTCTCTCTCGCGCCACGCCACCGGCCCGTAGGAGTCCGACCGCTTACGTCACACACCCTCGGCCGCCACCTAGCACACCCCCACCCGTAGAACGCTGCACTCCTGTTGGCTACTGCATTAGTCATGTGATTCGACATTAAGGAACCTAGGACTTGGAATCAATTTTCACCAAAGTCACACCCACCTGGACTTGGAATCAAATAGTCAAATTCTCCTCCCCGATCCTCAGCCAGGCACCACGCCCCCTTGCCGATCCCTGTTGGCGCGCTAACGTGTACTACCGTACACTAACGTGTACTAACGTGCACAGCGCATGGCGTCATTCAAGACGGTGGGGTGAAATGACAGGGAAACAGATCTGAATGCAAGTCTTTAATTTGCAGGCGGTGTCTCCACCAGGAGGTTTACTGTCCAACTGACATAGTACACATAACTGCCATCAGATCGTAGTGTCATCCCTGCTATGACCTAATCCCAGATGATTGACTGTAGGTGCGAGAATTATGCTACAATTACTCAGGCTGCGCTAGGCCGCCGGGGAGAGTAAGGAAGGAGTCCACTCTATTTACTGTCGTACATTTTATTTAGAGATCGTATATATTTATCACACTGAGGCAAGACACTCTCCATCTTATGGTTGCGCTCACAATTCACAGTCTCCAGACACTCAAGCAATTCCTAACTTACGCAAATAATTTAATTACAGTCATTCTTACTCCTCCTAAAATATTTCAGCACAGGTATGTCTAGACAAACCCAGTACTCGCAAACTGTCCAAATAACTCATAGCACAGCCTACACACCTGCTCGCAAAATAATTCAGTCAACGCCCACAACTACTTCTCTCCGAACACCTGTCCAGTAAAGCCCCCAGACAAGCCCAACGACGTGGGGCGGCCGTCAGCTGTCAAACCACGAACAGGCACCAGTCCAGGTTCCGCTGGCAGCGACATCTCATTCATACATCATTTCTGAGAAATTCCTATCCAAATACGTGTTCACCTAGACGCCTATGATGACTAGATCGGGCGGGAGCGAAGACATATTTACAGAGCGCAAACGTTAGAATCTGGTTCGCGCACATTTGCGGTCGACACGGCCATCAGCTGTCAAAGCACACACAGACGTCCGCTCAGTACCGCGCTCCGTAACAGCCCCAAGCTATGGCCGCCGAACACAGGTTAAAGTTTGCTCTCTACAGTCACAGTTATTCCGACGTCACAGAATTCCCAGGCACAGCCTCATACTCGAGACACCTTAGGCCAGCATTTTCTTTACCACTTATGATACAATAGCACAGGGCGCATTGCTCTTAGCGCGACATGACACACGCGTTTAACCATACTTAACCAGCAAGCGAGACTGACGCAACACCGCCAGGTGCCCGCACACACTTACAAACGCATCTAACAACGTTCCCAATGTTATTATTGCATCACATCTCTTTGTAAAAAAATAACAGACAAGTCAACCTCTAGAGAATTGTGTACTGTTCCAGAAATAGTTAACCCTCCCTTTCTTCATGCCTCAGCTTGTATGCACTGAAATTCTTACCCTAACAGAACCTGTTTACGAAAATAACATTGAATGCACTCTCCCCAGCGATCCTAACGTGTTACCCTTCCTGCTCTCAACATACGCAAATGTTCCCTACGCTATGTAGGGGCGCCTATATCCCAGCACAATCGATGGAGCATTAGCTGTTATAGAGTTTACCCGAAGAATTACTGATGCCGCCGGTATCGAAGGACCATCCACCTATTCCTTCGGGACTTTCCACAGGTAAAATTTTTTCCACATGCGGCTAAATTGCATTGACAGTTAAGCCAGCAAAGTAGTCGACAGATCATAAAATACATACTACACTCAGATGAATATCCGGCGTGAACCGGAAGATAGCCAAGTACTTCCTCAATTTCGCAGCACTTCAGTGTATACTCTGTCAATTCATACCTATTCCATCGACCATTTTCGCAATTATATCGATTTTAGGTCAGATCAATCCATGAGATCACGACACAATAACCTTGTTCTGTCTTCTAAATTTGCCTGTAAATACAGCACAGCCGCCAATACCTAGCCCTGATGCACTGATCAGGAGATGTAATATAGCGCTGTACTCGACTCTAGCCAGTCACCTCAACATTCGGAGAGCATTTGCCCTGTGTATGTAAATGGACGGTGGTGGGTTGAGAACCGTGGTGGAGAATTTAACTATCTGATGCCAAGTCCAGGTGGGTGTGGCATTGGTGGAAATTTATTCAAAGTCTTAGGATCAATGAAGTCGAATCAAATGAGTAATGCAGTAGCCAATAGGAGTGCAGCATTCTAGGGGTGAACGGGGTGCTAGGTCATGAATGAACACCACACTGATAGCGGGAAAATGTGTAACTTCTCATTTGATCATTGAATATTGAACTTGTAAATTGATCTATTGAATATGATTAAAATTGATATGGAATTAAGTAATTAGGTGATTAATATGTTAGGCGAGGGATGTTGGTGTCACTTGTGTTCAGTTAAACTGGTTAGCATATTTACAGAAGACTATGTCTGGAGCTTGTATGGAGGTGGCGGCCGAGTGAGTGTGACGTAAGCGGTTGGACGCCTGCGGGCCGGCGGCGTGGCGCGAGAGAGAGCAAACGATCTTGTGTCGTCAATCGACGTCACGGTGGCGTCCTCTGATGTCCGTGATACCAACTACGCCAGTTTGGTTCTGGAGCTCGTAGTGAACACACTGTACACAACCATCTAGAATACCGATACTTACATCATAATCTGACGTCAGAAGAGTGCCGTCTTGTGGCGACGATATGAAATATGCCAGATGGGCTTTGGAGCTCGTATTGGATACACCAGGTGCAGCCATCTTGAATAACGGTACTTGCGTCATCACCTGACGTCCCGGTAGCGTCCTCTGGTGGCCAAGATATGAACTAAGCCAGTTGGAGTCCAGACCTAGTGGAGGACACAAATGCTTGAAACTGGTTAAATAATAAAGAGAAGTAATTTTTCTTTGCTTAGTAGAGATAACTGGGGTGTGATGCATTATCATGTTGGAGTTTGACCTTAACGTAATTTTTCTGGGAAAGGGGGGCGTGGCACTTTTCCACCAAAATTCAAACTTCCCCCATATATCCGCCATCTTGATTAACGGCACAGCCGCCATGTTGGATGACGTCATCGCCGCCGTGTTGGATAACGGCCCTTTGGGGTAGAACTAGCCTATCCCCAATACTGTCAATACCTTGAACTTCCTACATCACTGCGTATATTAATCTAAGCATATCTCTTTTTACTTTAGATTAATATCTCTTGATACAAAGGCAACTGTGTGTTCTTGTCCATTGAGCTTTTGGCTCAAAACACCCAGAAGGGCATGATTCGACACATTACATGACTATATGAACTCCTTTTCAAAGTCTGTGTAGCATCAGCGCCGGACTCGTTGTTAAAACATATTTTAATCTTACAACTGGCATTCTTCCGACCACACAAATGTAACGTTCTTCTTCAACAACTGCATAACCAGTCTGACAATATCCGAAAATCCCTTCACGAACCTCCTACCGTAATTTGCGAAATTGAGAAAAAATTTAAACTTCTTTGTTGTTTGTATTACCAGAAGCTCTCGCACCTCTTGTGTGAACCTTGGATCCGTCTTCACACAGTCCTTACTACGGATACGGCACAGATTGTTCCCTCATTCGAGCGCAAAGTGACATTTTTCCCCGCAGAGTGTTACGTGGGCTGCTCATAATCTCTTGAGCACTTCCATCAGACGTTGTTTATACTCTTGCATGTCTCTCGAAAAGACGATCGTATGGTTTTGATATACATGCAATCGATGCGGCTTCAGCCTATCCAGCAGCCTTGGGAATGTTTCCCGCATATTCTTAGGCCCAAATGTCATCCTTACATTTTGATAGTGTCCCCATGTTCCTGGAAGCGCGGTTTAGGTATATCTTCCGGAGTAACTTCTATTGCCGGCCGGTGTGGCCGTGCGGTTCTAGGCGCTTCAGTCTGGAACCGCGTGACCGCTACGGTCGCAGGTTCGAATCCTGCCTCGGGTGTGGATGTGTGTGATGTCCTTAGGTTAGTTAGGTTTAATTAGTTCTAAGTTATAGGCGACTGATCACCTCAGAAGTTAAGTCGCATAGTGCTCAAAGCCATTTAAACCATTTGAACCAACTTCTATCTGATGGTTGAAACCTGGTGGTCAAGGAAGGCAAGATTCGGTTATGATTGTGGATGGGGCCGTAATCAGTTACTGTTGGTTCCCATTTGCAATTACACACATTTACTTTAAAACAGTAATTCCAGAGTCAGCAATAAATAAAGATATTACACGTTATTAATGAAGGAATAAGCAACTGTGTAGTTATTAGTGCTTACAGTGCGTTACAAATTACCAAATGAGCATAAAGTACATACACAACAAATAATGCTTTATAAATATTGGAACGAGATTCCAGTTTGAATTTTAAGGCAAGTAATCACAGTCACGGCTGAAGGCCTTTAACGCTAAGAACGGCAATTATAAAATAGTTAACAAACATACTGCAAAACAACAATGCAGTAGCAAGGTTAATTTCAAAAGACAGACACCTAATGATGGTAAACTTGGTAGCAAAATCATTTCAACTTGCTGTTACGCCAAGGATGTTAATTATGTAAAAAAAATATAGAAACATACAATAAAATAGCAAATACAATAATAAAACACAAGGGCCAGTCACAGACGGTGCACCAGGAATCGACCTCTGAGTAGGTCTGGCAAAAAACACATTCGTGAGCGATGATATAGGCAGCCAAGAGTTGCATTCACTTCACAAGATGGTAACTCAGACTAGCGGCAATTTAATGAATGACTAATGATTATATTGCTGAGGCTAGCTGACGTCCAATAAACGAAATGTAAAGATTTAAAAATACGCCAAAGCTGGAACCAGCGGTCTGGACTCCGGCCGCAGAATACTGTGCTTAGAGCTCCCGGAACGAGGAAGGAAACACCATTACCAGAGAAGAAGAATTGCCAACCAACCTACAATCAAGAAAGCTGTCAAAACTACACGCCTCACCGGACAGCAGCGGCAAGGCGAGGAAACGTACTCTGCCGTTACATACTCCAACCCCAAGGGAAGGTAACTAGGGCGATAGCGGCCACCAGGAAGGAAAAATAGCGCTGGTCGAACTTAACAGATAGTAACAAACTGAGCGCAATAAATAGTAATTAGAAGTCCAGGAAAGCTAATCAGATCGCCTTCCCCAAGCACTCCACTCGCCGCCCTTCTCCTCGGCAACACTACGAGCAGCAGCACGAACCGAAGTCTCTGGATAATCTCAAGATCTCACAATGGTGGTGGTTACTCTACTTGAATCCAAATGCACTCAACTGAAAACCTGCAGGATCCGGATTACGACGAGATCGTGCACCCTCGTGACTACAGGCCCTCGATCCGACAGTCCTTATGCGCCGCCAGCAGTCCCGGCGTCTTCTCACACTGCGATGACCTGGCTCCTCCTGAGTCCCCAACCGAACTGCGCACTTACACGACCCGGAAGAACTACGACGTCGCTCCAAATATAGGGCCACAGGTACTACATATCGACCACCGCCGCTGCTGCCACTAGCGGACACGCAACGCTTGCGAAACCAAGTGGTGCCAGTCAACACGAGAAGACAAACAACCGAACTATGTCAACTAAACGATATGATCTGGCCTCCAAGAGGACAGAAACCTACAAACAGCACCAACGCGAGCCGCAGCACGGCTCAATGGTGTCCACTTCTTAAGTCCATCGAAGAGAAGCACTGTCTGTACCATAGGTTATCTATCGTCTCTGTGATATTTGGGAACTGGGTAGGCATCAGTCGTAGTCTCATCATTTCAATCATGGTAATCACAACAAAACCGATACTTCTTTGATCTACTCATAGACTTCTTGCCCTTTATCATTATTCCCAGCTCCGAGTGGCTCCTGTCCTCTTCTGTAACTCCATCAACCAAGTTCTGCTTTATAGATTCCTCCAAAACTGGTTACAGCAGTCGTGATGTTCTGCACAGCCTCTGATACGCCGGTGCTTCTATCTCTTTCAGATTCCTGCGTTGTGTTACGGGCGCAGCAGGTAAGGCCCTTGTGGAAGATAACCAATCCTGATATTCTTGCCAGTAACCCTGTATCTGCCTCCTTTCCGTTTTAAATGCCTCAGCTTCTCTCTACATGCAGTCCTGATGGCACCCTGAGCCCCATCATAGTGAATGCACCCTATGTAACAGGCTTCCTTGTCCGTAATCTCCAGTGTAGGAAATAATAGTGCCTTTAAGAATTTAACGTATACGTCAATAAAATTATCCGTATTGATGGTTGCTACTTGACCTCTGTACCTGTGTTGTATGTGTACAATACTACATTTCGCCAAACAACACGCTGTATCCAATATCTCACTAACCTCACTACCCCCAACTGGTTGTATTACGCATAACATATCAACACATAATTCAGCCTTTACTTTCACTCTCAGTGACTTTCCTCCTTACACACCATTGCCAACAGATTCCTCCCAAAATTCCATTATATTTTGTCGATGTCGAAGTTCAGTTGTGGCAAGATGTCTATACAGGAAGTGCAAATCTAGGGTTATGTTAAGGTCTTCATAGGAGACAACACTTCCGCATATTGCTTAAACTAGGTTAACCCCAATGGTCGAATATCACGATCCCCTATCCCCAGGTAAATTGTAACGTAGAGTGTTCCAACGCCTGCTACCCACTAACTCTCTTGAGGCCACTGACACATACGACCCTGTCTCCAACAAAACATATTTTCTACTGTGTATCACGCCATTCAGGACATTCTGCCTCTGCATTCATTCTTACTAAATTTAGTGTCACCGGTAACTCGTGTTGCTGGCTCTGGGGGTTTCCTCTTAAGTTTAACGGACTTGTCCTTCCCCTTGGACAACCTCTACAACTACACCTATAGCCCTGTCGATGACCTAAACCTCCCCTACTACCATTCCCATTAAATTGTTGGCTATCTCTATTATCCCCATCACTTCTTCATGACTGGTAGCACTGCCTTTGCATATCTCCTATTCGTACATAATTAAAATACTTTACATTCGTGGCAGTTCCTCACACTTGTCCAGCGCTAACCTAACCCCAGAATGGAGTTCTTTAGGTGCCCCTGTGCTCACCCTCCTAGACATCTGCAGTGTCAAACAGATTAGTTCACCCCCCTGCAGCACTACTTTGTTCACCTCTTCATTCTGAAATTATTCGTAGGTGTGAACATACAGCATGCTAATCGTACATGCGACACCTCCCACAACTTCATTATACCTTATGGTAACAATACCAAACTGCACACGAAAAAGCGAGCATTATTTTGCTTCCTGCACTGTTTTCCCAACACTCTTCTCAATTTATCAAACGTCTCTAAAAATGGCTCTGAGCACTATGGGACTTAAGTTCTGAGGTCATCAGTCCCCTAGGACTTAGAACTACTCAAACCTAACTAACCTAGGGACATCACACACATCCATGCCCGAGGCATAATTCGAACCTGCGACCGCAGCGGTTGCGCGGTTCAAGACTGTAGCGCCTAGAACCGCTCGGGCATTCCGGCCGGCATCAAACGTCTCTGCATTGTGTAACACTTCTGTGCACCTTACGCACAATTTCGTTTCCCCCTTAAAATCCAACCTTGTGTAATAACAGCTTATCCGAACAACCCCCGTTGTTATCCGATGACTTGAGGTCTTGTCCAAACGCTAACACATACTCAGACGCTCTATCAGAGAAGGGTCAGGTCCTTCCCTACAGTCTGAGATTTCAACAATTCTGTTTTACTATTTTCTCCGTCAGTTATTTGCATCCACATTATCCGCTTTCAAATGTGTTACCTGATTCGCTGACGACTGTAAGGCCTCCTCATTGGTCACACCTGACGTCTCTGACCTTTTCTCTGCCTCAACTTCACTCTTTTTCACGACTAATAAAAACGGAGAGAAGTAACAAAACAAATTTAGGTAGACAATGTAGCCACAGAGTACTCTATGAACCTAGAAATAACAAAGCAAATTTTAATAAAGCAGGTAGTCACGGAGTGCTCTATCGAGCTCTTTATTCTGTCTAAACACGACCCACCTAGACTCTCTATACTGTCTAGCTCTATGCCTATAGTTGTTACATGTAAAACAATTCACTGCTGCCGATTCAGCGGAAGAGATAGAGTGCCCAAGTAAATTTCGCACAGCCAGAAAACATTCGTCTCTAGACAAGCCGACTCCTCTGGTTTTGTAAAGGTAACTCTTCTGTAATTACGTCCCCTAAACGTCTACTCTACGACTATCACAACAGAAGACCAAAATAGTGTCATTCACCCTAACGACGATAATGTGCGCTTTGGCTCGGACGTTGCCTTGCGGGTTTGGCACCCCTCCGTTCTCGACTGCAGTGACTTCGGCCATCATGACACCACACAGTATATTGCTGGGTATGTTGGAGGATGAGGGAGTGTGGCCCAGGGTAAACACTGTTAACAGTTACTAAGACCTTTCTTTGATTTCAATACATGAGGTAGTGAGGCAGAAACGCTTCTTCCCGTTGTCCTGTCTCGTGCTGACTAACGGGGGGCGGGTCCTGCAAGTAGCTGCTCCACTATGCTTCGCAATTATTTGAGACTGTTGCATCCTTGAGCCCCCGGTTCGTGATGTACGACTAGCGGTTACAGGAGCCAGGGATCACACTTTATTAATAATTGTAGTACAAAGTAATATCTCCATTTATAGTTACATTTTCACGAGTACACTAAGTCCTTTCATCCATACATGAATTTTTTCATCATTACTAACTTTTCTACAGGAGCGGATATACAATGTAAATGGCATATTACTATACACATAACTAGGTCTACTTTGGGTCCTCGGATCTATTCCCCAATGCCAGGTCATGTAGGCGATGACATCTCGATCGGCGAATCACTCAAGTCCAGGAAGTGAGGCGTTCTCACAACGAACAACTATCGTGAACCAACCACTACCAGAATTTCTGTAGCGACATCCAAAATAAAATTCACCCTGCATCCACGGAAGAATAGAGGTCTATTGAGTATAACTGCTGGAGCTGTTCCATTTCCTCCAAGTTTGTTCTCGAGGCTAATAATATGTTTGTAGACAGGCATGCGGTGGCGGCGTTGACGATACAAACGTCGACGAGGTATAGTGCTTCAATGCTGTTGCAGATAGAGCCCACAGCGGAATGGTTCCGCTGGCGTGCACTGCCCGATTAAGGCAGCAAAGTTAAAGTTCTTATACATTGAGCTATAGGAGAATCAATATTTCCATTATCATAAGCCGTCCGCTGGTGGCCGAGCGATTCTAGGCGCTTCAGTCTGGAACCACGCGACCGCTACGGTCGCAGGTTCGGATCCAGCCTCGGGCATGGGTGTGTGTGATGTTCATAGGTTAGTTAGGTTTAGGTGGTTCTAAGTTCTAGGGGACTGATGACCTCAGATGTTAAATCCCATAGTGCTCAAAGCCATTGTTGTAAAATAATGGTATACGGTACTACTAGTATGGTTATAGTGCGCGTCCGGGATAACCCATTTTGACGAAAAATAAATTTTCGAATTTTGAGAAACTGAGATCAGCGTGTACCCTTAATTTTTTGTTCTCTTTAACGTTAATAACTTTTTTTCAATTGAAAATTATATTTACCATTATTATTTTATAACAATGTAAACATTGACTCTCCAATAGCTTAATGATGTATAAGAACTTTAATTTTGCTGCCTTAATCTCCGACTGCCGACGTCATCAATCGCTAGTCTACATCGAGAACCAGGGGCTCAAGGATGCAACAAATGGATAAAATATTAACAAATACAACTATATTACACTGATGGCCACTATGCAGTAACTGCATGATTGATGTGTACCAACACGGAGGGTGGTATAGGGGGTTGGGTAGGTGGGTCCTTCCCGGACGGCGCGCACTACTAACGTGCCTATTGCGTTGCGTTGCTAGGACGAGGTGCCTTTGGACGCCATGGCCGTTGACGCCGGTGGCGCTACGTGTTGTGCTGCAACGGTGTTCCACTCAGGGAACGGCCCGTCAGCGCCACACGCGGCTGCGATTGCGGATTGTTCGGTCTGGTGTGGGCTGGACTCAACCCATTGCCCTCGGAGTCGTATGGCCATCGCTCGTCCCACTAGGACCTAGGCGTCGATTGTGGCAGATATGAGCGGAAGTTCGGTAGGATTGTGGCACCAAATGCCATGGAAGATTTAGCGAAAGCGGCAGGCGCAGCCCAGACACGAAACCGTGGCTGCTGCGGGAGGTGCCCAATCATCTCGCTGTCCGGCGTACCTCTGGCGTTGTGGCGGTACTGCTGGTTTCTCGTGACGACAAGTGATGCTAGCCTTAAAATCCGGACTTATTTACATGCCTTTAGTGCCTATTGCTTTCACTAAAGCACAGCAATTAATCACAGTGTCATAACAAAAGACTCCCTCTGGTGCGGCGACACCGCCCCACTTCCTACTCGATTACCGATGTGCGGCACCGGATACCGTTGAGCTCGGCTTCCCTTGCTTCGCAATGCACTGGCACGTCTGTTATTGTGTCTCTCATGTAGCCATGTTGGCGGCTACCGTCCTGCGGCTTTTAACGCAACGGTCTATGGCGCTTCCATGCTGCTTCTTGTTACTATTTTTAAAGACTAATAACTTTCTGTTCAGTGACTGGGTCGCGGCACAACACTTCATTCGTAATTGTGAATAGATTTAACGTATTTCATGACGACTCTAGTCGCCGCAGTGCCTATTCCTTTGGACGCGTATGCATCTCCAAAGGAACATTGCATCGTAATCAGAATAACGCAGGCACTGCAACTTCGTACTTCATGTGTTTCGTTGTTTGCATCAATCACTCCCTCCACTTCACATACCTTTGCAACTCAACGATATCCTTACTCATGCAAGTAACAAAACCGTTCCCCTATCTCTTACAGTTTGTCAATGGCATCTCTAAAATACGTTCTTACTCACAGCTCTGGAAATTGATTTGACTTCTTAGTTTCCTGGCCTGTGTTCTTTCGTGTTCTTTTCTCTTTGCGTCCAAGTGTTAAATGGTTCGAATGGCTCTGAGCACTATGGGACTAAACATCTGAGGTCATCATCCCCCTAGAACTTAGGAATACTTAAACCTAACTAACCTAAGGACATCACACACATCCATGCCCGATGCAGGATTCGAACCTGCGACCGTAGAGGTCACGCGGTTCCAGACTGAAGCGCCTAGAACCGCTCGGCCACACCGGCCGGGATCCGGGTGTTAGCATGAGTTTTTGTGACATTCGTTTTTTCTTTCGAAGTGTGCCGTGATTTGTTAGTGTCAATAATGAGTTTATCTGCATCAATCGTTGCTTAGGTGACGTGAATTTTTTCTGTTCTGGGTGGTTTTTGTTCACTGTTCCTACTAGTCTTTATATCCAAAGCTCACTGCCGATTGTGGTTCTTACCTCCGCACATTGTTATATTTCATCCAACTCATTGCTTTCAGAATTTGGAGTATATACCTTATGTGTGTTTAAGTGGGCCACTGGAATACATACATTCTGATTATGTTTTGGTTGATTTTGCTTCCGTCGTTGTAGAGCTTTTCTACTCGAGTTCCAAATTCATCTACCATGCATTGATATGATCGTCTTATTTGTATAGCTGACACCATTGTTTTTTGTTGTTATGTATTAGAAATTGTTTTATTCGTTTTGGTCCATAATTTATTAGGAAACATACCTTTCTCTGTTGAGGCAATTGGTACCCCTTGATTTTGCTTGTAATATTCCTCACCAACGTTGTAGATTATTACCAACTATACTAATGTAGTAGTAGAGCATTCTTTATATTGATCGGCTTTTCTTCCTTCAGATATGGGAAACTTTGTGTTTTTTTTTTTTTTGTTTTGTTTTGTAAAGATCGAAGCATTACCTAATTGAGGAACAAATAAATTACCTAAAATACTCAAGTATTTACTGGGAAATGTACATAGCAAATATGGAGTTCAGTTTTATTCTGATTTTTACCAGTTCTGACACAAAGCCACATTAACGTTGTCACACTGCAATTGTGCAAGATACAGTACGGCTGTACTCATTCCATAATACCTACTTTTGCTTTTGTTGATCTCATTACTTACTTGGTAATATACCTGTTCGTATTTTCTTAGTTATTGGTAGTTGGCTTCATTATGTTCTGTTATGCTCGTAGGCGGTCTAGAATTGAAATTAGTTTTCATTTACCGTCTACTCCAACTAGTTATTATGTCATTGTTTCTGCTTGGGTGTCTGATATTGTGCCTGACAATGATAAGTTTTACTTTCCTAATATCGTGTTTCTCATCCATTTACTATTTCACATCCATTTGTGTTCCTCATACAGGATACTTGTTTATCTTCAGGTTCTCGTAAGTCTCTTTCATTTGCACTGAATAGGTCGCAGGAATGGACCGTACAGCTTCCCATCATGCAGTAACACGTCTTTCAGGCTCCTCATTGATGAGTTCAGAAAAAGTCTCTCCTGAGTGGGATAATGTTAAATGCCATAGAAGTGCATTTACTCGTTTATGTTATTGCATGAAGCCAAGGACTCGTTCTGTGAAAATAAAGGAACTGGTTATTTCCCTCTATGTCTTTACCATGAGTCATGTGTTCCTGGTTGCAGAAAATTCTTACCTTTTAACAGGGAGCCAAGTAATTCTGCCGACTCCTTAGACAAATTCAAATATCGTCGGAGATCATTAAGTTTGCTCTGAGAGAACAATTGTGGAGAAAAGTTGCATTAAGAACAGCAAACGTTGCTATCGTATTCGGTAATTGCATGAACTTCATTTTCATAATCATCTTCTGCCACGCTCTATAAAACAGCAGGAGAGATAGGAGCAATTACATCTACTTCATGTGCAACTGACCTAATGAATGAATCAATGCTTGGGTACACAATTTGTTTCTTGTTTTTCGAACTGTACCATTAAACATTAACTAAACAGAAGAAACAAGCATTAAGGTGAATTATTTGCACCGGCCGGTGTGACCGAGAGGTTCTAGGCGCTTTAGTACGGAACTGCGCTGCTGCTACGGTCGCAGGTTCGAATCCTGCCTTGGGTATGGATGTGTTTGGTGTACCTAGGTTAGTTAGGTTTAATTAGTTCTAAGTCTAGGGGGCTGATTACCTCAGATGTTAAGTCCTGTAGTGCTTAGAGCCATTTGAAACATTTAAATTATTTGCTCCCTCTACACCACTGGAAGCGCAAATGGCATGAAAGTTTTCTTTCCTTTTGTCAACAATCTTAACCTCTCAACATAATAGGGGCAAACTGTCTTTGGCGCCCATCCCTTGTCCTGGTCACAAAGTTCCGTTTTAAAATAAGCATGGTAAACTTTATTCACGAAGTCTGTTAAAACCATTCTTTGCTTATGCATTGTATGATTTCCACAAATGTAACAGGAAACATTTGGGTTGTTCACATACTTGCGTGTTGACACTGTAATAACTATAAACAATAGGCGATCTGTTATATTAATACTGTCTTAAATATGTTGAATAATCGCAATATAGCAGTGGTAAGTGAGTTAAACAATACATTCAAGGTCTCACAATAACGTAAAGGTATACACGGCTGGATTGAGAATTTTCCCTTCATAAATACGCATAAGTAACTGGGACCTTTGAAGTCAAATTGCGGCAAAACTGTACGCGACAGGAAAAAACTATAAACAAATTTGGAATCAGCATAAAAAGTTGAGACAGTGCCACATATTAGTTCTCAGTCATCTGACACCATACAGATCAGTGTTATGCTTTGAAGCATTTAATGTCTGAATAGTTCACATTTCAGGATTCCAGTATGCTAGATCTGTTTGTAGTCTTAACACAAGGATTTAAGTTTCAGGACGAATGGGAATTTGCGCTGGTCAAACTGGCTGGGGGCAAGTTTTGATATCAATATCCCACGTTCCGTATAACGGGTAAATTGCGACAGTCTAATTGTTTTCCTACGACCTACTTTTTTCTGACTCCTCTGATGCAGACTTCCTTTTCCAGTTCGGAAATAGTGTAAGGAGAGTTGTGTGAGGAGAATGCTTAATGTATTCGCGCAAGAAAAAGTGACATGTGGATAAATGAGCACTCCAAGAGGGCGTTAACTTCATCTCCATGAAAGAACGAATCGAATAAAGTTGCAGCGTTATTGGCTGCAAGGAACATATGACTATTCAGCGAAAAACGTGTCTTCTGCAGGTGGTATTCAGGTACTTGTTGTTGTTGTTGTCTTCAGTCCTGAGACTGGTTTGATGCAGCTCTCCATGCTACTCTA
Organism: Schistocerca serialis cubense; assembly: GCF_023864345.2. Lineage (NCBI taxonomy): Eukaryota > Metazoa > Arthropoda > Insecta > Orthoptera > Acrididae > Schistocerca > Schistocerca serialis. Next base: position 157,395,824 of record NC_064644.1, read on the forward strand.
TCCTGTGCAAGCTTCTTCATCTCCCAGTACCTACTGCAACCTACATCCTTCTGAATCTGCTTAGTGTATTCATCTCTTAGTCTCCCTCTATGATTTTTACCTTCCACGCTGCCCTCCAATGCTAAATTTGTGATCCCTTGATGCCTCAGAACATGTCCTACCAACCGGTTCCTTCTTCTTGTCAATTTGTGCCACAAACTCCTCTTCTCCCCAATTCTATTCACTACCTCCTCATTAGTTATGTGATCTACCCATCTAATCTTCAACATTCTACTGCAGCACCACATTTCGAAAGCTTCCATTCTCTTCTTGTCCAAACTATGTATCGTCCATGTTTCACTTCCATATATGGCTACACTCCATACAAATACTTTCAGAAACAACTTCTTGACACTTATATCTATACTCGATGTTAACAAATTTCTCTTCTTCAGAAACGCTTTCCTTGCCATTGCCAGTCTACATTTTATATCTCCTCTACGTCGGCCTTCACCAGTTATTTTGCTCCCCAAATAGCAACATTCCTTTACTACTTTAAGTGTCTCATTTCCTAATATAATTTCCTCAGCATCACACGACTTAATTCGACTACATTCCATTATCCTCGTTTTGCTTTTGTTGATGTTAATCTTATATTCTCCTTTCAAGGGACTGTCCATTCCGCTCAACTGCTCTTCCAAGTCCTTTGCTGTCTCTCACAGAATTACAATGTCATCGGCGAACCTCTAAGTTTTTATTTCTTCTCCATGGATTTTAATACCTACTCCGAATTTTTCTTTTGTTTCCTTTACTGCTTGCTCAATATACAGATTGAACAATATCGGGGAGAGGCTACAACCCTGTCTCACTCCCTTCCCAACCACTGCTTCCCTTTCATGCCCCTCTACTCTTATAACTGCCATCTGGTTTCTGTTCAAATTGTATATAGCGTTTCGCTCCCTGTATTTTACCCCTGCTACCTTCAGAATTTGAAAGAGAGTATTACAGTCAACATTCTCAAAAGCTTTCTCTAAGACCACAAATGCTAGAAATGTGGGTTTGCCTTTCCTTATTCTATTTTCTAAGGTAAGTCGTAGGGTCACTATTGCCTCACGTGTTCCAAATTTCTGCGGAATCCAAACTGATCTTCCCCGAGGTCGGCTTCTACCAGTTTTTCCACTCGTCTGTAAAGAATTCGTGTTAGTATTTTGCAGCTGTGATTTATTAAACTGATAGTTCGGTAATTTTCACATCTGTCAACACCTGCTTTCTTTGGGATTGGAATTATTATATTCTTCTTGAAGTCTGACGGTATTTCACCTGTCTCATACATCTTGCTCACCAGATGGTAGAGTTTTGTCAGGACTGGCTCTCCCAAGGCCGTCAGTAGTTCTAATGGAATGTTGTCTACTCCCGGGGCCTTGTTTCGACTCAGGTCTTTCAGTGCTCTGTCAAACTCTTCACGCAGTATCGTATCTCCGATTTCATCTTCATCTACATCCTCTTCCATTTCCATAATATTGTCCTCAAGTACATCGCCCTTGTATAGACCCTCTATATACTCCTTCCACCTTTCTGCTTTCCCTTCTTTGCTTAGAACTGGGTTTCCATCTAAGCTCTTGATATTCGCACAAGTGGCTCTCTTTTCTCCAAAGGTCTCTTTACTTTTCCTGTAGGCAGTATCTATCTTACCCCTAGTGAGATAAGCCTCTACATCCTTACACTTGTCCTCTAGCCATCCCTGCTTAACCATTTTACAGCACACTGGACTCGCATTCGGGAGGACGACGGTTCAATCCCGTCTCCAGCCATCCTGATTTAGGTTTTCCGTGATATCCCTCAATCATTTCAGGCAAATGCCGGGATGGTTCCTTTGAAAGGGCACGGCCGATTTCCTTCCTAATCCTTCCCTAACCCGAGCTTGAGCTCCGTCTCTAATGCCCTCGTTGTCGACGGGACGTTAAACACTAACCACCACCACCACCATTTTACACTTCCTGTCGATCTCATTTTTGAGACGTTTGTATTCCTTTTTACCTGCTTCACTTACTGCGTTTTTATATTTTCTCCTTTCATCATTTAAATTCAATATTTCGTTACCCAAGGACTTCTACTAGCCCTCGTCTTTTTACCTACTTAATCCTCTGCTGCCTTCACTACTTCATCCCTCAGAGCTACCCATTCTTCTTCTACTGTATTTCTTTCTCTCATTCCTGTTAATTGTTCCCTTATGCTCTCCCTGAAACTCTGTACAAACTCTGGTTTAGTCAGTTTATCCAGGTCCCATCTCCTTAAATTCCCACCTTTTTGCAGTTTCTTCAGTTTTAATCTACAGTTCATCACCAATAGATAGTGGTCAGAGTCCACATCTGCCCCTGGAAATGTCTTACAATTTAAAACCTGGTTCCTAAATCTCTGTCTTACTATTATGTAATCTATCTGATACCTTGTAGTATCTCCAGGATTCTTTCACGTATACAGGTACAGTGTTTACATACTGCAGCAACATGTGTATGTGGCGCTCACTGTTCACTGCGTCATGAAAGAATGTGACGTAGGTTCTTCTGCAACATATTTCTTCCATAATTAAAAAAGATGACATCACCAACAAAAAATGAACAATCTTGAGTAAAACTGCATCTTTTTTGGACATTTCGTATTTATAGTTCTGTCACCCAACTATAGTGCGCTGGGCGACGCGTGGTACCGTTCGCATTGCTAGCGATATGCTCAGACCAGTTGAAGGACAGATGGAAATCCTTCATCTCTATTGTCGTTTCGTTTTTCAATTGCAGTACTACGTCGCCATTAAAAGAGCAACATGAACCGCTGAACTTGTTTCCCAAATAATCTGTACACACTAATTTAAATTGTGTATTAATCTCCATCACGCACTTTTTTTCCGTTATTTACTACGGTATATGCAAACTACAGCGGATCATCATCTCTCCGACGTGCGTTCCTATACACGACCTTAAGTTCAATTCCTTCATTGCCATACAGTTATGTGCTTATAACCTCCGCCGTTAGACACACTAAGCGCGCTGGTTTCACGCACGCAGACACAAACACACACACACACACACACATACACACACACACACACACACACACACACACACACACACACACGCACACACACACACACAAACGTATTCAGTACTTTACTGTTTCTTCTAACTCTCAGTTATACAGTATAGTGATGATGAACGGCTGTACAATTGTACATTCTCCCCACGTGAGCACACTTTCCGCTGCTGAGTATAACGAGTGCGACAGAAGTGCGGCAGACTTTTAAGCGTGTTGTTGGCGTTTTCTATAAGAAAATAGTGTATGCCCTACAGAAAATGCTGCCTAGATGAGATCTGAGTGGCTGAGTGGCATTGGAAAGTTAAATGGTCTCGCTTTCTGAATGTACTGATACTACCGCAAGAAAATCGATCAAAATGTCCACGTATATGTACATGATTTCAGTTATTTGCAGTAGAAACAATTCAATGAAACTGCTACGGTGTTTAAAATAATGAAATGGTTTTTTTTCTCACAATACAGCTTTCATTTTATTTAGTTTAAACGACACCAATGGCAGGATCTCTTTCATCCGTCTGTCTGTTTGTCCGTCTGATAAGAACCCTTTTTTCAAGAACGAGTAGACGTTTCAAGTTCAAATATATGTCGCCTATTAAGATCTATATCCCCTTGCACGAGTAAAAATTTTAAGCTTCAAACTCATACAGTCAAAAGGTACGGCCATTTATGTCACATACTATGATATTCGGATGGTAGACAGAGGCGGTGAAAGGAGCCCGCGCTAAGTGTCCACGAACGCTAATTGTTCGTCGGTTAACTTTCGTGGAGACATAGCGCCTGCTCCTTTTACTGCCACCGTGGAGCTAGGTCTGAAACCATTAACCTCTTTAAAAAAAGGAAGTTTCTTGTTTAAAACCACTGTCGTGCAAGAGACACGTTTTCAAAAATTAGAGGTAGGGGTGTAAATGTGGAAACCCAGTTTGTTTTTGCTGTGTAGAAGAAACGTTTACTTCTCTTCCAGCTTCAAGAATTAGCCAAAGCTAATTCACAATGTTTTACCACTGAACGTAATATTATGAAACACAAAAACTAAAAATGTTAAAAATTAAAAAACATTTTCTGCTTGCACAACAACTCATTAGTTTTTCAAGAAGTGCGGGTAATATGGAAACGCCTTAAATTTGTGGGAAACTGACTACTTCAAACGAAAATTATTAAAAATTTTAGAAACTGTTTTATTTTATATTAACTTTAAATTACAAAAAAATATTTTTAAACGCAACTGTAATACAAAAATGCACCATAAGAAAATTTCACTTGCAAAAATCGCATATGTAAATATCTCCTACATTTCCGTCACACAAAGAGTGACTCCACTTCTCACACACTACACACTTAATCCACAATTCTCCCCAACATCTTTGGAAAATGTGCCTCCACAAAAAATACAAATGGCATCTTCTTCAGCAGGTTTTTCTTCCCCAACTGGGAGATCCAAATCTGACTCGCCTGAAAAGACAGTTGGTGCAGTGGGCTCTTCATCTGAATCCTCAGATAACTTAAGGAGTGTTTACTGTACTCAGCTTCCAAAATATCAAAAAACTTGTCTACAGCTTCTTTGTTGGACCCGTTTGGTCTCGAGAATGAGGTCCCCATAGGTTTGTCTCAAAGAAACACATTCCTCAGGTGACATATCACTATGCACAAACCTTTGAAGTGTCGTCTGAGGTACACCGAAAGCTTTTACTGCTCTTCTTAACCCCATCTGCTTTTCTCTTAAGGCTATTATAGCCTTAATCGTGTTTTCAGCATCCCACCTATTAACAATAGCTCTTGGTTTCCGATCAGTTAGCTTTCGTGGCATCTAGAAACAGACGAAAAACGTATTGTACTTGATGTTGATATTGTGGAAACGTTTCCATAATGCCATCGTATGTACGCTTCCATATTACCTACACAGTGGTCATTTTAAATTTCGGTATATTACATTAAGCAACTATCCATTTAAGGTTGGCAAGCGACTACTAACACCTTCCATACACCTCGCTTTATAAGCAATCAGACGTAAAGAAAAGATAACTACGAAGTATGTAGATACATGTAATACCAAAACTTACCTCGAAAAAGGTTTAGAAAATGCGCGAACGTAAATTGCATCATTGTCACGGCGTCTGTTGCACAACTGTCTGCTACCCCTCTACCGTGACAAATAGGAACTATTGCAACAGTTTCTGGCTGCCCTGCTAGAGTGCAGAACTCTGCAGGCCAGATACTAGACGTTTCCACATTACCCACAGGCTTCCACATTTACACTCCTACCTGTACTCACTCATCAAAATCTATATGGTACTTTCCGTTGACCTAGAATCACGAAATTTGGCAAGAAGCATGGTTTCACAGCCGAAGAAATCGAAACAAACAGAGCACTGTTATTCTGTAATTATAAACACGAAAAAAGTATTTTTTTGTAACTTTTTATCCATCTGCCTGTTTTCTGTACGTCTGTAAACCCTTTTTCTCTCTGCAACACTTAGGCGTTTCTATTTCAAATTTGTGTCACTCGCTAAATATATGGTCTCTTGGCTGTTTAAAATTTTTGTGCTTCTAATTCAATTCAGTTGTATGATACGGCCAGTTGTGTCGGTATTTTGATACCCGAAAAGTCACTCATCAAAACCTGTAGGGTCCTTCCTGTTGACCTAGAATCATGAAATTAGGCAAGAAGCAAGGTTTCTCAGTACAAATAAAGGAAGAAACCAGAAATTGGTGATTTGTAACTATTTCATACAAAAAATATTACTTTTGTTATTTGTCATTCGACTTCAACCATGATATTAAAACATTCCATAAAGTTTTGGTATCTCTGGGACCGATATCTTGCTAGTACCAATGTCGATAATAGGCTAAAATTGTTAAAACACTCGATCCTTGGAACAGAGAAAGTGTCTACGTACACGATTAAGTTTTTACAGAACCCTCAGTGTGCGGGTCCTAATCGCACCTTCCCACTTTTTATTTTCTTACAATGAGGATGTGATATCTGGATACACTTTTCCTAGAAGTTTCGCTTTGGGCACTGATGTTGTACACAGAAATTAGAAGGAATTGGGTGACCATAAACGGTGAACAACGAATTACAAGACTGACAACGAAGTTTACTGACAAGGCAGCATTTTTCGAACAGCCAATAACGTCCGACCTTACCAAGCAGCAGAGTGTTAGAGAACGAGGAGCAGGACTGTATTCCCTCTCCTCATCTCATCTCTAGCAGACTTCTTCTCAGCGGCGTACCGTAGCCCAGAAGTCCTACGGAAATGAGTGGACCGTATACTTAGCACAGAATACGGCTTAACTACAACGATGAAAGTGGTAAAAAGCACTGGGAAGAAAAATAACTTCTTTTCACCATTAAAACTGGAAACTACACAGTAGTCAAATTGGTGGAAGTAATGTCCTATGAAGCAAGTTTACACACAAATGTCGAGTTAAGGAACATATCAGAACTGCCGGCGCTGTAGGCAAGTGGAATGTGGACCATCACAAATCAGGAGAAGAAGGAAATGGAAGCGTATGGAATGTGGTACAATCGATGCAGGTTAAAAATTCAGTTGAAAAATTAAAGAACGAAATGAAGAACTACTATGAGGAGTAGTACACTGAGCGTTGAGCGAGTGTAATTGTTATGGGGATGACCTAGGTTCAGATCTCAGTACTGTCAGGGATTTTTCCTTCGCCGATGGAATGGAATGGCGTGCACTCAGCCTCACGATGCCAGTTCAGCAGCTGCTTGAATGACAAGTAGCGTCTCCAGGTCGACAACGGCCGAAGAGCCGTATGCTGACCCTTGTAACCAACACGCCGCATCCGCCTGACACCATGTAGCTGACGATAACACGCCAGCCGGTAGACAATCGCGTAGTCTTCAGCGCCTGACGTGGAGTTAGCATAGTTCTTCTACTAGGAATTTACGAGTGAAGAAGCTAGTGGAAGATCCTTACCAGAAAAAGGAAAGGATTGGTGGGACACCTCCTACGGCTCAGTAAGGATCAGAAGACAGCAAAACACTAAATACGGACAAATATTACGATGAGCACAACTATCGAAAAACTGAAGACGACACACAGAGTTCCTTTGAGTTTTATTATTATTTTTCATACTCGTATTTATTGGTTTACATTAATGAACAGTAGCAGGACTTCCGTAGCAGATGTAAGTTGTTGGAAAGATGTATTCACTTCTCACTCATATCTTATGTCCAGAGTTAGTTCCTCTGAAACTCTGCAATGAATGAACATGACACGATGTAATTGTTATCAGAGTGTACCTATGATGCACTGAGAAAAATGCACCAGCGGATGGAGTTATTTGACCACTGCCAAGCAGTGGTACGTGGTATTCGTGAGCAATGGGAGACATACGAAGATCCCCGGCCGGCCGGGGTGGCCGAGCGGTTCTGGGCGCTACAATCTAGAACCGCGCGACCGCTACGGTCGCAGGTTCGAGTCCTGCCTCGGGCATGGATGTGTGTGTTGTCCTTAGGTTAGTTAGGTTTAAGTAGTTCTAAGTTCTACGGGAACGCATGTCCATAGATGTTAAGTCCCATAGTGCTCAGAGCCAGCCCATAGTGCTCAGAGCCATTTTTTGTTCGTACGCTTCTCAACAACAGATTCGGTGACCGATGGATTGGTAGAGGCGCACCGATTCCATGGTATCCACGCTCTCCCGACCTCAACAATGTAATTACCTTAATAGTGTTCAAAAGTCGTAATATACATTGTGTTACAGAAAGCTACGGCCAAACTTTCAGGAAACATTCCTCACACACAAAGTAAGAAAATATGTTAAGTGGACATGTGTCCGGAAACGCTTACTTTCCATGTTAGAGCTCATTTTATTACTTCTCTTCAAATCACATTAACCATGGAATGGAAACACACAGCAACAGAACGTACCAGCGTGACTTCAAACACTTTGTTACAGGAAATGTTCAAAATGTCCTCCGTTAGCGAGGATACATGCATCCACCCTCCGTCGCATGGAATCCCTGATGCGCTTATGCAACCCTGGAGAATGGCGTATTGTATCACAGCCGTCCACAATACGAGCACGAAGAATCTCTACATTTGGTACCGGGGTTGCGTAGACAAGAGCTTTCAAATGCCCTCATAAATGAAAGTCAAGAGGGTTGAGGTCAGGAGAGCGTGGAGGCCATGGAATTGGTCCTCCTCTACCAATCCATCGGCCACCGAATCTGTTGTTGAGAAGCGTACGAACACTTCGTCTGAAATGTGCAGGAGCTCCATCGTGCATCAACCACATGTTGTGTCGTACTTGTAAAGGCACATGTTCTAGCAGCACAGGTAGAGTATCCGGTATGAAATCATGATAACGTGCTCCATTGAGCGTAGGTGGAAGAACATGGGGCCCAATCAAGACATCACCAACAATGCTTGCCCAAACATTCACACAAAATCTGTGTTGATGACGTGATTGCCGGCCGAAGTGGCCGTGCGGTTAAAGGCGCTGCAGTCTGGAACCGCAAGACCGCTACGGTCGCAGGTTCGAATCCTGCCTCGGGCATGGATGTTTGTGATGTCCTTAGGTTACTTAGATTTAACTATTTCTAAGTTCTAGGGGACTAATGACCTCAGAAGTTGAGTCCCATAGTGCTCAGAGCCATTTGATGACGTGATTGCACAATTGCGTGCGGATTCTCGTCAGCCCACACATGTTGATTGTGAAAATTTACAATTTGATCACGTTGTAATGGAGCCTCATCCGTAAAGAGAACATTTGCACTGAAATGAGGATTGACACATTGTTGGATGAACCATTCGCAGAAGTGTACCCGTGGAGACCAATCAGCTGCTGATAGTGCCTGCACACGCTGTACATGGTACGGAAACAACTGGTTCCCCCGTAGCACTCTCCATACAGTGACGTGGTCAACGTTACTTTGTACAGCAGCAACTTCTCTGACGCTGACTTTAGGGTTGTCGTCAACTGCACGAAGATTTGCATCGACCATTGCAGGTGTCCTCGTTGTTCTAGGTCTTCCCCAGTCGCGAGTCATAGGCTGGAATGTTCCGTGCTCCCTAAGACGCCGATCAATTGCTTCGAACGTCTTCCTGTCGGGACATCTTCGTTCTGGAAATCTGTCTCGATACAAACGTACCGCGCCACGGCTATTGCCCCGTGCTAATCCATACATGAAATGGGCATCTGTCAACTCCGAATTTGTAAACATAGCACTGACTGCAAAACCACGTTCGTGATGAACACTAACAATGTTGATGCTACGTACTGACGTGCTTGATGCTAGTACTGTAGAGCAATGAGTCGCATGTCAACACAAGCACCGAATTCAACATTACCTTACTACAATTGGGCCAACTGGCGGTGAATCAAGGAAGTACAGTACATACTGACAAAACTAAAATGAGCTCTAACATGGAAATTAAGCGTTTCCGGACACATGTCCACATAACACCTTTTATTTATTTGTGTGTGAGGAATGTTTCCTGAAAGTTTGGCCGTACCTTTTTGTAACACCGTGTATATTTAAAGCAAACTTGTTTTGCCCCCTCTTAGTGCCGCTACTAGCGCCACACCTAGGTGACTGGGGCGAAATATGAACAGACATCATCATTCATATGAAGAAAGACGATTACCAACTTTTTCCTATGTCGTTCAATTCCCTCTTTGCGCTGCGATATTCTTCCCCCGTCAGTAAACACACACCATGCAGCACTTCATACCCACCCTGTGTGTGATGTCTATTATCACTCAAATGCAGTCAGAAGTTATTCCAGATTGGCATAACTGATGAAGTTCCATTACCTAGCAATAGGCTTCGAGAGAGAAAGAAAATACCAGAAAGCCGTATGGTTTGCTCGGATGTGTGGTGAGCCAAGACGAAAATGAAAATAATTGCGCGGCAGAGCAATTTGTGAACGAACAGCTGTTCATTGGGAGGAAAAAAGACAAAATACACTGTACGAGGCACGAGACTCCGGTATGGCTCACAGCCATACATATGGATTGAAATAAATTGGGTATAGGAAATCAATGTGTAGCTGCTGCGGGCTCCGCTCGATGTATCGAAACAAAATCCTATCAATTATCGGGGTAAATAAATTCGAATGGTGCTCGTGGGGCGGCGGAGCTGGTGTAATTAACTGTGTTCCCAGTCACACGTCTCCGTGCGGGACTGAGGGGATCACCCGACAGCGGATGTGCGGATACGCTTTAAATATCATGCTGTAATTGCCGTAATACCAACTCAGCGAGTATGAATTATGAGACAATTTGTTCTCGGCACGTTCAACTGCAAACGATTACGGAACATTGCTAAGCGAAACCTATCAAGAGTTTATCACAGATCGTTTCTCACACATTGTTGTTATTAGGTCCTGTATCGAGAAATCACAGTTATTTTTCTTCTTCGAGTGATGTGGTTTTCTGCAGTCTCTAAACATGTTGATACCCTTGAGTTTGCTATTTGGTTTCTAAATACCTACAGTTAGTCTATTTTCATTTCTGTATATTGTTTTGGTTTGCAAGGCAGTCACATAACCGTAAGATTTCTTTCTAGTCTATATCATTCGTGTTCGAACTATTATAATAGAGGTATACCTAAGCAACGTCGGAGGCATAGGTATCATCAGTAGTGCCCCAGAGAAGTGTGATAGGGCTGCTCTTGTTCTCTACAAACATAAACGATATAAGGGATAGAGCGAGAATCTATCTGCAAACGGTCGCTGATGATACAGTAGTCTACGAGAAATTGTCATCGCTCATTGATTGTACGAAATTACGTGTAGTGTTTCACTGAATTTATAATTAGACTGATGAATGGCAGTTTCCACAAATCCCGAAGAACAGTGAGTTATGTTGATGAGTAGGAAGATCAAACGAGCAATATTCGAGTACAATACTAGTAATGCGCTGCTAGACACAGTCACGCCGATTGTACACTCCTGGAAATGGAAAAAAGAACACATTGACACCGGTGTGTCAGACCCACCATACTTGCTCCGGACACTGCGAGAGGGCTGTACAAGCAATGATCACACGCACGGCACAGCGGACACACCAGGAACCGCGGTGTTGGCCGTCGAATGGCGCTAGCTGCGCAGCATTTGTGCACCGCCACCGTCAGTGTCAGCCAGTTTGCCGTGGCATACGGAGCTCCATCGCAGTCTTTAACACTGGTAGCATGCCGCGACAGCGTGGACGTGAACCGTATGTGCAGTTGACGGACTTTGAGCGAGGGCGTATAGTGGGCATGCGGGAGGCCGGGTGGACGTACCGCCGAATTGCTCAACACGTGGAGCGTGAGGTCTCCACAGTACATCGATGTTGTCGCCAGTGGTCGGCGGAAGGTGCACGTGCCCGTCAACCTGGGACCGGACCGCAGCGACGCACGGATGCACGCCAAGACCGTAGGATCCTACGCAGTGCCGTAGGGGACCGCACCGCCACTTCCCAGCAAATTAGGGACACTGTTGCTCCTGGGGTATCGGCGAGGACCATTCGCAACCGTCTCCATGAAGCTGGGCTACGGTCCCGCACACCGTTAGGCCGTCTTCCGCTCACGCCCCAACATCGTGCAGCCCGCCTCCAGTGGTGTCGCGACAGGCGTGAATGGAGGGACGAATGGAGACGTGTCGTCTTCAGCGATGAGAGTCGCTTCTGCCTTGGTGCCAATGATGGTCGTATGCGTGTTTGGCGCCGCGCAGGTGAGCGCCACAATCAGGACTGCATACGACCGAGGCACACAGGGCCAACACCCGGCATCATGGTGTGGGGAGCGATCTCCTACACTGGCCGTACACCACTGGTGATCGTCGAGGGGACACTGAATAGTGCACGGTACATCCAAACCGTCATCGAACCCATCGTTCTACCATTCCTAGACCGGCAAGGGAACTTGCTGTTCCAACAGGACAATGCACGTCCGCATGTATCCCGTGCCACCCAACGTGCTCTAGAAGGTGTAAGTCAACTACCCTGGCCAGCAAGATCTCCGGATCTGTCCCCCATTGAGCATGTTTGGGACTGGATGAAGCGTCGTCTCACGCGGTCTGCACGTCCAGCACGAACGCTGGTCCAACTGAGGCGCCAGGTGGAAATGGCATGGCAAGCCGTTCCACAGGACTACATCCAGCATCTCTACGATCGTCTCCATGGGAGAATAGCAGCCTGCATTGCTGCGAAAGGTGGATATACACTATACTAGTGCCGACATTGTGCATGCTCTGTTGCCTGTGTCTATGTGCCTGTGGTTCTGTCAGTGTGATCATGTGATGTATCTGACCCCAGGAATGTGTCAATAAAGTTTCCCCTTCCTGGGACAATGAATTCACGGTGTTCTTATTTCAATTTCCAGGAGTGTATATCTGCGTGTAACGGTGCAAAGCGATATGAAACAGAACGAGAATGTAAGGTCGGCTGTTAATGGGAGAATTCTAGGAAAGTATGCCTCAAACACCGCCTGGTGGACATTTGTGCGACTGTCTCTCTAGAGTACTTCTCAAGCATTTCGGGGACGCTTTAGTCGCATTGAAGGAAGACATCGAAGAAATTCAGACGCTTGCTGCTAGATTTGTTCCTGAAAGGAAAAGACATGTATGTAGTGGGCAAGTGGAGCGGACTGGTTGGTTACCGAAAGTCTAACACTCCTTAATACAAAAGGTTTATTAATTTCCAATAGTCCAACAACCTTTTTCATACGTTGCCTGAACATTCAAAACAGCACCCTACCATTTCATTCATTTTGTTAAAGACAAGCGTTAGTATCGCCATTTAAGATCCAATAATCATTAGTTAGTCAGTTTCATGTTACACTGGCATCCTTTTTTTTCCTTTTTAACATTCACTTACGTGATCTAACGCAAAGGCAATACCAAAAAAACTTCAAACAACAGTATTAAAATGATTTTATCAAACAACCTTCAGTCAACAAAGTAACTTCAATAACTTGAGTTGAAATTTAAGAAAAGCTCAGACAATACCAGAAGCAAAAACAACTCAATGTGCAGAGCGCACTTAACCACCTCTGACTATTAAGAGTCATTTCACATAACTATGAGCTGTTCCCCAAAGTTGTAGCGCCTTGGTTACTTTAATAAGACAGATCTTTTATAATAATCTATAAACTAATAATTTCAGAGGACACTTGCCACTAAATTTCCCCAAGTTAAATGTCTATCAAAAACATTTACGACAGCGCTTGTTAACAAATAATTTAACCAAAGCTCGCACAGAAAATTATCAGTTAACCGAAGGAAAGCAACTTATAAAATTCAGTTTACCGAGAACACTTAACAACAAATCAAGCTGAGAGCTCTCTAGTACTTCCGGCAAATGCTACACTGTGCCAGTACACTTAATACCCAAACGAGAAAAATTCCAGTTTACTACATAACCGTATACAGTGATAATGTTACACTCACAGAAAAGATAACCTTTTATCAAAGTGTCATGTAGTCTCACCTTACTTAAAATTACTTAACAGCGATCGACCCCTTGGATCAGTCATGCCTTCGTACTACTTGTAGCACACTTCACAGGCCTGACTACTATTACAAAAGATTCTTCTCGACCAATATAGCAGGTTATAGTTCGTGCCTTATTTCCACCAAACCAAATCAACTGATTCGTTGTCTGTGCTGTCTATATTTTCTCCCTCTTACAAGATCAGCTTCACAAGACCGTTCTTAGAGGTTTTAGAACGAGGTCACTTCAGCGGGTGAAACCGAACCCAATTCTCTCATTTTCAGTGATCTTAAGTTTCAAACGTTCCAAAAGCGACATACCATAGTTCTACAAAAGATGGTTATCATTGTGTGTCGTCTTATTCCTTCGAACTTGCGAAAGTCTATGGGTGTGCCCTCCTTCACACACACACATTCCTCTGCCCCCGACAGCCTCACCAAAGCACATACGCTCGCTAGCTGTGAAGTTTGCAAACTCTTCCAGCGCGCGCAGAGCCACTTGTCATTCTTGCCCGGCAACGCTCTGCTCTCTCGCTGGTATCGTACGCCTCATCCACAACATCAAAGATATTCTGTACAGACAAACCAGTCAATCGATCCTAGTGGAAATCTCGAACCATCTAACATGGTTCAGTTCCTAGTACGTGCGATAACACGCGGGTACTATCGAAATGTTCCGTGAACTCATATGGGAGGTATTCGAGGTATGGTGCTGCAGAATAATATTGAGAATTCAGTGGATGATAAGGTAAGGGATGAGGTGGTTTTCAATAGAATCTGCGAGGAAAGGAACACATGGAAAACACTGACAAGAAGCAGGGACAGGATGGTAGAACACCTGTCAACACATCAGGATTATATTCCATTGTACTAGATTTAGCTGTAGAAAGTAAAAATTGTAGTGAAAGACAAAGATTGGAATACATTCAACAAATAACTGTGGACATATGTTGCTAGTGCCAGCCGCATCAAACCAGCCAGAAGACTGATGACTCGAAAAAAATTTAAATAAAAAATTGAAAAACTACATTATGAGAACAGAGGCCGCATGACTCTGTACTTCCTCAAGGACTTCAAACGACTTGTTGAATGGATTTCCTGTACTGTGTTGGGCAAAAGGAAAAAAAATGGTTCAAATGGCTCTGAGCACTATGGGACTTAACATCTATGGTCATCAGTCCCCTAGAACTTAGAACTACTTAAACCTAACTAACCTAAGGACATCACACACATCCAAGCCCGAGGCAGGATTCGAACCTGCGACCGTAGCAGTCGCGCGGCTCCGGACTGAGCGCCTAGAAACGCTAGACCACCGCGGCCGGCTAGGGCAAAAGGAGGTCCGCCACGATATCAGGAGGTGTCCTATGACTTTGTCACCTCAATGTAAATACGTATTCCTGAAAATGTAGGTGTAACACCATGAAACTAGTTGGATCATAAACAAACATTTATCGTAGAGCTGAAATTGCCGTTTTAATAAAGATACATAGTAATCGGAACTGACGGTAGCTGGCAGCAGCCTCCGAGAAGACGTTGTTCTACAGTTGCGAGAAGACACACACAAAATGTGCGAGTCGTAATGACGGGAGTTCCGCATATGGCGTCTGGAAGTTTGGTGGTGACGGAAGAATGTCACTGGGGCAAAAATTAAAAGGCGTCATAGCTTAAAGGAGCGGAAAGATCTTGAGCTACGGCCCGGTGGAACAGTACAACGCAGTGCAGCATAGGAAGGAAAAGCAGTCCACCATAAAATTACTATTTTCAGACTTATTTGATAAGAAAAATAATTTCACGTAGAATTCTGAGAGTGTCTCCACTGGAGCAGTCGCGTGAGGGCATTACATTATGCCAAAGATGAATATTCCTAAGGTGAATTATCTGTCGTCGCTGCAACCCGGAAAAGTAGGATAAGGGAGTGGTGAAACATCGTTCAGTGAGAAAGCGCCGGGTGTTGGGAAAGCCTGAATCTACGTAGAATGACAGCTCTGCCTGTGCATGATAATAAACTTTATTTTATGTCGAATTAGCGTCTAATCAAGTTCAGTCAGATTGGTAGTGATTGTGACTAGTTGTTCATAGATTTTAATTGTGACAATCTCCGCAGACTTAACAGAGGACAGATAATGAGCAAAGTTTATGCTGTGCGATACAGTGTCTCTCCTATACATACCGGTGAATGGGACAACGTGAACTATGTGGCTGTGCGCTGCTTCAGTGTTATAGCGTCGCTGACGACCATTTGGCCGTGACAATGAGTTTAGATCATTTTATATCTTGAAGAATATAGAGCAACTTATTGTCAGCCATTCCAAAATTTTTCTGGCGTTGACACAGAGCATAGTTCATATGACGCACAATATAGCTGTTTCTTGGTAGCTAAAAACTGTAAATTCATGCACGAGTAACTGTTCTGTTGATAGCGGTAGTGCCTTCTCAGTCGGAAGTAGTTGCAGTCGCGTGTGTTCTGTGACTTCTGAAAAACGAACTCGTAATTTTCCAGAATTGCTGAGCGAACGTACGTCTGCCAAACTGGAGAATACTCTGCAGTGAACGGTATATTAAGACTTCACCAGATTGGTTTGCATTTCATTTGCTGCTGTACCAGCCTCACCCAGAATGTTGTTTTGCAAACCGTCGTCGAAGTTCGTATGCTGGAGCCCAGTGTTCGAACAGCTGCAGTATAGGTAAGGCTAACAGGTGGAATATGTGTGGATGGTCTTTGACGATGGTGTACAAACCGGTAGTACTTTGCTGGAACTCAGTCACGCACCCCTATTAGGTTCCCACTTCCTGGTACAGTCAGACAGTTCCATAATACGTTGCTGTTTATGGTTTGGCATTTACATGAGATGTAAACCAATGTATTTTGTAGTGATTAGCTCCAAAAGTGACTAAATCCAGTTAATTTCTGACACGGGAGGATTTTACATGTTGCAAGTTTCCTCGCTAGCCCTTTCTCAGCGAGGTGAAATCTCTGATGTCTTCAAAAATTTGGTATTTCCTTGTAATGTTTATATTGTCACGGAAATTGCTGCCTAGTAACACGTTTATCCATATTGTCAATGGGATACTTTTTGTGTGTGTTTTACAGCTTCTTCTTTGCTGTAGACACAAACTCTAATCAGATTTGTGCCCGACTTGTCGTATTTTCGTAAATACTCACTCACCTAAGCATTTAGCTTGCACCTCATCCTCTTTCTCATCGTCAATAATTTTAAAAAGTAAGCTGGCTTTCTGCCTCTCGACAGTTATCTCAATTTCAAAATAATCAGTTTCGAGCAGTGTCACCTGTTATCCTATCATGTCACGTAATTACAGAGTAAACTGTGCTAACGGAACTATCAGTTAACTGTCATAAGCCGTTAGGACAGTTTACGTTGTAACTACGAGATACAATCCGAAGATTCCAGAAACCAGCCATGCCACTGCAGCCACGTCAACGGTTTGCTTTGGCAGGTAATAGTCTGGTGTGAGAAACTGAAGGAGAAAAGTAGCATTCAGTTGGTGTGTCGCTGCCAAGTAACATAGCTCGATGAAACTTGGACCACACATAGAAAGATTTGGTACAGTGTAGTAAGGAACGAAACTAACATATACCCGTAATGAGACGCATAGAAACGACATTATCATTCAGAGACTTTCATTACACTGAAGACACCGCGATTCACGATGGTCCCCCGGACATTACGAAAGGTGAAACATGGTTCTTAATGGGGTGAGTGATCGCCACGGATGGCAGTGCATTCTAAGCAAGGTGCTCCCAAGCTGGCCGCATGGTTGATGATGACTTCTAGTGGCAGGGCGTTCCATTCCTCCGCCAATGCGGTTGACTACTGCTAGATGGTCGTTGGTGCAAGTGAATGTAATGCTATACGTCTCCTCAAAGCATCCCACACTTGCTCCACGATATTTGAGATAGGTAAAAGGGAAGGCCAGTCCAGTCGCCGAATATCCTCTCGTTCAAAGAGCTTCTCCACAAATGCTGTTCCATGCGGTCGCGATTGTCATCCTAAAAAATCAAGTCATGGTCGAAAGCACCGCTGGAAATACGCATTTGAGAAAGATGTACGGTGTTACAGTAAAGTTGATCGAAGAGTGTAGCGCCTTGAAGACCCATATGCCTCCAAACACCACAACTCCTCGACCAAGAGAATGATCATGTTAGACAACGACGGACATATCCTCGCACGGTGACACATGGGAACAGGAACACTGTGAAAGTATAATGGGAAGAGGAATTTTTATGACTGGACAAAGAAGGTCCGGAGATACACCACAAGACAAATACGTCAGGAGGAGGCGAATGAACCACTGAAATGCGCAGGTTTCTACGCTGCAACTCCTATGGCCACAAAGCAATGCAAATCCGTATTCACAAGCCTAGGTGATTCATACCAAATGCACGTATATTTGCTGAGAGTTTAATACCGTTACTCTTCTCTGGCGTTGCCTTTGACATCTTCCGCTCCCCCATCTCCCCTCTAATGCCGGGAGCGCAAGGTAGCGTACCCTTGCGAACATTCGTTCACGAATTCTTGATAAAAGCAGATGTGTCCTTAAGGAACTCTGCAACGAGTGGGATTCACGTATTGGAATCGATCTTAAGTTCACCATAGCGATTTTCTAACGTATTCTTCTCAACCTAGTGTATTTCAGAATAGTATCTTAGGGGTAATCTGTCAAATAGTTTATCATGCGTAAGAATTATCGCGTTTCATATGGTAGATATTTTTCTCTGTAAAGAACTGTTACCGCGTGGAACTGTAGAACAAGGGTGTATTGTCTTTCGAATCACTATTCAGTATATAACAGCGTGAGCGTTTCTTTTCATTTCGTGGTTTAAAATTCGTAGTTCACATGTCATTCTTTTTTTATTTTATTTCACTGATTTGTAATTCTTGTTGAAGCTGCTGACTTTTTCAGTAGTTCCTCTTGTGTTTCCTTGTGTTCAGTAGTTTCCCTTGAGCCTACATCCCTCACGACCGTGATTCTGTCCTAATACCTCTCGTGTTTATTTCCATGTGCGTGTTTTCCTTCCGTGATCGATTTTTTGTAAATGACGCGAGTTTTTGCTCCGTCCACGTGGCCCAGCATCAATCCATGAAACCAACCACTTGCAGCTACCCTGTATGTAATTCAGGGGCAGATGAATTCTTCCTGATGAGTAACTACAGGGGTTTATGGTTTCTTTTCGTTCCGTATTTATTTAATTCAACGTGTTTCCCCGTGACCAGTCCAATCGACCAGCCACGTGCTTTCACTCCTTGTGTAATGCATAAACCGATGTTGTCTTCAAACAGCATGCGACCTAAACATTCTAACCAATAGCTAAATATGCAGAGCGTTTTTAGTGGGAAATGCTGTAGTCATGAGGCATACATTGCAGTTTTTCCCATCCCATTGTCTGAACTTCTTGTTAATATATTAATGTTGTCCGTTACGCATTTCTGATCATTTATAATAGGAATTCAGGAATACAGTCAATAGAAAGATGAAAAGTATGATCAATCCTCCCCTTCCCCAAATTAGCTAAAAGATTTCCAAATTCCAGAAGAACATATAACTTCCATTTTTGTCGCCTCTTTTGCCAGTGTTACGTAAGAGGACAAACACAGTAATAATCTTTTGAAAGCAACCGTTTACCGACATCATTTCAGCGGAAATTTATATTTTTCTACCAAATGAAGCGTTCTCTGAGGAACACATTCGTCTTCCTCGTTTTTGGTTACAAACTCACGATTTATTTTCACTGTGTTGCTAGAAAAACGTTCTATTGACCTTGAACGTAACCGTTTGGACATTAATAAAACTTAGTCAATGTTTGGTGATGGTGCGAATAACATACTGGACCAACCGTCAACTTCACACATCAAAGCTCTCAATAAGTGGTCCAGTCATCGAAAAGATTATTAGACAGACGTATAGGATTGAGGAAGCATGGGAAGGATACTGGTCGTTTAACTTTCAAACGGCGTCAGCCTGACTGTACTACTGCAACATCTCGCTGGGTATTTATATCCTAGAGACTTCAAAGCGCCGTACAAAAAACCGAACTGAATGTACCATGTTCTCGTTCATCCTCACAGCATGACATTTGCTGTTTACGGTTCGTGAATTAATTTACCGTTTAACAAACAAACAAACTGTGTGAGTGTCCTGTTAGCTCAGTTAAATTAATTGACCTACTGTAGAAAAGCTAATCTGAGTAAACAGGAAGCTCAGCATATAACGTGAAAGTAAATACCCAGTGGTTAAACAAATAGAGGATACGTAGCAACTGCTCTTAAACACGGTTGTGATTCGGATTATGAACTTGGTTCTAGTTTAAAAAAATAAGAAAACGGCCACAAAAGTCAAAAGCGTAAATTCAGTCTGCACATTCTAGGGTACATATTTATTTAAATTTCATTTAATCCAAGTTGGAGTGAGTGATCTTTGGGAGTCGTCTCTCTGAGCTTGGCTGACAAGCATGCGATCCATATATAATGTCTCGTAACAGCCTGTAAGATCCCAGTATCGTGGTCTTTAGGCGTCTGATTGTGTGAACCATATTACTGTCCCAGTATAAATTAACTTTAATGGAGTTGATGACCTTACAAACAACTGTTTTGAATCGCGCTAAATAAAAAGAATACAAAATGCTCTTCTGAACAAGTCACAGTAACGGATGGTGAGAAAATATTACAGACTAGAGATAACTCATGACAGAAGTTACATAGGAATCATTTTTGAGTTTTTAATATTTTTTGGCTCTGCTTATGAAGGAAAACTGGAACTGGAACATAGATATTACAAAACTACTCAGACAGTTAAGTTCATCTCATTTGATCTTCATAGAATTGCTAGTCTTTGAAACAAAAGACAGTTAAATATGTGATGTTCATCTGCGGTCATCATTTAAGTACCTCTTCAAAGAGTAGGGCACATTTACTGCACCTGTACAGTTCGGGATAACCCATCATAAGTTTAGAAGAACAACGATGTCTATATCTGCAACACGAGCAGAAAAATGACCTTTACTACAAATTATCAAACGTCTGTGTGCCTCAGAAAGGTGTTTAATATGAAATTAAAAACATTTTTGATTACTTCCTAATAACACAAAGTTTCTGAGCTATAGTGAAGCAAACTTGAAATGTAACTAAAAACCATTCCTTCTGACCATCTCCTTGTACCCAGTAAAAGAAATTTTATTTAAAACTATTGTCCTGTAAAAGACTAAAACCACATTTAAAGTGTAGTTTCATGAGTACGATTGAAAAATCATATAATTATTCATTAATATTAAATTTAGTTCAGTGTGCTATTTAGAATCTTGTTAATGGCCAGATCCTATGGAGTAATTCGTTTAACATCATTTCGTAGCAAAAAAAGTTCAAATGTCAAATTATCCATGGAATATGTAACCATTTAACTTCCTAACTAGCTAGTAACTAACTAAAGTAACTTACTGCAACATGAACAATAATGATTTGACCGCCACCACTGATGGTGATCCAGAAAAGCATTGTGAAGCAATGCGTAAGTGTGTCCGATGGAACCAGCCTAAACTGAATTCTTAAAAGAGATGGGTGTAAAGTTTGTGAATTCTTTTGCAAGTTTCCAATGAAGGGAGTTTTTGGGTGAACAAAGAAGTAGAGCAGAGTATACCTAGGCAGACATGAAGATCCTTGATCGATACTTCGCTCTAGTGACTGATTTTGGAATCACATGACACAACACGCACTAAGGACTGCCATAAGCAGCTTCCGCTATTTTCCACAGTTGTTCTTGTTGTTACGCTTAAGGCTGTGTTTTGTGCAGCTTTTGTAAATACTTCGCGTCCCACATATTTAAGTGCTGTATAATACATTAAAGCTGTTTGAAATATACTGTTAATTCTTCAGGAACACAATTTTATGTCGAGTAAAATGCTGCCTATTTTAACACTATTTAAATAATGTGTGTACGTGTAAGCCGTATGTCGTCTCCGTGCACTGTTTTTACCTTCAAACAGAAATAAACTACTGGCCATTAAAATGGCTACACCAAGAAGAAATGTATATGATAAACGGGTATTCATCGGACAAATATATTATACTAGAACTGACATGTGATTACATTTTCACGCAATTTGGGTGCATAGATCCTGAGAAATCAGTACCCAGAACAACCACCTATAGCCCTAATAACGGCCTTGATACGCCTGGGCATTGAGTCAAACAGAGCTTGGATGGCGTGTACAGGTACAGCTCCAACACGATTCCACAGTTCATCAAGAGTAGTGACTGGCGTATTGTGACTTACTTGCTCGGCCACCATTGACCAGACGTTTTCAGTTGGTGAGGGATCTGGAGAATGTGCTGGCCAGGGCAGCAGCCGACCATTTTCTGTATCCAGAAAGGCCCGTACAGGACCTGCAACATGCGGTCGTGCATTATCCTGCTGAAATGTAGGGTTTCGCAGGGATCAAATGAAGGATAGAGCCACGGGTCGTAACACATTTGAAATGTAACATCCACTGTTCAAAGTGCCGTCAATGCGAACAAGAGGAGACCGAGACGTGTAATCAATGGCACCCCATACCATCACGCCGGGTGATACGCCAGTATGACGATGATGAATACACACTTCCAATGTGCGTTCACCGCGATGTCGACAAACACGGATGCGACCATAATGATGCTGTAAACAGAACCTGGATTCATCCGAAAAAATGACGTTTTGCCATTCGTGCACCCAGGTTCGTCGTTGAGTACACCAACGCAGGCGCTGCTGTCTGTGATGCAGCGTCAAGGGTAACCGCAGCCATGGTCTCAGAGCTGATAGTCCCTGCTGCTCCAAACGTCGTCGAACTGTTCGTGCAGATGGTTGTGTCTTGCAAACGTCCCCATCTGTTGACTCAGGGATCGAGACGTGGCTGCACGATCCGTTACAGCCATGTGGATAAGATGCATGTCATCTCGACTGCTAGTGATAAGAGTCCGTTCGGATTGAGCACGGCGTTCCTTATTACCCTCCTGATTCCATATTCTGCTAACAGTCATTGGATCTCTACCAACGCGAGCAGCAATGTCGCGATAGGCTACAATCCGACCTTTATCAAAGTCGGAAACGTGATGTTACGCATTTCTCCTCCTTACACGAGGCATGACAACAACGTTTCACCAGGCAACGCCGGTCAACTGCTGTTTGTGTATGAGAAATTGGTTGGCAGCTTTCCTCATATCAGCACGTTGTAGGCGCTGCCAAACTTGTGTGAATGCTCTGAAAAGCTAATCATTTGCATATCACAGCATCTTCTTCCTGTTGGTTAAATTTCGCGTCTGTAGCGCGTCATCTTCGTGGTGTAGCAGTTTTAATGGCCAGTAGTGTAGGTCTTTGACTTTTTAACATGTGCTACCTCTTAATGGACTGAGTTTCTTTAATGTTTGGATTATTTTACCTGTCTTACAAGTGGAATTGGTTTTAGTTTCCAATGGCCTCTATTTCAAAATGTATTCACCTTGTAGCAGGTGTTTGATAGTACCTCAGCATGATTTTATTTCGCTTACTGATTATTGGTGTGTAGTAGACTAATAATGTAACAGATTGACGATTAAGTACACTGCTGGCAAGATTTTCGCCAATGGAACCTTCAGAATTTCCGTCGAATACTTTTTACTAAGTACACGATCACGTTGTACCTTGGAACATGTTCTCACATTTGCAGAAACCTTAATTTTTTCGAGTTTTTTTTAAAATTTTACAAGCCTGTAGCACATAGATAGTAAATACCATCAGCTAAAAATGAAATAAGAAAATATATTAAAAGGCAATTGTGAGAATTGTACGACGGCCCCATTTTAATTCGTTTCGAATCATGATTTAGTGAGATGAGGCAAAAATTTATCTGGAAGCCAGAGTAATTCTACCGATAGGTGGCCTGATAATGTGGTTTTAAAAGTTTATGTTGCAGCAGTTAATATTTGGTGTTAATTTTTTACATGAACAGAGAACGATAAAACGCAACTTATACGTCTGGAGTACATATCGTATTCTCCTTTAAAACGAAAAATTTTATTTCTAACAGGATGCCGTAATATCATATTAACAGCAGATTTTACGAGCTTATCTCGTTAGGTTCTTCCAGAACAGTGGATAGATGCGGTTTTAGTGCTCCCTTCGGATTTAACTCTGTTCCAAATCTACCATACTGGCAGAGCTTGGGAACGAGCCGATATGATACGTAGCGTGTTCTTAATTAATGTGACGGTGATTCGCGCAGTGTGAAAATGAGAAATATAAAGAAAAGAAATAATACGATGATAACCTCAAACTACTGACCGGCCTCCTTAACAAACATTGACAACACATTTCTATAATAACGTGTGACATCACCAACGAGTTTAATCTTGATCCACATAAGAGCTCCTTTAACCCACACAGACACAGACTCATTTATTTTGTGAAGATTCCTCGTCCTAAGAACCAAATGCATTGTTGATATATAATAAAATGTACCCCTTTCTCTGTTGTACACCTCACAAATCTGAAATGTCCGATAAGCAATGATTTCTCGACTGTTAAAAGTCTCCAGGCCTGCTACAGTCTCTACAGCCACAGGAACCCAAACATTACCATGTCCACTAGCGTTTCCGTTAGCAAGCCTAAAATTCTGTACACGTCCGCAAAACACTGAAGGACTATTCAAAATCATTTGTGTACCTACACTGTTCGTCCTGCTTGCAGGAATATTATCAAC
This sequence comes from Schistocerca serialis cubense, assembly GCF_023864345.2. NCBI lineage: Eukaryota > Metazoa > Arthropoda > Insecta > Orthoptera > Acrididae > Schistocerca > Schistocerca serialis. The sequence goes on from NC_064644.1 coordinate 157,420,055, forward strand.
AGCTTTAAACACTGTCAGGTGCGAACGCCTTCTCTTCCTATAATAACGCAGCATCCTCGTAAGTCGTTCAGTGCTGCTGCAAGTGCGGCTGCTCGACGACTGACGCCGTCTTTCCAGATACATTACTTGTATAGCACTTCCTTATCTAACAGCTCCCACAAGAGCACAGCCGCGCGGGAATAGCCGAGCGATCTGAGGCGCTGCAGTCATGGACTGTGCGGCTGGTCCCGGAGGAGGTTCCAGTCCTCCCTCGGGCATGGGCGTGGGTGCTTGTCCTTAGGATAATTTAGGTTAAGTAGTGTGTAAGCTTAGGGACTGATGACCTTAGCAGTTAAGTCCCATAAGATTTCACACACACACACACACGCACTCTCTCACACACACACACACACACACACACACACACACACACGAGCATAATGTGCTCCCTACGAAACAAAATTTTTGCCTTTCTTGGGAATAAATCAAGAATACAAAATTTTCTGAAGGCAGACATATTTGTACCCACTTGACCCTTTCTTGGCATCGTGAATTCAAGCGGCAATTCCTTTTTCTTTTTGTCGCATGGTTCTTAATAAAGTTAGCCGAAAATCGTGTTTCAGTGTTCCAACCGACTGAAAGCAAGTAAGCCAGTTATCCTCTGTGATGTTCCTACCAGTTCCTTTGACAGAGGTACACAGTCTCTAAATTATAGAAGATAGAGTATTACATAATACTGCCCCTCTGGTTATGTTGCAACATAAGCGTCCATATCAATAGCAAAATATAATGCATCCTATCGTCACAAGCAGCAAACATTTTTATTCCGTACTTGATGGGCTTGCTGGGTATATACTGTCTAAACCGACAATTGCCCGAAATGTGTCTAACTTCCCATCGATTGTGAGGTATTCGAAGGGGGTGTACGCTGTTTTGAAATTCTGAACAAAAATGTCAAAAATGTTCCTTATTGGAGCTACCTTGTCATATTTCGGTCTTTCTTCTCTTGTTAACTGGACGTTAAATTGCAGATACCTGAGAAGGAAACGAAATCTAGACAGTGACATGGTGAGGCTGGAAATTTCTACTCCAGTACTATCAGTATTCCATAGATCGTCTGCATTTAGGTGGTTAGTCCTCATCATTGCACTCGTGGCGTTTCAGTCCCTGCCTCTGGAAAATTTACATCTCTGGGACTCGACAAACATGTTCGTGTTTTCTACGATTGTGCTGGTACTGTCATAAGCAAAAAAAGTGCTTCCAAATTTAAGTTGGTGTTTTCTGATATTTTCAAGTAGGCTTTGCTCCAAGATGGGTTATTGTACACTGTAGAGCCAAAGGAACTGGTACATATGCTAAATGGCGTGTTATCGTGTAGGGCCCCCACGAGAACGCAGACGTGGCGCAACACGACGTGGCATGGACAATTCTAATGCCTGAAGCAGTGCTGGAGGGAGCAGACACCATGCATCCTGCAGGATTCTAAATGGTGGAGATCCCTTCTGAACAGCACGTTGCAAGGCATTCCAGATACGCTCAATAACGTTCATGTCTGGAAAGTTTGGTGAGTAACGGAAGTGTTTAAACAAAAGAGTGTTGCTGGAGCCATTATGTAGCAATTCTGGACGTGTGGGGTATCGCATAGTCCTGCTGGAATTGCCCAAGTCCGTCGGAATGCACACTCCAATGAACAGATGTAGATGATCAGACAGGATGCTTGCTTACATGTCACCCGTCAGAGTCGTATCAAGACGTATCAGGTGGCCCATATCACTCCAGCTGCACATGCCCCACCCCATTACAGAGTCTCCACCAGCTTGAACAGTTCTCTGTTGACATGTGGCTACATTGATTCATGAGGTTTTCTCCACACTCGTACACGTCCATCCACTCGATACAATTTGGAACGACACTCGTCCAACAAGGCAATATGTTTCCAGTCATCAACAGTCCACTGTCGGTGTTGACGGGCCTAGGTGAGGCGTAAAGCTTTGTGTTGTTCGGTCATCAAGTGGGCCTTAGCCTCCGGAAGCCCATATCGATGATGTTTCGTTGAATGGTTCGCATGCTGACACTTGTTGATAGCCCAGCATTGAAATCTGCAGCAATTTGTGGAAGGGTTGCACTTCTGTCACGTTCAACTATTCTCTTTAGTCGTCGTCGGTCCAGATCTTGCAGGAACTTTTCCCAGCCGCAGCGATGTCGGAGATTTAATGTTTTACCGGATTCCTGATATTCACTGTAAATGGTCGTACGGGAAGATCCCCGCTTCATCGCTACCTCGGAGATGCTGTCTCCCGTCTCTTGTGCGCCGACTAAACGCCACGTTAAAACTCAGTTCAATCTTCATAGCCTCGCATTTAACAGCAGTAACCGATCTAACAACTGCGCCAGATCCTCTTCATGTCATATAGGCATTGCCGACCGCAGCGCCGTATTCTGCCTCTTAACATATCGGCGTATTTGAATACGCATGCCTATACCATTTTTTTGGCGCTTTTGTGTGTTTCCGGACGTAATTCTAACATGAGGTATGTGTTTATTCTATTTTGTAACCTCATCTTTTCCAACATACACTGGACCGTTTGTGAGATTATCAATAGCGTCTTCACCATCAGACACTACTTGTTCTCTACCAAGATTTTCAAGTTGCTCTTCTCTCTTATCTACACTTCACGTTCGTCATCAAAGTCCCCTCCACGATCACTCTCAGCCAAAACCTCAGCAGCAAGCAACAAGCAACTTTCTAATTCCTTTACACTCTTTTCCATATGCAACCTTCCTGCAAAATAAAAAAAGAAATAAAAATAAAAAGTAGTATCGCAACAATGGCTTATGGTTTACCTTTCATTATTACTCCAAAAGCCAACACCGCAAATTACACGGAATCATTCGGCACGCCATTGCTCGCGCAAGACTGTGAGTCCACAGTTATTGACCATTCCACTGCCACTGCTCCAGTCGAAACGAAGCAAAGACGTAACGTACTACTGCTGATTGTAGGAAGGTATACGATTTGTGCGATTCCCAGGCCCAACGAGATTAAAAGGAAAGGAAAAGATTCATCCGTCTTGACTGTCAGTCTGCATGCGGCTACTGCAGAGTTAAATTGGGTAAGAGGTTACGGGACAGTTTGGGATTAAACTGTCACGTAACGCCATGTTACAATGTCCCATACCTTACCAAAAGATAGCATACAAAATTGGTGCGATTTGATGAGATACTGCATCTTGTATCAATTAAATTGTATATTTTCGTAATACACAAATACAGCTTTGAAATGCACGAAATGTGACATGTAAATACAGCATGCTTTGCTTATATCAAAGAATATGGTGGTTGAGGTTCCAAGAGAGGAGACTACAATTTCTCAAAAATTCGATATATGCACGAAAATGAATTTGTATTATTGAACAAAATGTATAAAGGTTTCTGCTAGAACAGTACAAGATTCTCACAGCACTACTGTTGTAACTTCATGTTTTTAACAGAAGAAAACACTCGTTTGTCACATGTTGGCACTACAGATTTAAACTACAGCATAAGCTGCACCTGGCACTCAGTGGAGTTGAAGGGATGTACCACACTTTAATTAATGTAAAAATTGTCTGTATTATTTACCAAATACATCAGGACTTTTTCTCCATAACATTACGAAACACACATGCCACTAATGATCAAACTCAAAGTTTAAAGATCATTTGTTGACGAGAATAGTTCGATCTTTGTACCACTATTCAATGAAACTAAAAAATTTCTAAATTTTTTTAAAAATACAAGTGGTTTACTTATCAGTACTTCTTATGTAGCCCACAGGTTAATGTGCACTTTTCGATGTCAGTACTTTGATCTTTGTACCACACTTAAGAGAAACAAAAAAGTTGTCCCCCCTTTAAATCAAAATACATAAATATTTCTTCTGCAACACTGCGAACCACACATGGGTTCCACATATAATTTTAAGTGTATCCTGTTCGTTTTACAGTGGGGAAGGGGGCCAAATAAAAATAGCCTTTTGTCGTAATATTGGTTTTTGATTTCCTCATCTACTCATTTACAGACATAAATGAACACCTTTTTTTTTTTTTTACTTCTTACCATTTTTCGCATTTTCTATACCTCTTCTAGCAAACATTAATTTCGTACATCCAGTATGAAGTTAAGACAGGATCACCACTTGGATAACATAACTTCTTCATTGAAATTCTGTTACAACTGCGTTTGATTGTACTGGCGTCTAATCACGAACTACAAAGTTCATTTTCAAAACAGGCCTGTTAAAGGTGATTACGAATCGTAATACGCAAACACTAAAATTAGAAAATATAAAAAAATACCGTAGTTACAATTTCATGGGTTGTTCATTGAATTACAACATACCTCATCTAGCAGTGCTTGTTTAGGTGACAGTCAATTCACACATAGGTAATGCACGCAGTCACATGGAATGTCAAAGAAATTTTACAATGTAGATATGCTGAACTAGAAAAAAGGCTAGTGATGAATACAAGTCCATAGAACAATAGGTGATGTAGCTAGTATCTCCTTTAGTATCTTTGCATCTGTCTACAACCAGTGGTGTATAACAGTTGAAGTCCAAATACTGCATTCACATCTTTATATATCACATCACAAATCTTACATGAAAATAGCGAATGATAATATTTTATTTCACTGTCAAAATTAACTTTAGTCTGTAATGATAAATTATGCAACATTCATATTAACCAAATCTACAGTAACACGATTCCAGTTACATAACATACAGTTTGAAAATGAAAAAAACTTTATTGAGAAAAGTAGACTCCAATTTGCACCAAGACTGCACAACTCGTGTTCATGTCATGTTGGTGAACTGTAGAAAATTACCCTGCCAGCACATGCACTGCCAGTTTTAATATTTTGTGACTGCTTCTTATTTTAGTAGACTGTGAAACAGTTACAAGGGTGTAAATCATTACCTGTAAAAATTTGTACAAAATAAATTTTTTACACATGACTATTTAACACGACAAATGTTATTGGCTAATGCACATGCCATATAGCGTACTAGGATGACTTAGAACAACTTGAATATATACTTATTATTTGATGGTGCAGTTCATTTTTCCTTTCAGTCTGTTGTTAAGACATACCACCTATTATATATCTTCCTCATCTACAAAAGATGGTGTAAATATGTTTTTGTTAATTGAATGTCCCAGACCTTGGGCTTAATTAATAACATGAACAGGAATCAGTGACTTGGATATTAACACACAGCTGATAATAACTGTATATGACTGATGTTATTATTTTGTGAGTAACATATACGTAAACTGTTTCATATGTATTAGTCTGTTACAAGGATGTAAATACTGAAGTCTAGGTTCTCTAATAGAGTTTCGACATTTTCATAATATGTTAGAGCTAACTAAATGTCACTGAAAATTATGAAACTGGAATTGTTTTACCTAGACTTGGTTAATACAAATGTTGCATTTGTCATGTAAGATTTGTGACATGCTCTAGAAATATGCACACAAACAGTTTACATTTAAGATGTGGCATGACATAGGCTGTAAGTGCACACATGGATACTAAAGAATACACTAGCGACATCAGTTGCTTTTCTATGGAACTGTCGGTCTTCTTCCTAGTTCAACTGCATTTTGAGAAGAGAACTACGCTGTGAATTTCATCTGCGACTCCAAATGAGTATGTGTTATGTGTATTGTATCAGCTCTGTGTAAATAGACTGTCGCTTAGTCAATCACTGTTAGCGTAGGTATGTTATAATTCAGTGAAAATTCACTGAAATTTTAAGAAGAGTACTTTAAGTTTTTTTTAAATATTTTGTTTCCTTTTAATGTTTTGTATTTTAGCTTTAGTAGATCTGTCTCAGGACTGAAGACCACAACAACAACAGTTCGAAACTAGACGTCAGCACGATTAAATGCAACTTTGAGAGAATTACAACAACGAATATAAACATATTAATGTTAGGTCCTTCTTTTCATCACACTTTTTGTATGATCTTAACTACACGACATTTGGTACGTGCTCCCTTCTTGGTCTCTTATCAGTAACATTACATGTTGGTGGAGTCATTGTATCCGAAATTCTTTTTCTGTGTCTGGTTGTCTTTGCAAAAACTGTTCTATGAACTTCTTGTCATTTTTTCCATCTTCAGATCGAGTACCCATCTTCAACTCTGTAGCTAGTTTGTGGATACATTCTGTTAGTTGACCTCTGCTCATAGGAATTCATTCTTATGAGTTTCCAAGATACACTTAACTGAAGAGCTCCGCATTCTTCACTCTGTCTTTGGTCTAAATTTTTTCCAGAATTTCCTAGTACGTGATGTGGCCTTCCTATTTTTTACAACTTCCAAAGCTTTAAGTATTTGATTTCCTTAAATTGAAAGCCTCCGTTTCCTTTTCTTCTTTCATGTCAAGTTACAGTTGAAAACGGAAGTATTTGAAGAAAGAAGAAGAAAGGCTAAGCAGTCAAGTAAAAAATGGTTCACAATTCCAACCAAGTAGGCACTCGGAACTCAAAAGGTAATCTAACTCCGAAGCTGACAATATATATGCCAGAACCTGACACCAGGCATCAGAACACCATAACTTGACAGTGTGTGTGTGCGCGCCATATTCTAACTACATATGTGTTTGTGTGTGTGTGTCTGTGTGTGTGTGTGTGTGTCAGCTGCTGGATCTTAAAACTATATTGTAACATCAGAAGCTGACAGTGTATGTGCCGTAATCTGACATTGTGTGACAGTGGCGTTATCTCAAATAGTTCTCCTACACCATAAGCTGTCAGTATGACAGTTGGTCAGTCGGTCTCAGCTACTGGATCTCCCACATTTTGAATTCAGGTACAGAAAACATCAAACAAAATTGTAACAAATGTCCCCATACATCGCCTGAGACACTGCTAAACACATGTACACATATTCATGACATTACGCCTGGATACGCTTCTTAAATTTAGAACAAATCCTGACTCATTTTAAGTTGTGTAATAACTAATGAAGTGTTAACAAGAAACAAACAGTGTCATATCCATCCCTACAAAACGGTAGAAATAGATCCTGTGCTACTCTGATATAAAATAGTAATATATTTATAATGCATAAGTATCTATTTAAGCAATTATTCTCTCTGTTGCAAGAATTGTCATACAACATATTCTAACCAAACCATCATCAGAAGCCTCTGAAAAGAAAATACCACTGTTCTATACATCATATAAGTTAGTGGAAATGAGTCGACATACAATTTGTGCTTTCGATTTCCCAAAAACAATGGAAATTTTCAGTGAAACAGAGGGTGTAAGTCTACGAATTTAATGTAAGCAATTGACACTATAGAAATATATATAATCGTTTAGTTTTCATAAAGCTGTATAGACCAAGCTGGTGGACTTACAAGGCAAGCTAAACAAGCTACAGAAGAAACCATAGCTAACGTAGCATGGGATTATGATGGAAATGAGTGTCAGCTGGGAGCTGTGCGACATGGGGCTCAGTACTATTATTGTTACCTTTTTTGTCACGCAAAGAGGTGTGCAGACATTGACACTATCTGCGACAGCATGACGTAGCTACAGAGCAATCGGAACCCATGTTTGGGCTATATAAAGGCACCACACCAGCAGTTTTGACAGTCAGTTGCTCCTGGCGAAGATGATGGTGGAAATTGTCGCAAGCTCAAAGGTTTACCATGAACTGACGTCGCAAAAGTCCTAGAATGTTTAATACACCAATTTAAGAAGTCAGATAATACTATAATAAACAACAGATTTCTATAGACCCGCATAAACTAGAATAGGGCTTGAGCAACACAAAATATGCTCTTGAAATTATAACAATCAGTAATACCTCACAACTGCATCTGGCCATAAGTGGGTGAGCCGTGTATCGACTCGTGCTACACTTTGTGTTTAGATTGCATTGGTTTTCCTTTTCTTCCCCTGACATGTTTGTTTGATATGTTGTCTGTCATTTAGTGGCTGCTTGGTTGTCTTTTCCATCTGCTATTGATATCTGCGTTTTTGCTTCCGGGAACCTGCTACGGAGGAAATGAGATCTTTGACCGGTTGTAGCCTCCTGTGGTGGCGTGGAAGTAGGGGCGTTGCGCGCAGAGAGCGTGGCTCTCCAGCTCGAAGCAGGCGTGGTCGGTTGTACCGAGCCCCACGTGATGTATGTCGATTGTGTGTAACGAGAGGGTCGAGTTGGCGGAAGAGGTCCCCGCGGGTTGGTTGTATACAGAATCGCCCTGCGGGTAGTTGCTGTTCATTTCGCCTTGGTGGGACGTTAACAAGCTTCTTTAGATCCTCCGTTTCAACACTGGAGTTTAAAAGGAGACACCTGACATAAAGGGCGGGCACTACTCGTCAACGTTGCAGAGAAGACGTGAACACCGTTGACAGAGCGTGTCGCGTGAGCGTGGCGTGTTGGGTACGCTGGCGACGTATGCGCGGTCGGCTGTGTGGATCCTTGCCATCGGAGGTCGTGTACTGCCTGTTCGAGCATAATTGCGAGTTAAGTTCGTGGAAGGTTTAATCATTAAGTAATAATTTTGTGTAACCAGCGTCTCTTCTGCCTTGTGGTCTCCGCGCGACCGGGTTTTCTGTCCCTGGCACCGGTGTAACTGAAGACAGTGATCTTTCCTCCTCCTCTAGTTACTGTCCGATGGAAGGTGTAGTTCTGGCAGTTTAATTGTTTCGCTATTCCGTCGTGGGTTATGAGTAAATTCGTGCTTCTTGGTGGTCGCTCATTCAGGACTGTGTGGTGTAATGTTTCCTTGCACGAGGTTAGCTCTAATTCTGTCAGCAAGTTAAGCCATCTTACAACAAGTTTTCGCTGGCTAAAAGTCGGTGCAGCGACCAGCCTGAGAAAGGCAATTGTGTTTACAGGCGTACTTAAATTGGTCAGTATTCTGTCTAAACTGAGCATCCCTGAGTGGGTGATTTGTGGCCGCCTTACAGGGATCCGTCATATCTGTTACGTTCTAATGATATTCCAGGACACTTTTGTTTAAATTTTTTTTTAAATTCCTCTCAGTTTGTAAATTCCTTTTATTGCCATTAATGGTGTATTTGCTGAGACCTGTTTAATTTTTTAAATGGCGGTGTTGGTAGCTTCACGACCTCACCGTACTTTATTAACAAAGTTCTGTATTTACTTTAGTAGCCTGTTTACTAATGTTCTTTACATTTTTTTAAATTGTTGTATTGCTATAAATTACTTTGATTGCCGTTAGCGGCGTGTTTTAAAAGGTTGTTTATTGCCGTACTGTTGGCTTCTGTGTTTTTTTTTAATTAATTGTTTTAATGCTATAAATTACTTGATTGCCGTTAGAGGCGTGTTTAAAAGGCTGTTTATTGCCGTACTGCTAGTTTCTGTAAGATACGAATAAAACATTTGTGAAAATCTCAACTCGACAGTAAACTACTAGAAATTTGGCCCCGTTTCCCAACTTGTGGTGTGTAACCGCAACCACTGTGTGTGTCAGTGGGCTACCCAAATAACAATGTAACATTTTACAATATACAGCCATTCGCCTTCAATAAATGACAATAGTAACGTACTGCACTAAACATGAATTGTTTGTGATACAATTCAATTTACATGGCCACCAGTCTAAACGAAACTCTTTGTACTACATGGTCTTCTACACTGGATCGTTATAGACGAAACATGGGGGAAACCTCTTAACCCACAGTTTGCCCCAGCATTTTCACAAGTGGTACCATGAATTAGAACAGCTACCAAATAAGCACGATATATATATGATATTTTGAAACTGAACTTTACTACTCTGAAGTAATTTATCGCCAGTACCGAGCGAGGTGGCGCAGTGGTTAGACACTGGACTCGCATTCGGGAGGACGACGGTTCAATCCCGCGTCCGGACATCCTGATTTAGGTTTTCCGTGATTTCCCTAAATCACTCCAGGCAAATGCCGGGATGGTTCCTCTGAAAGGGCACGGCCGACTTCCTTCCCCATCCTTCCCTAATCCGATGAGACCGATGACCACGCTGTCTGGTCTCCTTCCCCAAACAAACAACCAACCAACCAACCTATCGCCAGTAACAAAGAATTATAGAGAGCGGCAAGTATACACACTCTGAAGTCCCATTTATCTGAAAGCAAATCATAATAAAAGGTAGAGGAAGGAAATTACAAATGAGTTGAACAATGATAAAAATTATATAAATGATTATCAGCGTAGTGACAACATGGAGCAGCTCCTAACTACCCGTGACCGTCACTGTTGGAGATTTACACCAGAGTACTCCGGGGCAAGATGGCATATTCAGCCTTCTAATTGGTTCTCTGAAGTTACATGTGACGCACAGCAGAACAAAGAATTTCTGCCCAAACGTGTGGTGCTACCAGTCACACTCCGTTCCGATGAAGGATGCGGCGAGTTTTGCAAGGTCAGAGAGTTCTGTGTTCTGGACCTATAGCTGCCAACAGGATGCAACCGACCGCCCTGTCATTTGCTGCCAGTGCCGTAATCGTATTTGGTACGGAGGAGCATGTGGTCAGCACACCGCACTCCCAGTCGTTGTTGGGTTTCTTGACCTTGCAGTCGCTACTCATCGATCGAGTAGCTCCTCGGTTGGCCTCACCAGTACCAGTCCTCGCACCAAGGAAAAACCCCTGGCAGTACTGGGACTCGAATGCGGGTCCCCCGCATGGCAAGCAGCTGCGCTGACCACTCAGCTATGGTGGTGGACGAAGTCGGAGCATACCAGAGAACTTAAGACGTCGATATGTATATAAGCAGTCGACAGTCGACCGTAGCATCATGGAAACACGTATATACATAGCGAAAACCGTCTGCTGCGAGAGAATTCAGTATAAAAATCATACTTTTTGTGATGCCGAATGGATGCGAAAGTTGCAACTACATGATGTGTATTGTCTGCCTGTGACGCCAAATGGTGATGTGCACGCTATGGAGTGTTTCAAGAGGCGTAATCAGTAATTGGGGAAGCAGTAGTATGGACGAAATCAAATAACACATTCAGGGGACTGATGACTCAGATGTTAAGTCCCACACTGCTTAGAGCCAAATAACACATTCCTTGTAGCACGTCGCCGGTTTTTATTGGTTATAGAGGTACTCCAGTTGCTACGAATATATTTATCGACAGTGACTTTTGTTTTGAAGTTGAAGTTGAGAAGTTTAGCGCGACTGTAGATAAATGAATTTTTTCACTTGTGATCATGATTTGTTGTGAGTACTACTGTACATTTAGTATTTATAATTACTGAGCATGCCTATATAACCTCTGTAAGCGGACTGTACAGGGAGATTTTTTTATCTTGAGACAAAGAAGTATGAAACTTCCTGGCAGATTAAAACTGTGTGCCGGACAGAGACTCGACTCGGGACCTTCACCTTTCGCGGGCAAGTGCTCTACCAACTGAGCTACCCAAACATGACTCACGCCTCGTCCTCACAGCTTTAATACCGCCAGTACCTCGTCTCCTACATTCCAAACTTAGCAGGAGAGCTTCTGTGAACATTGGAAGGTAGGAGACGAGGTACTGGTGGAAGTAAAGCTGTGAGGACGGGGCGTGAGTCGTGCTTGGGTAGCTCAGTTGGTAGAGCACTTGCCCTCGAAAGGCAAAGGTCCTGAGTTCGAGTCTCGGTCCGGCACACAGTTTTAATCTGCCAAGAAGTTTCGTATCAGCGCACACTCCGCTGTAGAGTGAAAATTTCATTCTAGACAAAGAAGTACTCAAAAACTACGCATCGGATTAAAAAATGGATAAACACCTGTTCAATAATTTTAAAAATTCTATAAGGCGATACTAATGTTGAAACCCCAATCCAACCTGCATTGGTGGGGGAGGGGGGGCATCTTTGAAATCTTAGATTGGAACATCCCGTTTTCATTGCAGATTTGAATTCTACGGGAAAGATATCTAACTCAAGTACGTAACACTTCCTTTCCTTGCGTGACGGATGGCGTTGTAATAGACAAAAATCAACAGAACTCCAAAATTATTCTATCTCGAGAAATCTGTATAGGATTAAAAATAAATACAGACGTTTTCAGTAATTGTGAAAGAGGCTGGCCTGAGGTATGTTCTCTCACCTCTCGCCAAGGGGTGCGCGTTTGAGGTGCACCCTCACCAACGTGATGTTTGTCTGAGATGTCCCTCTGATCTCTCACCAACGGGGCGCTAGTTTGTAGGAATTATTTCATAATGAGTGTTCAAAAATGTCACCACCCACTTCGATGCAGTTGTTTATCCGCACATTGAATGATTCTATACAATTGAGAAGTGTTTCCGATGTAGTATCCTGACTTGCATTTGTGATACGCTGAATTTTATCGCTGGTTATTCCCACTTCATTAAAAACTTTGCCCTTCAAGTAACCCCACAAACAAAAGTCAGGCGAAGTTAAGATCTGACGAATTTTCCGGCCAAGGCAATTGACATCTACTCCAATCCACCACCGATGGTACACGTAATTTTATACTTCCCGCGCTGCTACACAATATTATGCGAGACAAGCACATTTTGAAACCACATTGTTCCTCGCAAGTCCCAGGAAAGATCAGCAGACAGTACTTGAACATCACTCTCCAGGGCTGTTCGATACTAGTCACCATTTAAGGTGCGATCGGTAAAGAATGCACCAATCAGTGGGTCACTAATTATTGTGGACCAAACATCCACGTTTGAACTTGGCGTAACCACTGTGGGTTTGTTGTATTGATTAATCGTACTGTGGTTAGTGAAGATCGACTAGGCAGAAACAATATTCGAGCACAGTACATGGGACTCTCTGTATTTCCTGAACAGACCATTGACAACATGGTACTCTTCTCTGTAAAGCATTGACATGAAGTTTTTAATGGAGGTAAACATGTAACGGAAGATATTTTCTAAGTTTCAAAAGATGGATAACAGTAGTCTTACTAACAAGGGAAACTACCCATCTAACTCCCTCAAATTTAGCGGTAAGATGGCCCAATGGATAGCCAGTCAGAAACTGAACACAGATTAAGAATGAACACAGGAAGAAGGTATACCGAACCGAGAAACAACAAGGCAAATAGGAACCGTGAACGGACCAAGGTCGTGATGTGTAACGTCAAGCGGATTGCCACTGCGTCGCGGCTGTATGATCACAGTAGTGCAGCACTGCGAGGCAGGAGATCCGCGTTCGAATCTCCCTCGGGCCTACTTTTTCTTTTTTTTTTTTTTTTTTTTTTACAGAATTACGATCTTTTAGTCCGGTCGTAGACGAGTGTGTTCTCCTTATGTAGTCATGGCAATGCTGTACTACACATTGGTTATAGAATATAAGTCATGTAAGAACATATTACCGTCGCAAGTAAATGTGATGAGTAGTGAGAGGAGGTGGGATGCTGCACAGACCTCTCACACACCAGTGCTTTTTAAACGCGATCGGTGTTACACATGTCGCACTTGGACCGTTTGCCGTTTCGCTTTTGCGTCTTTCTTCACAGTTCAGTATCCCCTCTTTACCCATTTTTCCTGTTTTCATGCTTTATCTGTGTTCAATACTTTGCGGGTTATCCACTGTGTCATCTTACCACTAACCCAGAAGGTGGTGCAATAGGGAGTTTGCCTTGTAAATCCCGAATCACATCTTAGTTGCAACTTGGTAACATTGGGGGGGGGGGGGGGGAGGGGCTATGATTCACTGCAGCTAAAATCGCAATTTCATTATTCTCTGCAGCAGCTGGTTGATTTTCGAGGTTGTGCAGTCCCATCGACGGAGAACTGCCGTATTGCCCGACAAAAAGAAACACATGATCGCACACAGTTTGGAAAACTTTGAGCATGATTGGTTATACCATTACTCACACTCCTACCACTTTCTCCATCAACGTGGACCAATTCAATTTTCCTTCCATTGTAACAGCCTTCATTCTGTCCAATATGAAATCCGAAGGAACGTATTTAAGAAGTGAGCGACGACGTGCACGCAATGAGATAAAGTCTAATTATTATTGAATGGACTTTTGAAAACTGCTACACAGAGAAAAAGCATAACACCTACTCGTTTGCCACATACGTCTGTGTCTACATTTTTTATCCAATGCATTTCTTCCACATAATGCCATTTTGAAACACAGTTGTGCTATTTGAAGATTACAATGCCATCTACAACGCAACAACAAAAGTAGTACATACAAACGTTTCATATTTTTGTCGTAGAATTCGATTCCACAATAAAAACTGGATGTTCAAATTTAAGATTTCAAAGCTGCCCTCTCGTCACACCCTCTAGGGAAGAGACAAGGAGAACCAACATTGCTATCGCCGAATAGTATTTTAAAAACTATTCATCAGGTATACGTTGCTTTTGGGATATTCTGTTGTCTCAAGATTAAAAACTCATCCTGTACAGTGGGAGCGCTGTTGCTGCTGCTTGTAGAAAATGCGGTAGATCATTAAATTGGGGAGGCTGGTGCAGTGCCGAAGGAACGTATCTGTTCTGAACGTGCAAATGACTTGTATGTGCATGAACTAGAATATGTTATTCAGCTGATAGAACGGAGGCCTTCAACAAGTACATGCAGATGTTATATATGTGTCAGTGTTCTACACAGAAAAATATGGTGGACAGTACAAGGCACATCCTCTATCTTTACCATCCATATCGGATTCAACACTTTTGGGAAGGAGTGAAACTAGGCGATTGAAATTTTATGGTTTCGTAGTAGGAAAACCTCATTAGTAATTTGTGCCACGAAATTTGTTTTAAAGCTTAAACATCGTCGGGTCAGATTCTTCCTTTACGGAAGCCTCCTTGTTTTTCTAATAAAACTGAGTAAGAGATGTTTCGAAGCCTTTCGTAAATTACTTTGCTGCAGATTTTATATGAAACATTCAGAAGACTATGATCAAGTATTTGATTGCATCCACAGGAAGAAGTTCTGGTCAGCAATGGCCAAAGAAATTTCCCCAGACACTTGTTACAGGTATTCCAAGAGTTACATAAAACCTCCGTAATAACTGATATTGACCAAAAATAGCGGTCAACCATGGAGTCAGGAAATGCTGTTGTCTGTCACCAGCGCTATAATCTGAAGATACCAACAGCAAAAACAAAGGAAACGGCCTCTTTACGAAAATAAACAAAAAAGGACTAAGGTATTCGTCAGTGACATAATAATGCAACTGATGTCCCGTTTCCAGTATGTAGGATGTGGCGCAACTGTTGAAGAAGAAAAAATAAATAGTAAAATTAACATCTATCAACACACACATGGCATTATAATAACAATCTGAAAGTGTAAAAACAGAAGAGAAACGCTAGTAAAATTTTGTGATAGCGCAGCACTACTCACAGTATTATCTAATCAGACATCAGAAATGAAGTTCTGTCGATCAGTGAAAAGTTGCAAAAGACAGGAGAAAAGAAGAAGTAAGGAAAGAACTGGGGTTACAGCAGTTAACTGAAGAAGTAAGCCAACAAAAGCAGAATTGGGAAGAGCGGTATTGCGTACGTCACTTCACAGAATCCCTCGATAATCCATGGAATACAAGCCTATCGGAAGACGAACTGCGAGAAGACCTAGGAAGAGATGGTAAGGCCAGAACTGATTTGCGACCTAATCCCGGATCAACAGAAAAAGGGCCTGCGCTGTGGTTTAGCGGCACATGGCTCAGTTAATGTCCAGGTCTTCTTGGTAGTTGACGCCAGGTCGCCAGGTCTGGTGAAGCATTCCTGCCACAGTAGAAAGTGTGCAAGGCAGCACAACAACCGACCACAGCGCCGACTCGAGTCAGCGAGCTAGAAGAGTAACAGCAGGAAGGCGCCAGTAGTGTGACACTGAGCGAATTGGCGCACTGGTTAGCACACTGGGCTGGCATTCAGGAGGACGATGGTTCAAATCAGCATCTGGCCATCCAGATTTAGGTTTCCCGTTATTTCCCTAAATCGCTTCAGGCAAATTCTGGGATGGTTCTCTTGAAAGGGCGAGGCCGGTTTCCTTCCCCATCCTAGAAATAACCAAAACATCTGCACCGTTTATAATAACATGGGACGCTAAACCCTTACTTCCTTCCTTCCTGAAGTGTGACAGCGGACCAGCCACAAATTGCCGTCGGGACAATGGGTGGCAGATTATGGACAACATTTCGTAGTGGCGTCAGAAGCATGATGGGAGCACTGTCCAGTGTTATCTTCTTCCGGCAGTGGCTGATCCTGGGTTGGTCAGATTGCAGCAGTACCATCAGGTCTTTGGGCACACGTCTGGGAGGGCGATTCACGGGCAATAAGCTGACAACATAGCGAGCAACCCTGTAAGGAAGACGTATGGCCAGCTTGTGGTGTCTCGCACTCAGGCAGTTGGTCGGGCAGGAACAGAGCTGCGAAGTTGGGAGTACGCACCTGGGACGACAACTGCCAGTTGGCTGCTGGCCCTCTGGTATAGTAATCCGGTATGTATGGAGGAGTGGATGACTACTGGTATACTGGTGAGTGAAGAAGAGAGTGTTGTAGAGCAATGAAACAGGATGGTCAGGATGAGGGCGCCTGTGGCGCCAAGTTGTGGTTGGCGGCTGACAGTTGGAGTGCTTGATGCTGAAGATTGGAAGTACAGGACGGCCTGTTTTGTCCTAATGACCAGGAGTCGGTTCCTTGCTACTGCTGTACAGTATATGGATAGTGGTTCTATGCAAAGCTGAACATATTCACAATGAGTTAACTGAGTTTGTGTTCAATTATAATTGAGCAGCAACCCTGTTCCCGCGTACATCAATAACTTGTCGAATCTATAACACTTAGGTAAAAGAACCGTGTACGACTAAAGTTATGTGTCACAACCGTAATGTAGGGGATGCGAATGGTTCCACTACCAGTACTGCAAAAGCAGACATCCCTCGTAACTCATTGCTTCACAGCGAGCAGAGCCAGAGCGAGAAGCAGAAACGAGGCGGTATGGCGGTACCCAGTACGTCGTTCTGCAAACACTGCAATGAGGATCATACAAAGCTGGCTTTAATGGCTGGTATTGACATCACTTAAAACGTCCGGGCTAATAGGCCGTGGTGGACGTGTAAAACTTTCTCCTAAAGTTTTCTCTCCGACTACGGGAGACATCATCAGAGGTAAAGTGGCGAACTCGAGGGAGTGCCGAGTATATGGGCAGCGCAGAGGGCACCACAGTCCATCACCTGACGTCAGCCACAAGATTATCCCCGGCAGTGCCAACAGTGTTTACTGAAAATAACCGATCGTCATTATTACGCCACAATGTCCAAATTTTATCTAAATTAACACCTTCCTTTTTCCTGTTAAAATTATTACGGTGTTCACAAATCTCAACAGTCTCTCTATAGAAACCATATTTTCGATTTGACACTCGTTTCAGTGAGCTTTATTTCATGATCACCCTCTAGGTAAAGGTTTTCCGCTATGTCCGATTTATCCATATGTCCTAGGCGGCAATTGCTCTTCTTTTAAAGACGGATGGGACTTAACACTTCTTTTTGTGGTACCTATCTAAAACAGCTCACAACTGCAAGAAGGCCGGAGTGGCCGTGCGGTTCTAGGCGCTACAGTCTGGAGGCGAACGACCGCTCCGGTCGCAGGTTCGAATCCTGCCTCGGGCATGGATGTGTGTGCTGCCCTTAGGTTAGTTAGGTTTAATTAGTTCTAAGTTCTAGGCGACTGATGACCTCAGAAGTTAAGTCGCATAGTGCTCAGAACCATTTCAACCATTTCACAACTGCAACCATTTTCGTATACGCTCGATGTAGGTAAAAGATCTCTTGCCGCTCTTAAATTTTCTTTTATCTGCTTGCTGGCTCTTGCGATAATTTACACACCATACTTGCTCAACACTTTCCCAATGCAATCTGTAATCGTATTGATAACTTAAGGAAAACTTTCCTTTCGGGCGGCCGTTGTTCCTTATCGATACTAATTCTCTCCCTAGGGCAAAGTACTCGCCCTGTCTCCTTGTTCGAATAACCATTCTTCTTTAATGTTGACCGCAGATGTTCAAACTCATGTTTTAAATAAATCGGTTCACAAATTTTGTGCGTTCTGTCCACCAAGGTTTTAATGAAACCTCTTTTTTGTCTGCGATAGTGGTTGGAATCTTTGTGCAGGTAACGATCAACATGTGTGGCTTTCATATACATCCCTATGGCCCAGCGTCCCTTCCGGGGAATGACGGGGTGGCTGCGGCCAGTCCTCTTATTATGGCTGCGGCCAATTTGTTTATGGAGAACTTTGAACAGTAGATGTTGAAGACTGCCAGTAAAAGACCAGCCAGGTGGTGGATGATACTTTCGTATTTTGGACACACGGTGCAGTACTCCATGCCTTCCTAATACATCTCAGCACTATCAGTCCTAATATACAGTTTACTACGGAGACTGATATTAATGGCCAACTGAATTTCGAAGCTTTGTGTGTTGTCAAGCGAGGGGAGAGGACGTTGGGTCTTATGATATACAGGAAAGCTACGCATATTGACCGTTATTAGCACAAAAATTCCAAGTAACATCGCAGACAAAAAAGAGGTGGATTAAAACCTTGGTGAACAAGGTGCATAAAATTTGTGAACCGACTTGTTTAAGAGATGAGCTTGAACATCGACGGTCGACATTCAAGAAGAAACTGGAGATTGATCTAGCACTTTGCCCAAGAGAGAGAGAATCAGGATCGACAAGGACTGTTTTACTTTTAAATAATTTACCTTCAAACCTTGGAATTCTGAGACATCTTAAAAGAAAGATGCAATAACATGCTCTTACAGGGGACGGAAAAGATCTGGAAAACCAAATATTCAACATATAACCATGCCCAAGACAGAATAGGAGAACCGCTGGCATTCAAAACAGCTTTCAGTCGTCTCGGAATGGATATATACAGATCGTCTAGGCATCTTAAGGGAACTCTGTAAAATTCTTCTAGAAAAGCAACGAGCAGTTCAGGTAACGACGACGGTAAATAGCGATCACGCAATCTTCTCTCAAAAGTAGACCACAGAGATTCCACAATATTGAGATCTGGTGATTGTCATTGCCAGGGGACATGGGTGAGCCGATGGCAACTCACGTTGTTGCCAATCATAACTTGGCGTCTTGTCACAGCGGTAGGGCATCTCGTTTTCTTCCTGTGTTAATGGCGCCACTGAGTTTGCTACTACTGTTGGTCGCAAGTGGCAGCAGCAGTGGTTATCGATAGCCAGTACTGTGGTACCGTCTGTGGTGCGACCGCTTGTATTTCCAGGTCGTTGTGTGTGTCAGGCAGTTCGGCTTCGGACGGAGCTGCGAGGACGTCCACAGGCGAGGGCAGGCCGGGACCACTGGTGGCGTGCAGGCCCTGTTGGATTGAGGGGCTGTAGCCGACGACCGAACCCACGATGTTTGAAGTTGAGTGAACCTTATCCAGTAGTGAAACCTCCACTGTTTGAGATCTCGCTGTTGTTTGCGTGTTGCTGCTCCCATGGTCGGTGAGACCAACTGTAACAAGTGGAGTCTGTCAGAGTGGTGCAAGCTATTAGCCGTCTTCTACTGCTTGTTATTAGTTTGAATTTGGTGTTGTTATTGATAAAGTGTAACCAGCGGTATCTTATTGCCTAGTGGCTGCTAACGCCCAAGTTACCTGCCCTGGAGGTTAGCGTAATTTCCGGCAGTGTACTTTTCCTCGTCTTGCCGATGCTGTCTGGGATGGCGTGTAATTTGACAGCTTCCTTGATTGGGGTATGGATAATTGTTTTCTTTTTCTACCTTGGTTATAGTGGTTCCTTCTGCGTTTTGGTGTTTCAA
Source organism: Schistocerca serialis cubense (assembly GCF_023864345.2). Lineage (NCBI taxonomy): Eukaryota > Metazoa > Arthropoda > Insecta > Orthoptera > Acrididae > Schistocerca > Schistocerca serialis. Next base: position 157,439,816 of record NC_064644.1, read on the forward strand.
ACACCGGATCCTGGAGACGCTGTGCTATCTGTCACTTCGCCCTCACCTGAATTATTCCATCGTTGTACTGGTTATCTGGCGTTAGGTGGATTCAGTGAGAGGGTTGATCGGCGTTTAGACCGTCTCTAGTTTGAGTTGCACTTCTTAGACGAACATTACTCTTGGCTGCCAGTCTCACCGCTTGCACAGCTGTAGTGTCCTTCCTCAGGTTGATCAGTGGAGCACTGTCTGTGGATCATGCCATCTTACTTGGTCAAGTTGTCATAATTGTTTGAAATTTACCTAAACGTTTTAACGTGTAATTGCCTTCCTCACTTGTAATTCAGGCATTCAGCCGTTAATTGTTTGTAACATTGCACGTGGCCTGCAGCCGGCTAATAATTTACAATTATTTCTGAATAAGGCCTTCAGCCGTTACTATAGCTTGTTACAGTTTTTTGATTGTTTAAGAAGAAAATATCTTAGTATGTGTTAACGTGTAGCTGTTTCCCTCACTTGTAATTCAGGCCTTCAGCTGTTGAGTGTTCTGAAGTTGCTTGTGGCCTTCAGCCGACAAATAATTTTGAATTCTTTCTTAGTAAGGCCTTCAGCCGTCAGTGTAGTAAATTCCTTTAAAATGACTGTTGAAGCCGGCCGGGGTGGCCGAGCGATTCCAGGCGCTACAGTGTGGAACAGCGCGACCGCTAAGGTCGCAGGTTCTAATCCTGCCTTGGGCATGGATCTGAGTGATGTCCTTCGTTAGTTAGGTTTAAGTAGTTCTAAGTTCTAGGGGACTGATCACCTCAGAAGTTAAGTCCCATAGTGCTCACAGCCATTTGAACCATTTTTTTTACTGTTGAAAATTATTTCCTCAAATAAAGTGAATGTGTTTACTATAGCCAACGGTAGCTGATTACGGCCCCATCCACAATCGTTGCCTTATCCTGCTTCTCCTTGACTACCAGGTCACAATGGGAAATTTCATTCTTGTGGTCGCAAAATGCGTCATAAACAATGCAAGCCATATCAACAGGGACGCTGCCGTTTTGGAATACAGCAACACTACTGGAAAAGAACTCTTTACCGTGGATGGACCTCATACTACTTCATATCTAAAACTTCATCTATTGATTAAAAGGAGTTGTCATTAAGAAATTCTTTTAATATGTTTCTAATTGCTAGTTGGGTATCTTCAGACTTTTAATACTATTTGATAAATGATCAAAGGCTTTTGTGGCAGTTTAATAAGGGGTGCTTTTCCATGCCAAAGTTATATTTAGCTGAAAATAGTGAAGGTAATACTTTCTTCCAGTTTTGTAGCTTTGCACTTCATTATTATTTTTGAATTGGGATGGATTATTAATAGCAAAGTGAATGTACTTTTGTGAAGGTAATGTGAATAACCCTAGTCCCTTAAATAAATGTCTACAAGATGGTCTTGGGTGGGCTCCAGCTATAATCCTGATTTCACGCTTTTGTGCAATGAATACTTTTTCTTTTAATTATCTATGAATTATCCCAGAATATGATGCCATATGAAAGCAGTGAATGAAAATATGCATAGTAGGCTAATTTACTGATATGTTTATCACCAGCGTTCGCAATAATCTTAATGGCACAAGCAGCTGAACCTCGCCGTTTCAGCAGATCATCAATGTGTTTGTTCCAATTCAGTTTCTCATCAATACACACACGCAGAAATTTTTAATATTCTGCCTTAGAAACAGATTTCTGTTAAAAGTCTATATTTATGAATGGCGTTCTGTCATGTACTGTACAGAGTTGTATGAATTGTATTTTCTCAAAATTTAATGAGAGTGTATTTGCAGGGAACCACTTAATAGTTTTCTGAAAGGCAATATTTACAATTTTCTCAGCTGATTCTTGTTTACTGGGTGTGATTATTAAACCTGAATCATCAGCAAAAAGAATTAGCTTTGCATCTTCATGAATACAGAGCGGCAACTCAATAATAGGTGTTATGAACAATAAGGGACCACGACAGAGCCCTGTTGGACACCGTTCTTGATACCTCCCACTTACAGGACTCTGATGATTTTTGAAGAGTGTCTTTACTGTTAGTTTCATTCTTTTGCATCCTTACAGTTCAATATGAACCAAACCATCAGTGCACTTTCCCAATCATATCACAAGCTTACCTAGCTTACCTAGAAGAATTTCATGATTCACACGCTCAAATGCTTGATAGAACACAAAAGAATCCTAATGAGTGCGCTCGGCTGTTCAAAGCATTTCATGTGCGATGAGTGAAACCAAATGTAGCATTTTCTGTTGAAAAGCTTTTCTGAAAAAGAAACGGACATTTTCTTAGAACTTTTTACAAATATGTGAAGCTGCTCTGGAACGCATTACTTTTCCAAGAATTTTGGATAAAGCTATCAGTAGTGATATTTGACAGAAACTGTTAGCATCAGACCTGCCGCTCTTTTCACGCAATGGCACTTATAGGCACACCCATCTTACGGCAGGAACGTTTCCATTATCTTAAGAATGAAATCAAGAATATTCTAAATAATGTAGACCGCATCGTACATTTTTGCCGTAAAGCTTTGGTCGCTTAAGTCTCTACAGACACTTTTCTATCCACTTGAATTCTGTAAGTCGTGCCACTGTGTGAGACACCAACAGCTTTAACGTGTAAACAGCTCACTCTCCAACGCTGTAGTCCAGAATTTCCTGAGGGAAACGCCATTATAAACTTTCTTAAGATCAAAGGAAACCTTTGTCTAAATTCCTGTCCAGTCTTTGTTCCATGGGAGTTTCAGACAAAATCATCCGGTGCGGAAACCGTTCTATTCTTCTTCGCCCACTTTCCATAGCACGACTCTCTCATTTACAATTTTTCCATATAATCTAGTCTGAAACTATTACGCTTACACTCTTATACTATGAAATTTTCAAAAGGATTTCTGTATGCTTATAGTGCAATCGACTATAATTTTCTCTGGAGCGTAGTGTCCATATATGCCTAAAATATCCAATACAAATCCTTAATGAATACTGTTGACATCTTTGTATAAGGTATTCAACACAATCGTTAACATCCTTTTCTCCACATGTTCTTACCACCGTATCCATTCGTCTGGACGAAACATGGTCATTAAAATGTCTAAAAGAATCTTCTCTCTCCTTTTCAACCCCGACGCAAATAGAGGGGTGTTATAAGTATAACCTGTGTATCTACGTGTCTGTCTGTGACATAGTAGCTCCCAAACGAACGACCCCATCTTAACTTTTTTCAAGCTGGTTTAGTCGGGAATTCTTAGCTATGTTCCATGAATGTCTATTCATCCGCTTAGATTTCATCTGGTAAATGAGGCAAATATGTTTTCCGCTAGCGCACGTTCTTGATATTAGGTACGTAATAAAAAAAACTACCTCAAGTTACGTGGCACCAGATTGTATAGCTCAAAAAGAACTAAATAAAAAGTCTGTGAGAACATATGTTTATCTTTTACGGTTGACCAACAATGATGATTTTGTCTTTTGAAGTATATCTTTGTATCTGTCCGTAGTATTGTAGCTTCCAAACGAAAGCTTCGATATTAATGGAGCTTTTTCTTTTTAATTTGAGAGCTAGTTTCGTCTATATGGTTCTTAGGTACTTTCCATGAAAGTCTGTTCAGCCGATTATATTTCATCAGCTAAATTAGGTAGAAACGTTTTCCACCGGCGCACACTCTTCATTTCCGGGTACGCTACGTAATACATAAGCGTTACATCAAGTTATTTAGTACCAGCTTGTATATCTAAATAAAAATCGGAGATAACATATGTTTCTCTTTCTTTTACGGTTGACCGACAATGAAGAGATTTGGTTTCAGGATTTGCCCATTTCAGCACCAACAAAGCAGAATTCTTTGTAGTTCTTTATGAGGCCTACAGTTTAGTACTAAATCAAATGATTTTGCCCCAATAGTTTAGACACTCCATTGCGTGAGAGGGCTTGGATCAAAATATTAAAACTCATATTAAACTTAAAGGGCAATACACATAGTTTTCTACTGTTTAGAGGTCTTCATTCTTTTTCTCTTTCAATCTTTAATTTAAGTTTTATGGTAATATTGTCCAATATTTGATGTATCAAGTGACCTCGAAGGCTTTTCCGCCGACGTAAATCTTGAAAATGTCTCCAAGTTTGCTGCCGTATGCTAAAATCATCTTCATTCGCACGGTTCATGACAGCTATCTAGAATATCTCCGTCATACGATGCTACTACAGCCAGAAGAATCAGAGGTAGTAGAATATTTTATAAACGAGGGACACGGGATGAAATTTCACGAGGCTGTGTGAACTGCCAACACTTTAGTTTTTGGAACAATGTTTGTAAAGAGGCAATTGAAATTAAGTTGGCAGACAGTTTGATTAATCGAGACAATGGCTGTCTTCTTAGTAGGGCGTGGAACCCTGTACTACCCTGTGTGAAAACGGAATATTCTTCGGTGCGGTCAGTCCGAGTGTTTTGAAAATAGTCTTTGAGTGCGATATATCGCTGTGGTCGGTGTTCTACTAAGGGCGGCGCTACCTGCCCATCTTGGAGGGCAACAACTCTGATGGGCGGCGCATGTGTCATGTACAGTACGGAGTCCTATACAGGATGAACATTTACAGCCTACACATTTTGTTTGAGAGGGACTCAACAGCAGCAGCTTTCTCCTAAAGATGGGGGACAGCTGTATCGCCGAAATATTTGATTAAATAGATTTTCGGATCCGGCAGCGAACCTGGAGAGCCTCTCAGGATTAGACGTATCATCTTGCCGTGGTGAGGTGGATTAGTGCCCATTGAGACCAACAGAGAGTGCTAGGAAGCTAGTTTGCTTGTTGCTTGGAAGCGAAGAGAAGTTAAGAATAGTTGGCAACGGAGGAGGCGGCGTTTGTTTTCTAGTGTGTCGTGATTGGAAGAAGTCCCGCAGTCCCACTCCTCCGAGAGTAGAAGACGAATAAGAAACTACTTGGCTGACAATCAACGAGACGGAAAAGAACTCCGTTCGGAACCGCTGCTGATATGCAGTGTTGGTTCATCAAAGGCAAAATTCACCTACTCCTCCTGGTAGTCCGAAATTCTGTGGAAAACCACTGAAATAGTCACATAGATTTAACAGAAGACGACGCTGCAAACTAAAACGTATTTTGAAATTTATAGTATAAAAGTCTACAAACAAAAATAAATATCGGGACACAGTGGCTCGTACCGAGTGTAAAGAGAAGGGGGAAGGGAAGCTAATAGCTGGACAGCTGTATCTAGTTGTACAGTGGTATCGTTAGGATAAGCAACCCTATGCTGGGTTAGTTAAACACATTTAAGGATTAAGATGCTGTTTACGAGCGTACTATAAACGTAGACTTTAAAGTAGACTTTAAGGTAAAATGGTATGAAGTGGTTGTAATTGGAGTGTATGATAAGGATGAGCATGACGACACATAATTGGGTCTGGGGTCAATTAGTATACAGTGCTTATAATTTACTTAACTGCGTTATTTGGTTGGAACTGTGATTACAAAAAACTGAACCCAGTTGTTTTGGCATTTTATGGTTGAGGTCTAGCCCTAAATAAGTCTGCCCCTTGGTACTATTTGCATTTCGTTTTTCCATAAAATATTGTTTATTCATGTGTATCTTCATTCTACGGTGCGCTCTTGTATAAAATAATTCTCTTGATTCGGTGCTGTTGGTAGTTGTCATTTTGTTATTTAGATCTTGTTCACTCATTTTTTGGAATTTATCAGTCTACAGTTGAATCTTGTTATTCTGCTTTGACTGGCCAATTCTTTAAGCTACTATGAAAAGTTAACTTATAATTGTTATGCCTGTATGTAGCTTAAAGAATTCTCCATACTGTCAACGTTTATTGTCAATTGTATTATATGTTGCAAATTAGTTTTGGTAACTTGTATGTTCTTTTATATATAAATATATACGCCACCACGAATCAAGGTAAGTTCCATTCTTTGAGCCTGTGTTCCAACTCTTACTTCAGAATTTTGCCTGCAGGGGTTACTGAAGGGAAGAGTCTACATAGTGTAGCTAAGACAACCTCATAAGAGTTACGCTTGGCGTTGTCAAGAGAATTCGAAAGTGCTGTGATGTCAGCGGTCGAATTATAAGAAAATCAATTTTTAGTTCATTCATTTGCAACTGCTTAATATTTTCTGTGAGTAATAATTGAGGTTGTAGTCTTATCAGCTGTATCTGCATGTCAAGTAAAAATTTTGCACACGTAATGTTCGATGTTTTATTAGAACTGTTCTGTACTACAGGCTCCTACAGTATTTACCATTCCTCTTGGAACACGCTCTATATGTGGTGCTCCACAACTGTAGTGTATTACTTCGACTTCATGTTGAAGAGTTCAATGTTTTGCTATTTCGATCTACGGCATCTTCATTCCCTTGGTGAGTGTGTGTGTGTGTGTGTGTGTGTGTGTGTGTGTGTGTGTGTGTGTGTGTGTGTGTGTTTGCGCAAAATCCTTCGAGGGTTGGTGATGTCATTCACTTTGCCCACTCCCAGTGGCATCTAGTGTTAGATTTTGTATCTTGACGTGTCAGGTAACTTGACGTGTCTGTCCAGAAAAAACCTTCTCAAAGCCGGGAACCTTGTGACTCAATCTGTGTTTCCCTATCTGTGGAATCCGGCCCATTGTTCTAGGCAAGCGTGAAATTTCAAACACTTAGCTGATGACAATGCTTCCCCGGATGGTGGTGTCTCATCCGTGGAAGCATTGTCAACCAGCTAAGTGACATAGCAAGAGGGAGCTTTTTGCATCTGGTGAAGCATTTACAGGGATAAACATGTTTTGATATCGAATAATTTGTGTTCTTGTGACTTGTTTGAGTGCAATCAACGCAATGGTACTGAGTCCTCTCTTTCAATACGGTGACAACTTCAGTGTACTAAGGAAGGAGCCAGAGGGCTGCAAGTGAACAGTCGTGTAGGCCTACATTCACTCTATTTAGTTTCTAAAATATTCAATTTCAAATGTGTTTATTACACGTTTTGAATGCAATAGAGAATGTTCGCCATCGAAATCATGATGGAATACACACAAATATGCTCTGATAATGTCTAGTGGAATGATAGCTATTTTGTGATTTCAATATGAGAGCAAATTAAAGATATTCATTACGCAGAATGAGAAAGTATGAATGGCATTCATCAATTAACGGACTTAAATGTAAATTATTTGGAGAGTTCAGTACCAAATGACTCGGATAAAATGAGACAAATAATTTACTCTTCAGTGCTGCAGTCTTCCGGTGCGAACACTTTATTTGACATGATCACAAATAACTTTACACAGAGAAACTGCACATTAAACTGCCCTCTTCGGATCACCTACTACAAGGCAATAGTGTATGCATCAGTCTTTGAAGTTTGAGGCTTTGTAATAAACACATTGTGAAACACGACATCATATTCCATCCTGATACGGTTAGAATAAAATATTGTCTGCCTTGCTGACAACCACTGTTAGCTAGTTATTAACCACTGCACATTTCGGTAATCATCCGAAGCAGTATATATAGCAACCTTACTGAGATCACAAGTCGAGCGTCATAAGAAAATTATACGTTTTTAAGGACGTAAAAGTCTTCAAATTCTTTCAAGAAACACTATGCTCTGCATGCATAGTCAGACTGAAGTATGTCAGTTGGTCTGCTCTCGACCAGTACCAAATTATACAACATGGAAATGAAATGAAAAGGTGTAAGTGTTTCCGTTACTTTACTTCGGAAAGTATAGCAAATGAGTCGAACATGAGCGATGCACAAACACAGTATTCAACACATGTTACTCTAGTACAACACCACTGGCCATTAAAATTGCTACACCAACAAGAAATGCAGATGATAAACGGGTATTTATTGGACAAATATAATACACTAGAACTGACATGTGATTACATTTTCACGCAATTTGGGTGCATAGATCCTGAGAAATCAGTACCCAGAACAACCACCTCTGGCAGTAATAACGCCCTTGATACGCCTGGGCATTGAGTCAAACAGAGCTTGGATGGCGTGCACAGGTACAGCTGCCCATGCAGCCTCAACACGATACCACAGTTCATCAAGAATAGTTACTGGCGTATTGTGACGAGCCAGTTGCTCGGCCACCATTGACCAGACGTTTTCAATTGGTGAGAGATCTGGAGAATGTGCTGGCCAGGGCAGCCGTCGAACATTTTCTGTATCCAGAAAGGCCCGTAAAGGACCTGCAACATGCAATCGTGCATTATCCTGCTGAAATGTAGCGTTTCGCGGGGATCGAATGAAGGGTAGAGCCACCACTCGTAACACATCTGAAATGTAAAGTCCACTATTCAAAGTGCCGTCAATGCGAACAAGGGGTGACCGAGACGTGTAACCTATGGCGCCCCATATCATCACGCCGGGTGATACGCTAGCATGGCGATGACGAATACATGCTTCCAATGTGCGTTCACCACGAAGTCGCCAAACACGGATGCGACCATCATGATACTGTAAACAGAACCTGGACTCATCCGAAAAAATGACGTATTGCCATTCGTGCACTCAGGTTCGTCGTTGAGTACACCATCGCAGGCGCTCCCGTCTGTGATGCAGCGTCAAGGGTAGCCGCAGCCATGGTCTCCGAGCTGATAGTCCATTCTGCTGCAAAGGTCGTCGAACTGTTCATGCTGATGGTTGTTGCCTTTCAAAAGTCCCCAACTGTTGACTCAGGGATCGAGACGTGGCGGCACGATCCGTTACATCCATGCTGATAAGATGCCTGTCATCTCGACTGCTAGTGATACGAGGCCATTGCAATGCAGCACGGCTTTCCGTGTTACCCTCCTGAACCCACCGATTCCATATTCTGCTAACAGTCATTGGATCTCGACCAACGCGAGCAGCAATGTCGCGATACGATAAACCGCAATCGGGATAGGCTACAATCCGACCATTATCCAAGTCGGAAACGTGATGGTACGCATTTCTCCTCCTTACAGGAGGCATCACAACAACGTTTCACCAGGAAACGCCGGTGAACTGCTGTTTGTGTATGAGAAATCGGTTGGAAACTTTCCGCACGTCAGCACGTTGTAGGTGTCGCCACCGGCGCCAACCTTGTTTGAAGGCTCTGAAAAGCTAATCATTTGCATATCACAGCATCTTCTTCCTGTCGGTTAAATTTCGCGTCTGTAGCACGTAATCTTCGTGGTGTAGCAATTTTGATGGCCAGTAGTGTACAAGTGACAGATCTCAAACGCAAATATCATAATTGTTACAACAAACATTGTAAAGTAGTTTACATTCCTTACTCGAAGTAAGGCATCAAGGCTATATGGTTGGAAGTCCTATATATTCAAGATATATTCAAGCCTGTTGGCTTCTATAGGCGTAAATCTGAGGAGCATTCACCACACTTTTTTCTTCTGTCAGGATTTATTCGGGATTTCAGTACTCATATTGTGCCCCACTCTTTTGGCTACAAAAATCTATTTTTCCACACAATATCCGTTCAGTGCGAGAGACTTAGGCCACCATGTTGGGAGGCCTGTACATCCGCATGTTACCACTCTGATGGTCGACGTCGGAGCCAACGTCTTACTACATCAGTAAGCTTCCCATCATTCACGCACCGCAACCTCATCCTTCAGTGGGCCAAGCGGATGTATGTCGCGAGGTGCGAAATCCCAGCTGTAGAGTGGATGAGAAAGATGGAGTTTTGTGAGCCGTTCTCGATAGCGCAGACTTTTCTGAGTCCTTCATTTGTACTTTTGTGGCAACGAACACACTCAAGACGCTTTTTGAATTTCCACAGGATAGCACATTATACCTTAGAGTTGATCATAGGACCTAGAGGGAAGACATCAAAGAAAATGTTCCCGCCAGCCTCCAGGAAGACTATAACCAGACTTTAAGGGCTGAGGGCGTGGCTTTGAACTTTTCTTCGGAAGAGAGGTGGTGTAGCATCACTCTATGAATTATCTTCTTGTACCCAGTTCGCAGTAATGAATCGATGTTTCATCACTTGTGAGTATGTTCGACAAACAAATATCACGATCAGCCTCGTAATGCCCAACAGTTCCACACAGTCCTTCCTTGCTCTTTATGGTCTTCCGTTAGGCGACAAGGAACCCACTGAGCATAAACTGGTGGACGAATGAGTCAACACTAGTAACACAGACGTCCAGCTGAGAAGCAAGTGTTTGATTGTGATCTGTCGTACACCTCGAATGAGAGTGTCTACGCGTTCCAACATTTTGGGAGTCACAACTGTGTGTGGCCGCCCGACACGCTGGAGATCTGACGGGTTTGCACGACGCTGTTGCGATGTTGACAGATGGCTCGCCCAACTACTCACTGTGCTTTTGTTCTGCAAGCGCCTGTTAATATCTGCGATGCCCTGGTTTTGCTGCGAGAAGTTACTCAGTGATGGCTCTCTGCTGGGAATGCGCTTCCGTTATAAAAGCCATTTTGAAGGCTAGGTGTAGCGCTGCCACCAGTTGGAACTTCATAAAATTATAGGGAATAGAGCAAAAACATTCCGCGGTCGTCCACAACAAATTCCATATTTTTTCAACCGAAAATTTTTGAGAAAATGCTGGGTTGCACAACTTATTGAACGCTCCTCGTATATTACGAATGAATAAAAACAGCACTGTAGTCAGATACATGTTAGACGCTAAAGACTAATACTAGCCAGGAAAACTCAATAAGTCTTGCTAACCCGTCAAAGAATATTTCGGACAAAATAAGAACTTTGTGAAATGACAGTTGAGAGAGATGTCTTTAAAATACAAGTTTCTTCATAAAACAGGATGGAAAAGTAGAAGTCGTAAGTCCACGGAGGATTTGTTATTTTTGTAAAATTCATTGTAGTAAGCGAACAACGTACATAATATTTTCAGAAGTAGGTCAAAACTTTTCTCATCCCAGTAGCGCTGTAAAAATAACTGATATTTCTAGGCTTATGTATCCTGTCTTATTACCCTTTTACTGTTAGCAGTGCTTCAGCGGATAACATTTACAAGAAAATATTTACGTACTCGAACTAGAGTTATAGCTTGTAGCCGTGTCAACACGTGCTATAAAATACTGTGACGTTCACAGATTTACGGTCACATAAAGTGGCGCTTTATGTTCTTGCGGTCTCCAGTGACGCTGCAAATGTGAAGTATATAGTAACCGCTCGCCTTGCTGTTTTTGTAGGCTGTACACAATCCCCAAGTTAATATACATGTATATTCAGTTCCCGTTGGAAATTTATATCAGAGTTTACAGCTTTTCAACTGAATTCAGCTAGCAAAATGTCATTGCTCGGGAAGGGTTTCCTTGCCTCGACATTCTGCTTTCTAACAAAATACGGGGTGAAGAACAATTCGCGCATTTGGACATTGTGGCGCGATTCCTCACATACCGACAATACAATAATGTCTCCCACAAAATTTCGTTGTGCCCATATTTCCGGCAGTAAATGGATGTTAATGATTCGCAATCTGCCAACACTATAGTCACATGTTCGTTCACTACCTTTGTCAGGATACGGGTGCATTGTTGTGCAGTTGGTGCAGTGGATAGCGTTCCTTAGTAGTATGCAGGAGCTCAACAGTTCGATTCTTGGTCGAGGTGTATTTGCTAACTGAATTCTGCGTGATACGGTCCATGGTATCTTAATCATTATACAGTGATTACAGTGGGTCTTCTACAACACATGTGCTCTTACATACTACGAATACAATATCAATAGTTTCCACTAATCAGCTTTTAAAGAAGCCTTTTGCACGTACTGGACACGAATTGTTTCACACCACTGCATCTGCTGGATTCCGAATCTGTTTTCTGTGTATTCTCCCCCAGTGGCCCAATCGATTAGTTCTAACTATTATTCCTTCCACGTTCTGGTCCATAATTCATTACGTCAGCAGCAAGGCTAACAACGTACTTCGCAAAAAATTCCGAATATCTACTATATAACGTCGGATACAAGTGGCCTAAGAAACGGTGTATGCTATAGTATTACATGGAAGAATGAAATTGGCAAATAAAAATAAATAGTCCACGACCCAGAATCGAACCCTTGATCTCCTGCATAAAATCCAAAACACTATCCACAACACCAGCTTCACCGCAATATTCCCATATGCTAACAGAGGTAGTTACTGTATATGTGATTACAGAGTTGCCAGATTGTCAGTCTTTAACGTCCATTTACTACCGGAAATATGCGCAGGATGAAATTTTATGAAAGACATTTTTGTATTGCTAATATGTGAGGAACTGCCCTGCGAAATCTGAGTGCGCGAATTTTTCATCACCCTGTATATAGAATGAAGTAGCTCAAAGAAGAAATCCTCATCTTAAACATAAATTACGTTCCCAGAATGATGACACACTCAATCGTGGATACTGAACAACATATGGATGCATTTGAAACGAGAAACTCACCTCCAAAACGACTGATACAGTAGTCACAGTTACTAGTTAACTTGTGAATTATATATGGTAAAAGCGAGACAGACGACGCGGGGGGACTGACGTCGCACTTCTAAGAGATTCCTTAGTAGACGTAGTTGAGATCAGTTTATTAGCAAGTTTTTGTACTTCAGGAGTGGAACATAGAAGAGAGATTTATGAAATTAGAATTTCGAGGCCAAGGTAAGGCAAGGAAATTTTTCACGACTGCTTTTTAATAACAAGTACTACTAGATACGGGTCTGGTAGCTTATAATCCGTATTTAGATTGTGAAAAGGAAACGCAGGTTATGTGGGTCGAGTATGTTTGGTGAAAATGGGGGTGCGGCAACTGTCTCTATGAAAACGGATGGATGACACGTCCATACTGTGGGTCAGATGCATAAATGCTTGTAACGCGAACAGCAGTCCATACGATTTTGTATTACAGAAAAATGCCGAGAAAATGCCTTAGGACAACAAACAGGAGATAATGGACTGCCGAAGATCTGTTTCAGCCCTTGAGTGCGCAGTTTCAGAAAAACTGGGTATGGACCATCACCATACTTGAGTGAGGCAGCAGAAAGGAAATCAGGTGCTCTTGTAAGAAAATTTGATGCATTTACCTTTACTCCCACCGTAGCACTTACAAACAAATCGACCTCACGTAGGCCAGCAATTCGTAGCGATCAAGGTTACACCGACGAAACAAAAAAAATCGCAACAGCAAGAAGCAGTTGTGCGACATACGCGAAAGTTGGTTGGCGTGTTTCCGCTCTGTAAGATGATGTTTATTCAAATTTCACGCTAGTCGCGTAAGAGTGACACTAGTAGTGCCACTATGAGAATGCAAAACAGGTTTGCTTTCAATATACACTGTAAAGGACGTGAGCATTAGTTAATTTTGAAAATGGACGTAGTGAATCAAGAATGTCTTTAAGGCGACAAAGACGCAATTATCAACACTTCACTGAGACTCAGTGAGGCTACCAGAAATTGGATGTTCATTTTGCGATGCTACAGAAAAAGACTTAGCTCGAATGTAGCCACTGTACATGACTGCTGGCAGCACTGATCACAAGAAGTACGGTCGCAAGAACGGTGATTTCCGAGTGGCCACGTGGCACTATCGAGAGGGAAGGTCATTATGATCGATGCGTGGCTGTGGTGCATCGTGCCGTATCTGCAGCAGCAATTTGACCAGCAGTTGACACCACATTGATACAACGAACTGTTACAAATAGTTTACTTCATTTACTTCAAGGATAGGTCCGAGCCAGAAGCCCTGTGCACGGACCCCAAATCACTGCCATTTGCGATTTCGGAGGTGTCGAGTGAAAGCTCATTGTGTTTCCTGATGAAATCCGGTAGTTCCTCGGTGACGTGGCCGTGTGTTGGTTAGGACAATTGACGTTCTGTAACGAATCTGTCTGCATGCTACACACAATGGACCTGCACTTGGTCTTACGATCTGCGGTGTAATTTCCTGAGACCGCAGGAGTACTCTTGTGACTGTCCCACGTACCCTGAAAGCAAATTTGTACGTCAGTCTGGTGATTTGACATGTTGTGTTCCAATTCAGGAACAACATTCCAAGGGGTGTTTTCCAACAGAATAACGCTCGCCCACATACCGCTGTTGTAACATAACATGCTCTATAGAGAGCACGTGTGGGACATTATTGGATGACAACTCCAGCGCCATCCGCTGAGATTATCACTCTGCAGCGGCGTGTGCGCTGATATGAAACTTCCTGGCAGATTAAAACTGTGTCCCGGGCCCGAGACTCGAACTCGGGACCTTTGCCTTTCGCGGGCAAGTGCTCTACCAACTGAGCTTCCCAAGGACGACTCATGCCCCGTCCTCTAACTAAAGTTTGGAAGGTAGGAGACGAGGTACTGGCAGAAGTAGAGCTGTGAGGACGGGGCGTGAGTCGTGCTTGGGTAGCTCAGTTGGTAGAGCACTTGCCCGCGAAAGGCAAAGGTCCCGAGTTCGAGTCTCGGTCCGGCACACAGTTTTAATCTGCCAGGAAGTTTCATATCAGCCCACACTCCACTGCAGAGTGAAAATCTCATTCATTGGCTGCTTGTCCTGCTCCAGACGTTGCCCCTCAGTCTGCAAGATCCGGGCGGTCGCAGAGGGTGGGCTTACTGGTAGTTTGGGAGCTCCAACGTCAGGCGCGTAATGGGGCCCCTTAGGGATATGGCAGCAAGAGAGGGGAAGAAAACCAATGTGCACTCCGTGTGCATACCGGGGGGAGTCATTCCAGATCTGGAAAGGGTCCTTCCAGATGCCATGAAAGGTACAGGGTGCACCCATCTACAGGTGGTCACTCATGTCGGCACCGATGATGTGTGTCGCTATGGATCGGAGGAAATCCTCTCTGGCTTCCGGCGGCTATCTGATTTGGTGAAGACTGCCAATCTCACTAGCGGGATGAAAGCAGAGCTCACCATCTGCAGCATCGTCGACAGGACTGACTGCGGACCTTTGGTACAGAGCCAAGTGGAGGGTCTGAATCAGAGGCTGAGACGGTTCTGCGACCGTGTGGGCTGCAGATTCCTCGACTTGCGCCATAGGGTGGTGGGGTTTCGGGTTCCGCTGGATAGGTCAGGAGTCCACTACATGCAGCAAGCGGCTACACGGGTAGCAGGGGTTGTGTGGCGTGGACTGGGCGGTTTTTGAGGTTAGATGGCCTCGGGCAAGTACAGAAAGGACAGCAGCCTCAAAGGGTGCTGGGCAAAATCAGGACATGCGGGGGCCAAGCAGCAATCGGTATTGTAATTGTAAACTGTCGAAGCTGCATTGGTAAAGTACCGGAACTTCAAGCGCTGATAGAAAGCACCGAAGCTGAAATCGTTATCGGTACAGAAAGCTGGCTGAAGCCAGAGATAAATTCTGCCGAAATTTTTACAAAGGCACAGACGGTGTTTAGAAAGGATAGATTGCATGCAACTGGTGGTGGCGTGTTTGTCGCTGTTAGTAGTAGTTTATCTTGTGGTGAAGTAGAGGTGGATACTTCCTGTGAATTATTATGGGTGGAGGTTACACTCAACAACCGAGCCAGGTTAATAGTTGGCTCCTTTTACCGACCTCCCGATTCAGCAGCTTTAGTGGCAGAACAACTGAGAGAAAATTTGGAATACATTTCACATAAATTTTCTCAGCATGTTATAGTCTTAGGTGGAGATTTCAATTTACCAGATATAGACTGGGACACTCAAATGTTTAGGACGGGTGGTAGGGACAGAGCATCGAGTGACAATATAATGAGTGCACCTCGAGCAATTAAACAGAGAACCGACTCGTGGAGATAACATCTTGGACCTACTGATAACAAACAGACCCGAACTTTTCGACTCTGTAAGTGCAGAACAGGGAATCAGTGATCACAAGGCCGGTGCAGCATCCCTGAATATGGAAGTTAATAGGAATATAAAAAACGGAGGAAGGTTTATCTGTTTAGCAAGAGTAATAGAAGGCTGATTTCAGACTACCTAACAGATCAAAACGAAAATTTCTGTTCCGACACTGACAATGTTGAGTGTTTATGGAAAAAGTTCAAGGCAATCGTAAAATGCGTTATAGACAGGTACGTGCCGAGTAAAACTGTGAGGGACGGGAAAAACCCACCGTGGTTCAACAAAAAAGTTAGGAAACTACTGCGAAAGCAAAGAGAGCTTCACTCCAAGTGTAAACGCAGCCAAAACCTCTCAGACACACAGAAGCTAAGCGATGTCAAAGTTAGCGTAAGGAGGGCTATGCGTGAAGCGTTCAGTGATTTCGAAAGTAAAATTCTACGTACCGGCTTGACAGAAAATCCTAGGAAGTTCTGGTCTTACGTTAAATCAGTAAGTGGCTCGAAACAGCATATCCAGACACTCCGGGACGATGATGGCATTGAAACAGAGGATGACACGCGTAAAGCTGAAATACTAAACACCTTTCTCCAAAGCCGTTTCACAGAGGAAGACCGCACTGCAGTTCCTTCTCTAAATCCTCGCACAAACGAAAATGGCTAACATCGAAATAAGTGTCCAAGGAATAGAAAAGCAACTGGAATCACTCAACAGAGGAAAGTCCACTGGACCTGACGGGATACCAATTCGATTCTACACAGAGTACGCGAAACAACTTGCCCCCCTTCTAACAGCCGTGTACCGCAAGTCTCTAGAGGAACGGATGGTTCCAAATGATTGGAAAAGAGCACAGATAGTCCCAGTCTTCAAGTAGGCTCGTCGAGCAGATGCGCAAAACTATAGACCTATATCTCTGACGTCGATCTGTTGTAGAGTTTTAGAACATGTTTTTTGCTCGAGTATCATGTCGTTTTTGGAAACCCAGATTCTACTCTGTAGGAATCAACATGGATTCCGGAAACAGCGATCGTGTGAGACCCAACTCGCTTTATTTGTTCATGAGACCCAGAAAATATTAGATACAGGCTCCCAGGTGGATGCTATTTTCCTTGACTTCCGGAAGGCGTTCGATACAGTTCCGCACTGTCGCCTGATAAACAAAGTAAGAGCCTACGGAATATCAGACCAGCTGCGTGGCTGGATTGAAGAGTTTTTAGCAAACAGAACACAGCATGTTGTTATCAATGGGGAGACGTCTACAGACGTTAAAGTAACCTCTGGCGTGCCACAGGGGAGTGTTATGGGACCATTGCTTTTCGCAATATATATAAATGACCTAGTAGAGAGTGTCGGAAGTTCCATGCGGCTTTTCGCGGATGATGCTGTAGTATACAGAAAAGTTGCAGCATTAGAAAATTGTAGCGAAATGCAGGAAGATCTGCAGCGGATAGGCACTTGGTGCAGGGAGTGGCAACTGACCCTTAACATAGACAAATGTAATGTATTGCGAATACATAGAAAGAAGGATCCTGTATTGTATGATTATATGATAGCGGAACAAACACTGGTAGCAGTTACTTCTGTAAAATATCTGGGAGTATGCGTGCGGAACGATTTGAAGTGGAATGATCAGATGAAATTAATTGTTGGTAAGGCGGGTGCCAGGTTGAGGTTCATTGGGAGAGTCCTTAGGAAATGTAGTCGTTCAACAAAGGAGGTGGCTTACAAAACACTCGTTCGACCTATGCTTGAGTATTGCTCATCAGTGTGGGATCCGTACCAGATCGGGTTGACGGAGGAGATAGAGAAGATCCAAAGAAGAGCGGCGCGTTCCGCCATAGGGCTATTTGGTAACCGTGATAGCGGTACGGAGATGTTTAGCAAACTCAAGTGGCAGACTCTGCAAGAGATGCGCTCTGCATCGCGGTGTAGCTTGCTCGCCAGGTTTCGAGAGGGTGCGTTTCTGGATGAGGTATCGAATATATTGCTTCCCCCTACTTAAACCTCCCGAGGAGATCACGAATGTAAAATTAGACAGATTCGAGCGCGTACGGAGGCTTTCAGACTGTCGTTCTTCCCGCGACCCATACGCGACTGGAACAGAATACGGAGGTAATGACAGTGGCACGTAAAGTTCCCTCCGCCACACACCATTGGGAGGCTTGCGGAGTATAAATGTAGATGTAGATGTAGAAACATCCCCCAGGCTATGGCTAAGCCATGTCTCCGCAATATCCTTTCTTTCAGTAGTGCTAGTTCTGCAAGGTTCGCAGGAGAGCTTCTGTAAAGTTTGGAAGGTAGCAGACGAGATACTGGCAGAAGTAAAGCTGTGAGGACGGGGTGTGAGTCGTGCTTGGGTAGCTCAGTTGGTAGAGCGCTTGCCCGCGAAAGGCAAAGGTCCCGAGTTCGATTATCGGTCGGGCACACAATTTTAATCTGCCAGGAGGTTTCATCATTAACCGTATCTGTATTGACCGATCAACTGCAACAGGCATGGAACTCCATCCCACAAACTGATATCAAGCACAATGCATGCGCATCTGCATGGTTGCACTCAACACTCTCACGGGTGCTCTGCTTATTAATATACCATCTTATCACACTTTCAGTGGCTTATCTCGTACTTACATTAAGATCTGCTCTTGTACATCTAGTTAATCACATAAATATGGTACCTAGACAAGTGTATTTCTGAAATGTCATCACTCTACATTAATTACTTTTTTCTGTTGCAATTTTTTATTTGGTAGGTGTGTGTGAGACATATGCACATGCGGGAAAAGTTGCAGTCAAAATCATAGCTAATGTAGTGCAAAAGAAAAAAAAAAAAAACCAGTTTCCTTGATTTATTTTGTATATGTAAATTTTTCTGTTTTGTATGTGAGTACCCCCTTAGAAAGAAAAAGTGGCGTGGCAATGCATACCGGGCACAGCCATAAAAATTACAACGTTGGTAGTCAACATTAAATAAAGGCATTAGTGTGGCACCTACCAAAGTGTAACTTGATTTTTATTGTATTATTTTTTGTTTTGCGTCTACATTTATATTCATTGTATTCATAAGTATATTCTGGCGCAATAAAAATCTTTATGTATCACACATCAGTTGAAATTGTGTGAATAGTATGTTCATAACATCTCGGGATCACATTGAAGGGTGGCATAACTTTGAAGGAAATGAAATATTTGCAGGTATTTTCACAAGCATGCTGAGGTTCCATTAATGAAATCGTAAGGCTGATAAGTTTTATGAGACTCATAGCGTGATCTAGGTGGAATTTCCAGAAGGACAGGAAACCATACAGTGTAAGAATGGGAGGTTGTAACTACCCATGAGTTTGAGATTTACAAATTTGGTTCCTAGTACTTACCAACGAATGGAAAATATATAGATGAGCAGCAAGTTATATCGATGTCACAGGACTAAGTTGTCTCTACAACAGCGTTTCTCGATACTATGTTGTCATGGCGATATGGAATTAACAGCAAGCCTGGTTTCTGCGAATCTATCTCGAAGATAATTGAGGTCAGACGATGGTGTTATCTACATCTTATGTGTTGATAAAGAACGAATGAGCCACGGTAAACAAACGAGAAACGAATCTAACGAGTGAGAGAAAAGTGAGATGGAGTGCGAAGTCTCCAGCAGTTTTGTAACCTGTGTAATGTAATTACGAGTTGCCATCTCTGCAGGGTAGTTGCACTAACTTATCCCTGTTACGTCCGTGGGGTGAGAGCGTCTTTAGCTCTTGAGTTGCCCTCTCTATATGCTGACAAATGTAGAGCATGGTGATAAATGTACCCCTCCACGACAGTATGAGCCGCGAATAAAATCAGGACAGATCACATAATTGTTCTTCTATTACTGTCTGATAGTCCAGTCATTCCATAATGCATCAAGCCTAGTTGATTTACTGAGAGAGATTGGCACATTATGTACTTGCTTAATGCACATGTAATCGACCAATGAGTGATGTAATTTGTTTGAAATTTTACCAGCTGACAGATTCTGTAATCTGAATTTAACGGTCTGGATTCATAAAATGCGTTTTCTTTGTAAGGTCTGTTGTAATTGTTGTGTTGCCGAAGCTAACATGAGTGTGAATCGCCCTGGGGAAGTTTATGATACGTGTACAATTTCCGGTATGAAGAATTTTGAAATGGGTGATAATTGTTCTTAGAAGAAACCAGCTACTCTT
Organism: Schistocerca serialis cubense; assembly: GCF_023864345.2. Lineage (NCBI taxonomy): Eukaryota > Metazoa > Arthropoda > Insecta > Orthoptera > Acrididae > Schistocerca > Schistocerca serialis. Next base: position 157,459,797 of record NC_064644.1, read on the forward strand.
TAGATAGCAAGACACAATTAAAAACAACAGACATGGACAAACACTGTACGAGATCTAACCAAAACTAAAGGTTACTTACTCACAAAAGTAACACTTGGCTTACAGACTATTTCCTATGCATTAGTAAACAGCCAAATCTAAACAAAAGGAATGGATGGCTGTTTAGATAGTCAAAAAATGGACACATATAACAGAACTGACAGTTAAACAAAACATTATAAATTAATCAGGTACATACTTCATAAGGAAATGGTTTTTGTAAAGACGTTCAGCATACAGTAACGGAAAACCAACCTTCGGTGAAATTAAAAGAAAGGACATCAGCATTAAGAGTTAACTCTATTGTTGAACACCGGAACGACAGTTGATAGGTGGTAAGAGTGATTTACAGTCTCTACGAAGTAGAGGACTTCTTCTTGACGTTATTAAGAAAGAAATGAGAATCTATATGGAACACATAGTAAGTCCAGTATCAGAGATCGAGTTTAGCAGAGTTGTGAAGCATTTGTGATCAAATAGGGCAAAACGGATTGATAATACTCCTTTGGAACTCCTGAAGTAATTGTTGGGCGTGGCGAAAATCGATTGCTAAAATAGGTAGTACAGTCATTGAGTGTGCAGACCCAGTATAATCCACACAAGCAAGGGCAGATAAGTGCGAGAACTATCGCATTGTAAGGTAAAGTCTCATGCATCAAAGTTGTTGGCAAGAATAGTACACAGATGAATGAAAAAAAATGAGGATCATTTAGATGATGATCGGTTCGTTTGGGAAAGGTAAAGGCACCAGAGTAGCAGTTCTGACGTTGTGATAGATAATGGAAGTAATACTTAAGAGGAATCAGGACACTGTCATAGGATTTGTTCAGACATAGAAACAGTTCTCGAGAACGTAAAATGGTGCAGATGTTCGAAAATCTGAGAAAGGTAAGAGTACTGGTAAGCTATAGGGAAGTTATGGACAATATGCGCAAGAAACGAGAATGAATATTAGCAACGGAATACCATTAACGAATAAAAAAAGTCAGCGACGTGAATTTTCACTGCTACTGTTCAATCTATAAATCAAAGAAGCAATGATGGAAACAAAAGAAAGCTTCAACAGTAGGATTTAAGTTCGGAGTATAAGTTGCTTTTCACAATTATCCTCTGCTCTGGTGCGTTGTGAATTGCAAGTACACTGCAGAAATGTTCTGTACCAAGTGAAGGTATGACGGTGTTTGAGTAGTTTAAAAGGCATAACTGGCAAGTTATGCAGGACATGCAGCTTTACTGTATGATTAAATGATGGTGGCGTCCTCTTGGGTAAAATATTCCGGAGGTAAAATAGTCCCCCATTCGGATCTCCGGGTGGGGACTACTCAAGAGGACGTCGTTATCAGGAGAAAGAAAACTGGCATTCTACGGATCGGAGCGTGGAATGTCAGATCCCTTAATCGGGCAGGTAGGTTAGAAAATTTAAAAAGGTTAAAGTTAGATATAGTGGGAATTAGTGAAGTTCGGTGGCAGGAGGAACAAGACTTTTGGTCAGGTGATTACAGGGTTATAAATACAAAATCAAATAGGGGTAATGCAGGAGTAGGTTTAATAATGAATAAAAAAATAGGAGTGCGGGTAAGCTACTGCAATCAGCATAGTGAACGAATTATTGTGGCCAAGATAGACACAAAGCCCATGCCTACTACAGTAGTACAAGTTTATATGCCAACTAGCTCTGCAGATGATGAAGAAATTGATGAAATGTATGACGAGATAAAATAAATTATTCAGGTAGTGAAGGGAGACGAAAATTTAATAGTCATGGGTGACTGGAATTTGTCGGTAGGAAAAGGGAGAGAAGGAAACATAGTAGGTGAATATGGATTGGGGGGAAGAAATGAAAGAGGAAGCCGCCTTGTAGAATTTTGCAGAGAGCATAACTTAATCATAGCTAACACTTGGTTCAAGAATCATAAAAGAAGTTTGTATACCTGGAAGAATCCTGGAGATACTAAAAGGTATCAGATAGATTATATAATGGTAAGACAGAGATTTAGGAACAAGGTTTTAAATTGTAAGACATTTCCAGGGGCAGATGTGGATTGTGACCACAATCTATTGGTTATGAATTGCAGATTGAAACTGAAGAAACTGCAAAAAGGTGGGAATTTAAGGAGATGGGACCTGGATAAACTGAAAGAACCAGAGGTTGTAGAGAGTTTCAGGGAGAGCATAAGGGAGCAATTGACAGGAATGGGGGAAAGAAATCCAGTAGAAGAAGAATGGGTAGCTCTGACGGATGAAGTAGTGAAGGCAGCAGAGGATCAAGTAGGTAAAAAGACGAGGTTTAATAGAAATCCTTTGGTAACAGAAGAAATATTGAATTTAATTGATCAAAGGAGAAAGTATAAAAATGCAGTAAATGAAGCAGGCAAAAAGGTATACAAACGTCTCAAAAATGAGATCGACAGGAAGTGCAAAATGGCTAAACAGGGATGGCTAGAGGACATATGTAAGGATGTAGAGGCTTGTCTCAAGAGGGGTAAGATAGATACTGCCTATAGGAAAATTAAAGAGACCTTTGGAGAGAAGAGAACCACTTTTATGAATATCAAGAGCTCAGATGGCAACCCACTTCTAAGCAAACAAGGGAAGGCAGAAAGGTGGAAGGAGTATATAGAGGGTTTATACAAGGGCGATGCACTTGAGGACAATGTTATGGAAATGGAAGAGGATGTAGATGAAGATAAAATGGGAGATAAGATACTGCGTGAAGAGTTTGACAGAGCACTGAAAGACCTGAGTCGAAACAAGGCCCCGGGAGTAGACAACATTCCATTAGAACTACTGATGGCCTTGGGGGAGCCAGTCATGACAAAACTCTACCATCTGGTGAGCAAGATGTATAAGACAGGCGAAATACCCACAGACTTCAAGAAGAATATAATAATTCCAATCCCAAAGAAAGCAGGTGTTGACAAATGTGAAAATTACCGAACTATCAGAGTAATAAGTCACAGCTGCAAAATACTAACGCGAATTCTTTACAGACGAATGGAAAAATTGGCAGAAGCGGACCTCGGGGAAGATCAGTTGGGATTCCGTAGAAATGTTCGAACACGTGAGGCAATACTAACCTTACGACTTATCTTAGAAGAAAGATTAATAAAAGGCAAACCTACGGTTCTAGCATTTGTAGACTTAGAGAAAGCTTTTGACAACGTTAACTGGAATACTCTCTTTCAAATTCTGAATGTGGCAGGGGTAAAATACAGGGAGCGAAACGCTATTTACAATTTGTACAGAAACCAGATGGCAGTTATAAGAGTCGAGGGGCATGAAAGGTAAGCAGTGGTTGGGAAAGGAGTGAGACAGGGTTGTTGCCTCTCCCCGATGTTATTCAATCTGTATATTGAGCAAGCAGTAAAGGAAACAAAGGAAAAATTCGGAGTAGGTATTAAAATTCTTGGAGAAGAAATAAAAACTTTGAGGTTCGCCGATTACATTGTAATTCTGTCAGAGACAGTAAAGGACTTGGAAGAGCAGTTGAACGGAATGGACAGTGTCTTGAAAGAAGGATATAAGATGAACATCAACAAAAGCAAAACGAGGATAAAGGAATGTAGTCAAATTAAATCGGGTGATGCTGAGGGGATTAGATTAGGAAATGAGACACTTAAAGTAGTAAAGGAGTTTTGCTATTTAGGGAGCAAAATAACTGATATGAAACTTCCTGGCAGATTAAAACTGTGTGCCCGACCGAGACTCGAACACGGGACCTTTGCCTTTCGCGGGCAAGTGCTCTACCAACTGAGCTACCGAAGCACGACTCACGCCCGGTACTCACAGCGTTACTTCTGCCAGTACCTCGTCTCCTACCTTCCAAACTTTACAGAAGCTCTACTGCGAAACTTGCAGAACTAGCACTCCTGAAAGAAAGGATATTGCGGAGACATGGCTTAGCCACAGCCTGGGGGATGTTTCCAGAATGAGATTGTCACTCTGCAGCGGAGTGTGCGCTGATATGAAACTTCCTGGCAGATTAAAACTGTGTGCCCAACCGAGACTCGAACTCGGGACCTTTGCCTTTCGCGGGCAAGTACTCTGCCAACTGAGCTACCGAAGCACGACTCACGCCCGGTACTCACATCTTTACTTCTGCCAGTACCTCGTTTCCTACCTTCCAAACCTTACAGAAGCTCTCCTGCGAAACTTGCAGAACTAGCACTCCAGAAAGAAAGGATATTGCGGAGACATGGCTTAGCCACAGCCTGGGGGATGTTTCCAGAATGAGATTGTCACTCTGCAGCGGAGTGTGCGCTGATATGAAACTTCCTGGCAGATTAAAACTGTGTGCCTAACCGAGACTCGAACTCGGGACCTTTGCCTTTCGCGGGCAAGTACTCTGCCAACTGAGCTACCGAAGCACGACTCACGCCCGGTACTCACAGCTTTACTTCTGCCAGTACCTCGTTTCCTACCTTCCAAACCTTACAGAAGCTCTCCTGCGAAACTTGCAGAACTAGCACTCCAGAAAGAAAGGATATTGCGGAGACATGGCTTAGCCACAGCCTGGGGGATGTTTCCAGAATGAGATTTTCACTCTGCAGCGGAGTGTGCGCTGATATTAAACTTCCTGGCAGATTAAAACTGTGTGCCCGACAGAGACTGGATCTCGGGACCTTTGCCTTTCCCGGGCAAGTGATCTACCAACTGAGCTACCGAAGCACGACTCACGCCCGCTACTCACAGCTTTACTTCTGCCAGTACCTCGTCTCCTACCTTCCAAACTTTACAGAAGCTCTCATTCTGGAAACATCCCCCAGGCTGTGGCTAAGCCATGTCTCCGCAATATCCTATCTTTCAGGAGTGCTAGTTCTGCAAGTTTCGCAGTAGAGCTTCTGTAAAATTTGGAAGGTAGGAAACGAGGTACGGGCAGAAGTAAAGCTGTGAGTACCGGCCGTGAGTCGTGCTTCGGTAGCTCAGTTGGTAGAGCACTTGCCCGCGAAAGGCAAAGGTCCCGAGTTCGAGTCTCGGTCGGGCCTACAGTTTTAATCTGCCAGGAAGTTTCATATCAGCGCACACTCCGCTGCAGAGTGAAAATCTCATTGTGGAAAATAACTGATGATGGTCTAAGTAGAGAGGATATAAAATGTAGACTGGCAATGGCAAGGAAATCGTTTCTGAAGAAGAGAAATTTGTTAACATCGAGTATAGATTTAAGTGTCAGGAAGTCGTTTCTCAAAGTATTTGTAAAGAGAGTAGCCATGTATGGAAGTGAAACATGGACGATAACCTGTTTGGACAAGAAGAGAATAGAAGCTTTCGAAATGTGGTGCTACAGAAGAATGCTGAAGATAGGGTGGGTAGATCACGTAACTAATGAGGAGGTATTGAATAGGATTGGGGAGAGGTTTGTGGCACAACTTGACTAGAAGAAGGGATCGGTTGGTAGGACTTTTTTTGAGGCATCAAGGGATCACAAATTTAGCATTGGAGGGCAGCGTGGAGGGTAAAAATCGTAGAGGGAGACCAAGAGATCAATACACTGAGCAGATTCAGAAGGATGTAGGTTGCAGTGGGTACTGGGAGATGAAGAAGCTTGCACAGGATAGAGTAGCATGGAGAGCTGCATCATACCAGTCTCAGGACTGAAGACCACAACAACAACAACAACAACAACAACAACTGGCAAGTGGTTCTTTGACGAGTGAAACTTCAAGCCAACGGTAAGCCAGCTCGGCCGCGTAGTCTCAAAATTACGTCACGTTTGAACGATTCAAAGTAGTGTAGTCTGTTCTTCCCTGTGTTTCGACTGTCCTTCATGAGCGGATATCTTATACGGTCTACCGACGTAGAAACTTGGTTTAAAATTTTTTCTAATCTCATTTTCCGGTAACGAGAGGTGAGGTGGCGGTGGCATTTTCGCACCTCGGCGTAATGTTTCCAGCGATTTCCGGTCCATAATAAGCCTTTACTTGTGTTCAAATTTACCGTCCGTTCGAAATTAATCCGTTAAATGCGAAATTCTTGACATATGCTTTGTCAGGTATTAGGACTCCAGTGGACTTCGATATAAGAATGTACACAGTGTGTCACGGACAGGTTGGCTCAAATGGCCCTGAGCGCTATGGGACTTAACATCTGTGGTCATCAGTCCCCTAGAACTTAGAACTACTTGAACCTAACTAACCTAAGGACATCACACACATCCATGCCCGAGGCAGGATTCGAACCTGCGACCGGAGCGGTCACGCGGTTCCAGACTGAAGCGCCTAGACCGCACGGCCACACCGGCCGGCTCACTGACGGGTCAGACATATTGATACATTTCATCATGCACTTGAGAGTGGCTCCAAGGCCGAAATCATGACTGTGCAAAATAAATGAACATTTAACAGTCAAATGGAGGAAATGTCTTTCAAAAAATGACATACGGAAATTTGGGTTGGCCCGGGGAGCGTGCATGGATGGGTAGTTACGGCGACCGCTCGCGATAAGCAAGACATCCGGTTTCGAGATCCGGTCCAGCGCAAATTTCCATAAGTTTCTCCCTAGTGGTATGTCAGTACCTAATACAGCTGATGCCAAGGAATATGCATTCTGGGTATCAGCTTCGAATTATTTCGCAGAGCTGTGACTGATGAAGTGTCTGTTCTTGCAGACTTTCTGTCTTCGGTGAGGAGCATAGCTTCCTATGTATATAATACAGAATCAGGTTTTTATCAGTGCATTAGAATAGTAGTCGTGTTGAATAAATCATCCACTCGTTCATATAAATGATTTTAGGATGCTCTAATTTGTCTAGAACTTCTCTCTGTTGAATTCCTTCTGATGTGGTGGCGCTGTAAGGTATGAGGAGCACGTATGGCGAATGTACTCATTGCTTCTTTCCTGTATCCATGATTGTGGTTTGATTCGTAGTACTTATGAATTAAACTGAGGCTTTTTTTATTTATTTACATTGTCATGTCACTGTAGAATTAATGTTCACAGATACGACTATTTGCTTGGCTTTGTATTACTTGTGCACTCTCCACTTCGTGTATGATCATCATACATCTTCAGCCTACAGTAGAGTGTTAATCACTGTGAGAAAATCAACATAATTTTTTTTCAGTACTGGAATCAGCACAAGTCCGTTGCTATTCTTTGTGTGGTTTATGGGTTGTAATTTAAGTCACTTTGTAGGGATTGCGAGACTGTTCGCTGCAAATCATATTATGTTCGATGTATCGCTTTGGATCTTTATATTTCAGGTTCTGTACGAAAATGTGGTAGCTTATGAGATGGAGCCACACAAGCTTGACCTATGAGGTAGATTGTATATGCATTAGATTACGAATTTGCTAGAAGTAACCCTAATCATAAAACTCACTCAAGCATTCCTTCATGGCAACAGTTGTTTCTGTTGCGCAAAGTAAGCAGTAACTACTCTTAAGTATCTTTTGGGAGTACCATTTATGGGGTCGAAACTTTGCTAACGAACGGCAACTTTTCAGGCCATTTTCGGAAGACATAATTTCGTTAATAAGAACAACACATAAAACAGTAGTTCTCTTACATGGGTGATAGGATATCACTGGTTAGAGGCAATACTGCTAGTCTCAGTGAAAGCGAAGAAGAGTTACAGGATCGGCTGAATGAAATGAGCGGTCAAATGAGTACAGAATATGCACTGAGAGTGAATCGAAGAAAGACAAAAGTAATGAGACGTAGCAGAAATGAGAACAGAAAGAAACTATATATCATAATTCGTGATCATGAAATTCTACTAGTTAGGAAGCAATACAATTCCTGATGGACGGAATAGGGAGATTATGAAAAGCAGATTAGTGCAGGTAAGAGGGCGTCCTGGCCAAGAGAAGTCTGCTAGTATCAAATATGGCCCGTAATTTCAGGACGAAATTTCTGAGACTACATGTTTGGAGAGCAGCATTCTATGGTAGTGAAACATTAACTGTGGGGGAGACCGCAATGAAGAGAATCGAAGCATTTTAGATGTGGTACAAAGGAACAATGTTGAAAATCATGTGCAGAATTGGTGAGAAAAGGAATATATGGGAAACACTGAAAGAAAGAATGGCCAGGAAGACAGGAAATCTAGTAAGACATCGGGAATAAATTCCATGGTACTATACATAGCTGTAGAGGATAAAAACTGTAGACGAAGACACAGACTGGAATACACCCAACAAATAATTGAGGACTTGGGTTGTAAGTGGAGTAGCAGAAAAAATTTGCTATGGAGAGGAATTTTTGATGGGCCACATCAAACAAGTGTGAAGACATATCACTCAGACAAAAATCTATGTTCATACCTTGCAAGTCTCTGAGCAGTGCATGGCACTGTGTACTCTGCCAACTGTAGTCATTCCCTTTTCTGTTCAACTCTCAAGTGGGCGGCAGCTGGAGGTTGGTTTGTGACAGTGCTGCAGCCATAACTTAAAGTCAGTTTTGTACCCATTAATGACATCTGACGCATAGTGGTGGAATGATATGTCTAATCAGTAATCGGTTCAGAATATCGATTGAGAGTTTACCCAAGGATAACAAAAGTATTAAGAACTTGCCTAAATGCGAGTGGCTATAAAGTAACATCAAAAACTCGGGCCACGAAGTAGATAAAGAAATTCTGTTTACTTGGAAGAAAAAAAGAAAAAATGCCATTTCTGTACAAGAGAATTCTACTAATATCTTAATTTGAGGAAGGTATTTGTGACAGTGTACTCTTAGATGGTTCAAACGGCTCTGAGCACTATGGGACTTAACATCTGTGGTCATCAGTCCCCTAGAACTTAGAACTACTTAAACCTAACTAACCTAAGGACACCACACACATCCATGCCCGAGACAGGATTCTAACCTGCAACCGTAGCGATCACCCGGTTCCAGACTGAAGCGCCTAGAACCGCACGGCCACACCGGCCGGCGTACTCTTAGACCACAGCATTTTACGATAGTGATGTGGGACAACTGAAAATATGAAAATCGTGTCGTTTGAGATATGGGTCAATAGAATGTCGTTGAATATTAGATAGGCTGATAAGGAATGAGTGTCCGCAGCTCGTGGTCGTGCGGTAGCGTTCTCGCTTCCCACGCCCGGGTTCCCGGGTTCGATTCCCGGCGGGGTCAGGTATTTTTCTCTTTCTCGTGATGACTGGGTGTTGTGTGCTGTCCTTAGGTTAGTTAGGTTTAAGTAGTTCTAAGTTCTAGGGGACTGATGACCATAGAAGTTAAGTCCCATAGTGCTCAGAGCCATTTGAACCATTTTTTGAAGGAATGAGGAAATTTTCTGTAGAATCTGCGAAAGTAAGAGCATGTGGAAAATGCTGTCAATAAGAAGGGACCGGATGATAAGACATTTCCTAACAACTCAGGAAATGGCTTGCATGGTACTAGAGGGATCGAAATTGATTAGATTTCAACCAAAGCTTCTTCTCTGTTCTCAGTTCCATGGAACCCTGACAGGCAAGAAGTTTTGGTTTCAACCTGACAGATTTCGATGATTCCACACGCGGTGTTTTGGATCAACAATTGTCGGCAGACAGGCGGTCAATTTTTAATCTTGTGCAGGCCATCGTCCTGTATTGTCTGTTTCAAGTTCCAACGTGCGTGAGACTGATTCTGGACCATTTTCCTACCACAGTTGCGCAAGGACGCTCTGTGAGTGTTTTAGGAATTTGTGTTGAACCTACATCCTGCAGGGTAGGAAGATACCAGCTCACATTGCAAAGTTCAGAAGAGTGCAGCAGTACGGACAGTGATGTAACCAGACAATGATCTTAATGTCGCTTCCACTACACTCCCTGTAAAGGAAACGTTATTGCTAATAGAAATTACTGTAAGTGTTCAAGCGTAAATATATGTCATCAAAAATGAAAATCTTTGATTTTCGTTATTAAGGTTTATATTTTACTCTACGTATGGTTCAAAATGGTTCAAATAGTTCTGAGCACTATGGGACGTAACTTCTGAGGTCATCAGTCCCCTAGAACTTAGATCTAATTAAACCTAACTAACCTACGGACATCACACACATCCATGCCCGAGGCAGGATTCGAACCTGCGACCGTAGCGGTCGCGCGGTTCCAGACTGTAGCGCCTAGAACCGCTCGGCGACTCCGTCCGACACTCTACGTATGACTTCATGACATATCAGTAATAATTGTAATATGTACAGGATGGTAAAATATGCATATTGGGTGTTCACAACTGTGGAGGGAAATTCCTAACCATTCTAAGGTTCTTTAACAGGAACGTGGGGGTCGATAAAATACAAACAAATTAAATACACTTGGGGCCATAGATATCAATTAAGCAAAAAATGCAAAATGAAAATGCCCAAAATTGAGTGGGGTACGTAGATATCACTGCAAATATAACTGCATAATTAAAACAGTTCAATAACTTCAGACTATAAAGCACACCGCAGTGGCTGGTCAATCTTTTTCGCTACATCGGATTTCTCGCATTTCTGCTTCAATTAAGGCTGACAACCGTGAATATGTTTAACTACAGGTCATGGTTGAATGTAGAAAAAAAAATAGGAGAGACGGAGGCGACCACGGTTGTGAGTGTCAAATGACACTTTCTGGCGTAGCGCTAGCGCTAGTGTTTACCTTTCGTCAGCTGCGGCAGTGGCGGCTGTCGGCGTGAGCTGTGAACCTGAGAATCTATTGTACATGGTGACAGTCAGTCAAGGAATATTTTAGGGAATTGGTTTAAAAAATTTATTTCAAAGTTCCAGTCAAATCTTTACAAGTATTATCCTCGAGTAACTTACGCCATGCCTACGTGACACAAGTCGCTTGTCTTTCAAAATCGAGGCAGTTCACTGGCCGTTGTGGCCGATCGGTTCTAGACGCTTCAGTCTAGAACCGCGCTGCTTACACGGTCGCGGGTTCGAATCTTGCCTCGGGCATGGATGTGTGTGATGTCCTTAGGTTAGTTAGGTTTAAGTAGCACTGAGCCAAGGGGTCTGATCCCCTCAGATGCTAAGTCCCATAGTGCTTAGAGCCATTTCAATCGAGCCATTTCAATCGAGCCATTTCTGTCTAGTTAAAGTTGCTGACAAGAGACGCCTTCCCTGGAGTGTTCAGCAGTGCAGATTACAGTTGCTTCTCTCTCTCTTGTAATCTAGACCTCTTTTTGTAAGACAGAGCCTCAGGCTTTTCACCACCGCCCACCAACGTAAGTTACCATGACCCGCTTCCCCTTCCGTTGCCCATTTCAGTTAATTGTTCGAACTCCCAGACTGGCCTAAACCTGGTAACTTCCGACCCCAGGCGCGCCCCTTGTACACCGTACATTGAAATAAATCCTCTTTATTATATTTAATTTCCTATTTTCTCATTTAACGGCAGCCCTGTATGCCCATTCTCTAATCCTGACCGCTCGACTTCCTGCGCCCTGTCATCACGAGGCATATGTAACAACCGACTGCCCGCCCCCATTCCCAAACCTTGTACACCCTTAAAATTGGTGATCAGAAGTGGGATCATAAACATTAACATTGGTGTCAGGGATCCTATACATCAACACTATTCTAAATATTTCTTGCCTGTTAAACACCAGTCTGCTACATTTCCTACGTCTTCGGTGAAGCCGAGACTCCCAGTTATTCCCTAGCTTACTTAATTGGCATAATACACGCTATTTGGCTGGAACAGTGCGTATATCATTGCCCTCAAATCGCTCGCAAGCGTTAACTGTCAGAGCTAGGTGCAATTCTCCATACTAGGAGATTTTGCAGCCAAGCTCCCTAGGAATTAAGACGGGCCTGTGAATAACTGTTCATATAATTACTGTCGCAATCGTCTCAGCGCAGTGCCAGTCACTTTGCTGAAACGCTCGACGATTTGTTGCAAGGAAAGAGCGAATTTTCTGTCTGCATTTGCCTGTATCAAAGCTGGTGGCCACGTGTTTTCTTTCTGGCCAGTCAGAGTGTTCGTACTTGATATAATTCCAGCCACTAGAGTTTCAGTAGCCTATCACAGGCGTCGTTTCTTTCGTGGGGCTACGTAACACTGAGATAAACAGCTTCTTTCTTTTTACGCAGGGGGCCATAATGAGCCACCAGCGTTTTGAGTCGGTTTTCTCTAGACGTTTATCTGCCATTTCCAGCCGTGTTCCTATAGAAATGCTTTCCGAAGGGTCGTTGTTAAAAGCAGGGACAAGGGCGGCTTTTGGCGACGGCCTGCACAGTGGCTCCTGCATCTTATTGTGTCCGCTGGATGTCCCACTGTAAAGGATTCGGCCTACATGGAACAGGCGTTGCCGTAATAAAATTCTCCTTCCATCAGAACTGCGTCTCATAGCTTAGTTTTGGGAAATTACTTGTGTGCAGTTACTAGTGTGAGTGTTAGTGGTTTATATTCAGGAAATGTCGACTTGTTTATTCGATTAGCCTATCAATAAAATTCGAACATTTTCGCCTAACTATGTAGTGTGGCATATCGATTTAACCATAACTGTTACAGGAAGCCAATGTAAGGTGTATTACTGGTCTGACATCTTACTAAGTATCATGTGCAGATCTCAGAGGATTGCTGTGGCAGTCACACAGAGAGGCCGTACATTGGCTGCCGATACAGTCAGACGTTGGAAGTGAAGTGCTGGTTGTCAGTCTAGTACAACTAGTCCACAGTGGTTTGGTCGGTTGCTGTACTAAGATGTTCACTTGTCCCGAAGTGCTGAGTGGCATCAGCACTACTACAAATATGAGGTAAAACTGGTTTTTCTGGATGTACCGATGGGACGTCACAAATGTGGCACAGGGGTGCATATACTCCCTCAAGCACCAGATCCAATTTTCAACAGATTACATAATTATCCAAAGTGCTTCGTAACAGGTTCTACTCTGGGACTATCTTCTACTAAGTGTTGTGTTACACTGTAATTATGGAAGAGGTTAACCTTACAACTAGATGAAATTGACAATACATATATAAACGAAAAGAACGCATCAGTTTTTTTTTTTCATTTCTTAGTTCTAGATTAAAAATTGTTAATATCCTACTCCGTCCTTTCATAGTTTAGGAACACGAACTGGGAATTCTGTCCTCCCAACATTACTCTTCTGCTTGATTGTTCTTGCTGTTGCTAGAGAAGCTGCTTCCTTACACAATGTATCTTAAGAATGTTTTCGCTGATATTCTGTCCCTTTTATTGTTACCTGGCGATTAGATTCAATGTCGTCCAGTTGGCCGTCAAGCAGGGAATCTTATCTGGGTAGTTTCGTTTCCACTTCCCTTTGATATTTGAGACTAAATTCAATGGAATACTTCGGACATCAGAATTTATACATCTCTCTAGTTATCACCAACGTACACTGACAGAAAAATAATATTGCAACATCCAAAAGTACTTAATGTAGACTAAAGAAATTTTGGGAACACATTTGTCTAAGCAACGTACTTAAGTAATTAACATTGGAAGATCACAGGTCAATGTACTCGTAAGTGAGAGAAAAGCCATCGCAGATTTGAAACGCTGGTACATTAACAACCGGTGTAACCTCTCTCATGTCTAATGAAAACATGAAAACGTGCATGCATTGTGTTGTACAGGTGCCAGACGTCAGTTTGTGGGACGGAGTTTCATGCCTGTGGTATTTGGTCGGCCCCTACGGGGACGATTAATGCAGAATGTGGATGATGCTGGAGTTGTCTTCCGATGACGTCCCATTTGTGCTCGAGTGGAGACATATCTGGTAACCGAGCAGGACAACATGTTGACACATTCTCATCATAATATACGTGGTCGCTTCCTGTCCACAATTTTTTGGGCAGAATGGAAGTTTTTTGGACTGACTGATAACTGTATCGCTATGAAAATAGCATGTTACTAGCCGTAATTTCTATGGTTTCCTTTATCGAAAATAAAATGCCTTTCCCCATTCCTACCCGTATTTTTAACATTAGAATTGTTTCCAGAATGAGATTTTCACTCTGAAGCGGAGTGTGCGCTGATATGAAACTTCCTGGCAGATTAAAACTGTGTGCCCGACCGAGACACACAGTTTTAATCTGCCAGGAAGTTTCACTTCAGCGCACACTTCGCTGCAGAGTGAAAATCTCATTCTGGAAACATCCCCCAGGCTGTTGCTAAGCCATGTCTCAATATCCTTTCTTTCAGGAGTGCTAGTTCTGCAAGGTTCGCAGGAGAGCTTCTGTAAAGTTTGGAAGGTAGGAGACGAGATACTGGCAGAAGTAAAGCTTGCAGGTCCGGGCGTGAGTCGTGCTTCGGTAGCTCAGTTGGTAGAGCACTTGCCCGCGAAAGGCAAAGGTCCCGAGTTCGAGTCTCGGTCGCGCACATAGTTTTAATCTGCCAGGAAGTTTCATTAGAATTGATCTCTGTTGCAGACTCCTATGTATGTTGTCTTTCTACAATTTGTGTATCCAGAACTAACCGTAATCTTCTTACATCAAGGAACATTGCTTTTAAATTTGTCCCCTCCTATGCTAAAAGGTAGAAGCGTAAGAGCAGACGGAAGGCAAACGGGCTTAAAAAATTTAGTTTTACATTGTTGCATACATGAAATGCCGGCTATTTCCTGTGTAAAACTGTTTTTATTTTATATAAATATGATAAGTTTCTCCTGAGTAACGATGATTTTCCTGACACTCTTTGTGATCTGGCATTTAAATGCCACGCCCTCTTTTTCACACCATGCAGAGATAATTCACAGGTTTTTTTATTCCTTGTACGTTATTTCCTGCTTCTACTTCTAAATTAGAATGCATTGGGCATGTGCAGGACAGAGCGAGGTCTAGGTTGAACAGATTATTAAAGGGAAAGTAAAAAATAGTACTGAAAGATAGTAAGAAGATAGGTGGTGAAAGTCGCCAGCCAAATGTGGAAATTGATACGTAGATTGCAGGATTATGATGGTTTCGCCATAAGAAAAAATGTTAAGAATTTAGGAAACATGAAAAAAGCTGTATCGGCTATCTTTTTCCATAATCTTTCCACAAATCAAAATCCTCAACAGTGTCCTCGCCCGAATTATCGTAACACTTGCTGCAAGTAAAGTAGAAGTGCAACATACGATCACAAACATTCTTTACCTGTAGCAATAATGAATGAAATTAAACGCATACTTAGAGATCTTTGTAAGGCCACTTTATTGAAGGAATGTCTTCACCGGAAAACGCAAAATTTAAATGAATATGTGAATTCTATCATTTGGACCCACTTACCGAAAACCGTGCTTGTTCAGATTACAGTCCTCAAATTTGATTTTGCTATTTTATGCTTTAATCATGGTGTAACAAGAAACTGGGTATTTTGGAAGTACTCGGCATAAAATCCAGCGGATATACCACAAAATCAATGGTGCAGATAGATAAAGAGAGAATCCTCAAAGTAGAACTTGCTAATTTAAAATGCACAAAAGAAGCTAGGCAGAAAATAAGAGGGACCAAGAGAAGAAAAGGAGATCAGTATGATTCAGACAGTGCTCAGTATGGGGCACGAAAATAATAGTGGTAAGTATTTCTCATCAATAACTATAATAAAATTGCATAGTAAGGTTTAAACTGATTTTTCTCTAAACTGCTTATTTTTGACTTTCAGGTACTATTATTTTCTAAAGTAACTGTGTTGGATGTATGATATTTGGTAGTTTGTACCAAGGATAGTAATAACTTATTGCAAGTAAATTGAGAACCAACAACCATACAGAAACTGTTTCATAATAATTAATCTATTAAAGAAAGCGAAATCTTACTACTGAAAGAATAAAAGAGTTATGTTGTTTATTCTATCTGTAAATGGAATCATGTATGTTATATGTTCACAGTTTTAACACTTATAGTCCTTTGAAAAGCGTATCTTTCTAAAGGTGAAGTAGCATTGGCGAAATTGGGATAAAAATTGTCTTCCAAATTCCCTTAAAATGTAACAGCTGCGGCTTTATTAAAATTACTTCTTGTATTACCAAAAATTATACTCTTTTATAAAAAAAATATATCATTTAATAATTCAAGGTGAAATAACCCTCGTCACATAGGGGTGCGTAATAGTTTAGCCCGTCGCCATAAGTATGCTGTTACAAACCCCACCTACTGATGAAATTACTTACTTTGTGTCATGTTGTATTGCTCGTGTCAGTTTGGGCACTGACAGCCTACTATAATGTATTTGGAGGTGACATGAGACTGCATGTGTTTTTGAACGGATGTATTTGTCAATTTCACCGCGTCGTTGTAATATATATTATTACATTCATTTCTTGTCTTCTATTATGTCTGTACCACAGATCTGATGACGGAGCTATCCAGAACCGCGTAATGACGTGATGTTAATAAACACTATATTGGTGATCAAGACGAGCATAATCCCAGTCAGTCCCAAACGTGGTCGTCGAAGGTCTCCTAAAAGACGTGTCCTCAGATGTGATATGAAGCTGACAATGTTCGTCTTCTGTCGCAGTCTTCTTTCTGCTGAATGCTTATTCTCACTCGGCGGACGGTGTTGTAAAGTGTTAATGGTCTTATTCAATTGCGACATCACCGCACGGTTCGTGCTTCAGCCTCTGACTTAACTGGATATTGAATCTGGTAAAGCAAGTGACTTTTAATAAAATTTCCTAATTTTCTACCCCCTGCAGTTCCATAACAGTGCCTTCGATTGCTGCCAGAGAATCTCAGGTAGTGGTCTTCTGCTGAAATGCTCCTTATTGAATGGTGTTCTCCGAAACGTTTGTGCCTGTACTACCATCGCAGTCTGGCGTCGGAGCTGCCGCAATACGCCAACTATCCTGCCCTATGGAGGCCAACATCCTGTTTTCTTGAAGCGGGCGAGCCACTGACCCTACATACTGCGTTGAGTCATAGACGTAAAATATCTTGTCGTCTACTCGTGGTTTCACTTGCCTCCAACTACTTTTCTCAGATGCTAACACAGACAGCAAATCAGTTTCTCCGTGATACTCGTTGCCAGACGCTGGGCCATAACAATCTGTTCGTTTGTCAGAGTCCCATATCGTTCCCAGCATGTTTCTCCATTTGTCTGTGCTCCAGATATGTAATCTCTTTACTGTGTAACGTGTCCACAGTGCCACCAAGAAACACTCAGTCTCGTGGTGGGTAAAGTGGTCATAATTATTTTGGGTGAGCAGTTTATCAGTCTCAGATATAGCTCATTAAAACTTTGTATATAATACTCTAGAGTTTCAGAATCAATAATACTGTCAATTACGCTTTTTTCTGTGTTTCTATTTTGTTTATTAATCCATTTCTGCCATAAATTTCTCAATCCAAAGTTAAAACAGTAAGTAAAATTAAAAGTTCAGTAATGGACCAATTATTACGGAGAATCGTTTCACCCCACACAATGAAGCTGTTCTTTACAATGTTGGCTGCCTGTAAAAAGTTATACCTTCATTGGGAAGAGAAAGATAGTGTAAATTCCAATAGGTAGCTGACATAGATTTTACGCTCTCTGTGGCCCTCGCAGTAATTGCCTCATCCGGCTGTAGTTTCTTTAAGGAGTGTTCAGTTCGCGCTTCTGTCGACTGGTAATATGCTTCAGTGACTGTCTCTCATATATCGACAAAGGGAGAAAAGAAATTTTTGTTCATTTTCTCGAACATTTTCTTGTCCCTAAATCTATACATTTATTAAGTTTCCTTTAATTTACGTCTATGGTCAAAAACTTTCTGTTAACAGATTACCGGTTTCAGTCTTTAAAGACCATCATCAGATCTGCTTCATAAAATACAAAGTCCTAATATACTGCAGCCATAGTGGCATCGTCAAATGTTAAATTGGGAATTTTATGAAACATATCTCATGATGGTCATTAAAGACCGAATCCGGTAATCTGTTAACAAAAAGTTTGTGACCATAGACGTAAACTAAAGGAAACTTATTACATATACGGCTTACTGTTTGTCGCAGCTTGTGTATACATTTATTGGTGCTTATTTTCCTCTGAGCAGAAGGCCAGGTGTTGAAGTATGGTCACACCGACGCCAAATGGTTAGTCTATTGTGACAGATGTATTCCACTTACGGGTAATTATGATATTTAATGTAGAGAAGTCCATTTCAGTTGTACTAAAGTTTTTTAAGCCACGATCGGTTTTGATATCTTAATAAATTACTGTACTTGGTAAAATGTAACATGCGGTCGGGCTAGTCAGTGCAAGAGTTCCAATCACTTCGTGTTGGTGGAAACTGTCCGCTGTTCGGCAGACACACGGTAAGAACGCCAATCACTGTTGTGAATAGCCGTTTCTTTTGTGTTTTGATAAAGCAATGCTTTATTCAAGATTGTTGACACTGTCAATTAGGTGACACTCGATCTGTTGTACGGTCTTTTTTAAGTTCTTTCTTTTATTTGTGTTACGGATTGAAAACCCATGAAAGCAGGACCACACGTTAAATCTTCTTAATCTGGGTTGATTTCTAGCTCTCGATAACCAAATAAATATTTCATATGCGTCTTGACTTAATCAATCTTTAACATCAACCTTAAAATAAATAAAAAAATTGCATTATTGACTGAGACAGAGAAACTGTTATTGTTACATTAAGACATTTTATGTACTTATGGAAATTAAAAATGTCTTTATTATTACATTCAACCCTTTCATATATTTTGCAGTTATTGTTATTAAAACGTTACACCTATGTTGGCTTGTAAAACGTGTGGCTGACGGCAAAGTTATATTTGTTTTGAAAGGGAAGGAGGAAGGGGATGCGGCGCCAGAGAACGCCACCTTGTATTCGTGTCTGTGAGTGCAGTCCAAGCGAAATTAAAACGAAAAGTTACGTGGAAGTGTGTCACAAGCAAAACAAAGAAAAAGACACTTTAGCAGAAGGTACCAATCTTTTTCGCACTGAAGCTGTGAAAATAACGAGAATTTCATCACACATTCTAGTGCTGTAACGAATGGCGCTGCACTATTTGGTTGTAAGCTGACGCCTACACGCTTGCAGCAAGTTCGTACGGCCGCTCCATTTGATACAGTGGCGCCGGCCCTGCTTGTTCTCGGGTATTACGACAGTGGCCGCGGTGTAGCCGCTGTGTGCCACGCAGAGTAGGGCACAGCGCGCCTTGCATTATGCAACCCGCCGCGCGCCAGGGCTGGTAATTACTTCCCACGGCGCTGAAAGTTTAAGCCCGCTGGTTGGTCGGTCCCCGCGTCACCGCGCTTATTTAATGCCGGCACCGGGGCCGCAGATTTCTCAGTGTAATCAGTGGCCGTCTGCCTTATGTACCACACGGACCGCTTCTCGTGAAAGGGAGACTGTCTGCGATGCCACATTCCCTGGTAGCAAAATATTACCTCCACATCAGAATTAAGTTTGTCTTTGAGGCTCGCATGGAAGTCATGCATGTAATAATTCTGACTACAATTTGATTCTTAGTTTCGTTGTATTGCAAGAGCGGATGAGAGATAAACAGACAGTAATGATGCCCCAGTATAGGGATATTGTCCCTAACTTTCGCTGATCGAAACTTCGTTTTCTTCCGAGCTGCATTATGATTACTGGCGAATGCCTTTATATTACTTTGTGCGGATCGCAGTGCTGCAGACAGACACTATATCCAGCACACATCACCACCACCGTGCAGTAAAATGATGCTCTGCACTTGTGGCCAGGGCACTGTTGCCCATGCAGGACCACGTGGACGTGGGGCTGCGTAGAGTTTTATTGTCTGCCCTTTGGTATATATTTTATTGACTTACAGCAATTACATGTATTTTATGAAGAAAAATAGATGAATTTGGAAGTGCGAAATTAAAATTTTATGATACTATTTAAGGAGAGAACAAAAAATGGACTGAATACTGATGTCCCTTCACCGACAGCACCTGGGGAAGGGGCCGGCCGGGTGGCTGAGCGGTTCTAGACGCTACAGTCTGGAAACGTGCGACCGCTACGGTCGCAGGTTCGAAACCTGCCTCGGGCATGGATGTGTGTGATGTCCTTACATTAGTTAGGTTTAAGTAGTTCTAAGCTCTAGGGGACTGATGAACACAGAAGTTAAGTCCCATAGTGCTCAGAGACATTTGAACCATTTGAACCTGGGGAAGGGGACTTGGCATTGAACGACAAGACCTCCGTGCAAAAGACTCGCATAAAATGTAAAATAAACGGCATGTGTATACCATGTCAATAGGTGTACTTAGCTCAGAAGTCAGAAGCGTGCTACCTCACCCCAGTTTACCTGAGACCCGCGGCGGGTACACACATACCGTTTATTTTACAAAAAAAAAAAAAAAAATGGTTCAAATGGTTCTGAGCACTATGGGACTTAACATCTGTGGTCATCAGTCCCCTAGAACTTAGAACTAATTAAACCTAACTAACCTAAGGACACCACACACATCCATGCCCGAGGCAGGATTCGAACCTGCGACCGTAGCAGTCCCGCGGTTCCGGACTGAGCGCCTGAACCGCTAGACCACCGCGGCCGGCGCATTCGTGTTAGCGGAACGCACTGTAGGGGGTGGAAGGTGGGAGGGGACTACAACAATGGTCTCTAGAATACCTTGTTCTTTATGAGGATCTCTAAACTTACTAAATCTCCAGATCTCCAGCCCAACATTTAGTGAGGAAGATTTCTATGTTACAGCCGTTTTCCGGTACTTTTCTTGCTGCTTTCATTCCAGCTGACTTTGTGGTGCGTGACTGAATTTGAATGCTTTGATTATTTTATTATTGTAATGGTACATCCATTATTTCTTTTATGATGAGCATTACATCCTACACATATTACATTCATGTCCGTTTCTTCCACTATTCTCTGCCCAGCCTGCACACTTCTTGCATTGTCGGTTATCACCGCTATAACGCAGTTGAACGGAATGGACACGGTCTTGGAAGGAGGATATAAGATGAACATCAACAAAAGCAAAACGAGGATAATGGAATGTAGTCGAATTAAGTCGGGTGATGCTGCGGGAATTAGATTAGGAAATGAGACACTTAAAGTAGTAAAGAAATTTTGCTATTTGGGGAGCAAAATAGCTGATGATGGTCGAAGTAGAGAGGATATAAAATGTAGACTGGTAATGGCAAGCAAAACGTTTCTGAAGAAGAAAAATTTATTAACATCGAGAATAGATTTAAGTGTCAGGAAGTCTTTCTGAAAGTATTTGTATGGAGTGTAGCCGTGTATGGAAGTGAAACACGGACGATAAATAGTTTAGACAAGAAGCGAATAGAAGCTTTCGAAATGTGGTGCTACAGAAGAATGCTGAAGATTAGATGGGTAGATCACATAACTAATGAGGAGGTATTGAATAGAATTGGGGAGAAGTGGAGCTTGTGGCACAACTTGACTAGAAGAAGGGATCGGTTGGTAGGACATGTTCTGAGGCATCAAGGGATCACCAATTTAGTACTGGAGGGCAGCATGGAGTGTAAAAATCGTAGAGGGAGACCAAGAGATGAATACACTAAGCAGATTCAGAAGGATGTAGGCTGCAGTAGGTACTGGGAGATGAAGAGCATGGAGAGCTGCATCAAACCAGTCTCAGGACTGAAGACCACAACAACAACAATCTCTTGAATAAGTGCTGTGCCGGTTGGTTTCCTCCTCCGACAATTTGCATTTGGAGCCGTGGCGATTCTATCACAGTTCCTCTACACTGCAAGGAGTGTTGGTTGTGCCTAGATGCGCGAGTGACAGTGCGATGGCACTAGCGACGTCGAAGATGACAGCGGGGAGTAGTGCAAGCTAGGCACGGCGCTCAGTTCTTGACTGCCGGTGTTCACGGCCTCAGCATTGCATATGGCGACCGCAGCAGCGAGGCAGAGTTGTGCTGGCGAGGCTCGTGGTTGCCAATAGCAAGCGTGTCCGTTGACGTTAAGCGGTGGTTTAGTTCAACGTTGCTGTTCATAGTTTTGGTTATTAGTTGGATTCAGTCAGGATACTGGAGAGAGTAATTCGTAGCCAAGATTTACGGTTAGGATCGGCTGATCGTTCCCGCCTTCTTTCTTGAACGTTGCCGATCGGGTTCGGTTAAGTAGTGAACAGCGTTGTTCTAACTTTTATTTCCACCTTAATAAGACAACGCTCATAAACCACGCCGACGATACGAATCTGTGTGGTGTTGCCACGGTAGTTGGCTAAGAGGACTGGCTAAGACAACACCGTAGGTTCCTTTGCTTCTTCGTGGTGTTTTCTAATGTATTAAGGTGCCTATAAAGACTGCGAATGGTAAGCATTGTTTTCCAACTGTGTGATACGTGTTGATTTCCTTGCTTTGTGGTGCGGTCGTTGTGAGTTATTTCAAGGAATGGCTTCGACAAAAGCTTCGCCTCATAACCTCCTTGTTGCTAAGGAGAACTACAAAAGCATGCCCACCGTACTACAGTGAAGCAATAGTAGCTGCAACCATTCTAAAGGTGCTGCATTTGATTCTCCTTGTCTTGTTGTGGTATAGTGAAGCCGTTGTGAAACGTTTTAAGGATTGCCTCCGGCGGCAACATTGGTGGCAGGATTTTCATTATTTGGAACGGAGTGTTAGCACATGGAGCCGTCGTAGTAGGCTGACGGAAAGGATCGTTATTCAGCAGTGATACCATTCTTGGCTGTGGCGATTCTGGATCGTCCGTATCTGGGTTTTGCTACTGATGTAACCCAAAAGGGGAGGTATTGATGGGCTGTCCGCCAAGTACGTTAAAGTTTCAAAACTCTGAAGTTTGGACAGTGGAAAGGTCAGAAGACTTTGTCCTGTGCTGTGCTGTGCTGTGCGCTCGCAATGTACTGGCAGTGTAGGGCGTTGTATGGTCAGGGCCTTTACCGTATTGTTCCTTTGAATAGGCTATAAAGTTTTTAATGTAGAGTGTGTTTGTTGGCATTTGGAGCGTGTGTATTGCTGAGTGTGTTCTTTGGTGTAGCGCGCCTCGCTTCCGCAGAATAGTAAAATGGTGCAACACTGCAGTTGAAAATAGTTCAAATGGCTCTGAGCACTATGGGACTTAACATCGGATATCATCTGTCTACTAGAACTTAGAACTACTTAAACCTTACTAACCTAAGGACATCACACACCTCCATGCCCGAGGCAGGAGTCAAACCTGCGGCCCTAGCGCACCACTGCAGTTAGTAAATTGTAAGTAAGAGTGCTTGATCGCAACAGATGATCTGAGCACCGTCGCACGGCCTATTTAACATTGTTTGCGCAGCACCTTGGTGTCCGTACGGTTACAGCCTGGGTAATGTTCGACCTCGTTCGCGTGGCTACGCCCCGTTAAGGTTAAGCTATCACATTGCGGATTTAGCCTTGTGAACGTACAGCGCGTTTGGGTGACGGTAGCTTACTACTTGAATGTAGTGGTCATTGAGCTCGGCCCGTGCTAAGTTTAGTGTAGTGTGTTTTAAAAGCCTTTTTGCTGAGCACTGTCAGACTATCCTGTTTGAATGTAGTAATCACGCGCTTGGCCAGTATAAATTATGTTTTTTAACATAGTAAGTTTTAAAAGCCTTGCTACTGAACCTGGGCTTTGTTAGCTTCATTATGCGCTTGTTTAATATTACGTTTTTCGTAAGAACCTTTGTTCTAAAGCTTGACTATGTTACCTGTCAGTTATGTGTTTCATGGTTAAAATTTTAAACTAACACCGAAGTTGCCTGTCGCCCTGTCTTGCTCTGTGATATTTATGTTTACTGTGGAGTTAAATAGTTGAGCATCTGGCAGGGGCAACGCTGATAAGAGCTAAAAAGTCCCGATAAAAATTTTAGGTGTTCACTGAAAGCCGTTAAGCCCACTGGTAATTTAGCGCGAAGCTACTTCAGGAACGAAGCTGGTCTTCATTTCAGGGATCCTACCGCAGCATGTAGCACGTTTGGCCTAGGTCTAAGTCTCAGCACCCGATCTTGTGAAAAGTCTTTCTGGGGGAGCTCGATTTTTAATTGTTGTAACCCATTTAAAAAATTAAAAAACTAATACCATTCCTGCGTCGACAGTTAACACTCCAGCCCTTCGAACACTGCTATAAGCGTAAAACTCAGTTCAATGGATGTCCTCAGATGAGATTTCTTGGTAAAATCATATAATAAACCGTTCCAGCTGTAAATAGCTATATTACATCAAACAAGACCAGTTTCCGTCGTTAATAAGCCCATCTTCACGTGTGCAATATTGTAAAAAGGAGATGAAGAAACTATAACACTGGGTTTTATACCACTTACCACATGCCTGTTAACGGTAAATGTGAAGTTTGTGCGGTCTGGTTAGTCAGAATGAATCGCGGGTGTCGCACCAGATAGTCAACAAACGACCTAAGAAAAGTGTACGGTCAACGGAAGAAAAAGTGAGAAAATGCTAAGAGAATGTCAACTAACGACGTAAGGAAAGCGGCCGCCGCACGATGAACACTAGGCTGCGGAAAGATGATAGTCGCACGTGAAGCTGAAATACTGAATGAGGTAGTGGCCGAAGCCAGGACCACACGTATCACAGGGGAAATTAAAGCAATTTAGTGGCGAATAGCTTAAGAGCTGAGTGACTATATCAATCGTTAGCAAAAATAATGGATACATTATGTGTAGCTGAATAAAATACGGTTAGATGTACATCATCCAAATATAAAAATGATTTGCAAATTATAAACTTGGACATAAACAGTCAGAGAGTCTAACTACCTGTTAAAGATGATACAAAACATAACATTTTAAGAAAGCGACAAAGAGTCAATAGTGACAAGCTGGATAAAAATAAAATAAGTATAACGAAAATTGACTTTCGGCACGGATAAATAGTACCAAAATAAAAGTACAGAAAAAAAATTAAAATTCCCTTGAGAGGGATTTTGGAAGGAGTATTGGCGAGGCTTGAGTGCTGTTTCAAGAAGGGATAATACTTCAGCGCGGTTTGGTCGTTCAGGATTGTTGAAAGATTCTTGTTTATGATCCGCATAGTTTCTATTTCCCCTTATAAATGAAGGACATGGCTTTTGTGGTGAGGGAGCCGGCCGAAGTGGCCGTGCGGTTAAAGGCGCTGCAGTCTGGAACCGCAGGACCGCTACGGTCGCAGGTTCGAATCCTGCCTCGGGCATGGATGTTTGTGATGTCCTTAGGTTAGTTAGGTTTAACTAGTTCTGAGTTCTAGGGGACTAATGACCTCAGCAGTTGAGTCCCATAGTGCTCAGAGCCATTTTTTTTGTGGTGAGGAAGAAGAATATTCAAATTGTTATTTATATCACCAATAGAGTGTACGTTGAATTGCAATGGCTGGACAAACGGACTTAGAACTATTAAAGTCATGGTGTTCCTTGAATCTGATGTTTAACGTATACCCCCGTCACCGCAATGTAGAAGTATTGACTATCATCGAACGTAATCTGATAAATGCCTTACCCCATGTGGCGGTTGTGAGTCCTAGGTTCACGTTACCTATACTGAGTACTAATTCTGTTTGCTATAAAAGGTGCTGCGGTGTTTCGTCGTATACAGTCTCTTATTACAGTTTCTTCACTTACGTTTTGCAGTCTTGTACATCTGAAGACAGGCTGATAATCGCTCCAGATCGATTGTGTTCAAAGCAGTAAAACTATTTTCAAGTGAAACGGTTTATTATCTGATTCTGCAGTGATAAGGCCTCAGGCGACACATTATGCTCAACTCAGGAGGACTACTGCTCTCGAAGGAAACGGGTTCTGTTGCCGTGACAATGAACTTAATCACCTGGTATCCAGACATCTGTCGATCCTTCAGAAATCAAAGCGAGAGAATTCGACTGTTTAATTTTATCTGTGACAGCAGTGTGAAAACGCTGATATTCAGCACTGAGCAAAGTTGTACCCCTAGCGTCGTGGATGAGTGGCTCGACGCCACGAAGAAGAAAATAAAGTGTTGGGATTCTAGCATTGACACCGAAACTCTTGATGCATAAATGGCTGTAGCGACTACTTCGTTTGCGTCTCTGTCAGAAATAGTTCAGGGGTGCCCAATGGCACTGATGATGTGGCTTCGAGAGACTAGACTGCTCATCAGATGAGGTCGCAGACACTGCTGACATCGAAGTTTCGTTAGTTGTTTTAGAAGCAGTTCTCGACATTTTTCTTGATCTCTGTAAAGGTTCCTGAGCCAAACGTTTTATAGGTTGTGGACAGAAGCTTCATTTCTGGAGGTGATCTCGTAGAGCACAAACCACTACATTACGGTATGTGTTTCCGAAGTACTTACACCAGACTTATATATTTTGATTTTGAAGGTCCTCGTACAAAGCTTCCACTTCCGAACGATGTACGACGGCTCGTGCTGAAGAACGCTGGTCATCTACTTATTTGCCGTAGGTTACGGTGACCTTCATAGGGATGGTCAAAAACAGTGTGTAAATCTTTAAAGAGTATTGCAGGGTAGGCTATCCTGAAAAGTAATTGTTCAGGAAAAAATATTCGATATGTTCCATCACATCCGAGTCACATAGCATTGATGTTAGTCAATCAGGCCTCTACGTTCACAAATTCAAGCGGTCCGACACATACAATTAAGAGTAATAAAGTGTCAGTGGTTCTCATAGGATAGATGAGAGCGCAGCAGGCTGCTCAGCCTTCCGCTCGAATTCGATCCTGACATGTCTCCCATGCTCAATTTTTTTCACTCCCTCGTTCTGTGCTAGAGCACCAAACGAAGGACACGTTTGACAACACCGTCTCTGGCGGGCCACTTTATTTTGCGTGTGCAACGTCCTCATTGACTAACTTCAATCCTCAATAACTCGGAAATGGTGCAGCGGATAGCGGCACAGCCTGCCATGCAACTAGGTTTTCAGACCGTTTTTGACCATCCTTTACATGATCACTCAGTTTGTAGATGATTCAACGTTTCCAATTACAGGGGTTCCTTATAAGACATTGATATCATATGTAAACAAAGCGATCGAAATGAGGTAACGTCCGTTGCTATCCAGCACACTTATCGTACAGGTAAGGGGGATAGGATCTTCAGTATTATCAACTGCAGCGCCAGGACTGCTTTTTTTTCTATCCTTGCCTTTCCTGAAACCATATTGACCATCACCTAACAGTTCGTCAGTTTTCTTGTATAAGAATAAAAATAAGAGTAATTATTTGACATCTTTTTCCTCTGTGATTTGACCTTGTACGGCCATTCATCCCCGTGCATTGGCGTATGTGGATGGTAGCTTGAATAGTAGTTCAAATGGCTCTGAGCACTATGGGACTCAACTGCTGTGGTCATAAGTCCCCTAGAACTTAGAACTACTTAAACCTAACTAACCTGAGGACATCGCACACATCCATGCCCGAGGTAGGATTCGGACCTGCGACCGTAGCGGTCGTGCGGTTCCAGACTGTAGCGCCTTTAACCGCTCGGCCACTCCGGCCGGCGCTTGAATAGTAATCTCATACATTATACACCTGTATTTTCATCCCAGATGAAATGTTATCTCGTCCGCAGCTCGTGGTCGTGCGGTAGCGCTCTCGCTTCCACGCCCGGGTTCCCGGGTTCGATTCCCGGAGGGGTCACGGATTTTCTCTGGCTCGTGATGACTGGGTGTTGTGTGCTGTCCTTGGGTTAGTTAGGTTTAAGTAGTTCTAAGTTCTAGGGGACTGATGACCATAGATGTTAAGTCTCATAGTGCTCAGAGCCATTTGATGAAATGTTATCTCCTTTAATTAAAATAGTGACAGCTAATAACCATCAGTGTGTGAAGATGGCTTTGAAGGTTACAGATAGTTGCAGTTTGTCACACATGCCAAATGACTTGGAAAGAAAGGCAGGTGTCTGGTTTAAGAAGATCATTTCCTCCACACTCCTAATCTACTTAAACTTCTGGAGTTGTGGAACATGGTTGCTACTGTCCAGCTCCTGCAACCATTGTATAATAGGTATCCCATTTATCCATTTATCTTCAGCCTCAGCCAACCTCCCCTCCCCCAACCCCCCCCCCCCCCAAAAAAGAAATAATCTTGTGTTAAGTCAAATGTTATTTAGGTACCATGGGGACATTAACCAGCATGACGGTCATACTTTTAACTTTGTTCGTTAAGAGCACATAACAGCAGTACATCTTTTTTTAATTGCTGCTCAAGTTTTTTATTAGGTAATCCATTTCTTCTCTTCAAGATTTATTTAAAGACGTAGAACACTGTTCATGTAATCATGACGTTATTGAATGCCTAACAGAACAATGAATTTCACTTTCCTGTACAAGTACACCACTATGTCTGGGGTAACACAAGTTCTAAAAATGGAAGTAATGGGAAAATGCACAACGTTCATTCAGTTAATCGTCTTCAGTTGAATGTTCGTGTGAGTACAGTGTACACCAACGAAGATAGGGTGAAGTGCTACTTATTTGTGGAAGCAGAACAGTGACTCCAACAATGTTTATATTATTTACAGTAAAGATATACGTGTTACAGAACTGTAGTATTTTCAAACGATATGTCGTGTGCAGTAAAGGCAGCCTTTGAGTGAACCCTGCATCGTCATTTCTTTTATTGTGGCTGAACATAACCGTAATGCTACGAGTGCTGCTTGGAAAATTAGGTCCGATGCTCGCGAAATGGAAACCACAATTAAAATCAAAAGTTTTTTATTCGCAACAGTTAGCCACTCATTCCTGCTACCTCTCTTAATACTCGTTGCTCCGACTTAGACATTTGTTGTGGCGTTGTACAAACTTTCCAGCACCTTTGTCACAGAAAGCAGCTGTCTGTGCCTTCCGCCAATTCTCTACGCAGGTCTGCCTTTCATTGTTTGTGCCAAAACGTTGTCTTCATAGCCAGCTGTTCATGTGAACAGAGATGAACATCGGAGGGAGCTAATTAAGGACTGTATTGTGGACGATCGAACACTTCCATCGATAACACTGCAGGAGCGTCTTTAGTGCCCCTGCAGAATGCGGCTGAGAATTGTCTTGAAGAAAAAAACGCATGAGATTTACGTAATGTGGGCTGCGTAGCTTCAGGCGAAATCTCTCACCAGATCCAACACTTGGCGAGAAACACTGTTGTTTTAGGAATTAGTACGTGATGACTCTGCGCTCTGAACTGATGAGAGCGACATGAAGTTAACGAAGGGTCACACTAAAGACACTGCCCAACACATCTGTGCAAAATTCCATCGGATTTTTACAGTGGTTTCCTTTTCTCGCCAAATCGGACCTTACTTTCCGAATCACAGCTTTGAAACTGCTTCCATCGATCTTGGATGTTGTTAACACAGCGACAGCAGTACCTCTTGTGGCCATGTGGTTGACGGCAAAATTCTGTCCCTTCACTACATGTCCTGCAATATAGCTGAGATGTTAGAAACATAATAATGATGAATGAATATTCTGAAATAGCGTAATCCAGATTTATAACAGTCTATTATTTACAAAGAAAACCACAGATGAATTGTGTTTAGTCTATTTCACTCTCACTGTAATGATATGAACTTACATATGCTTTCATAATTTGCACAAGTTGATTTGCATTGGAAAACACTAACAGCTTTAGTAACCTGTAGTCAGCAACATTTGCTTATTCTACATCACTTTTTTGTAACTGTGTACTCCGGACACGTCTTACGCATCTCACCGCTAGCACGAGACTCAGATGGCGTCTGGTAAGTCATAAAAACCTAGTGAATACTAACTCTCGGCAAGCAATAAAATGAAACGATATACTGGTACTAACGTTCGAGTACGTGCGCACCTATTGCTAGCACAGGTGTTCAGAGACGACTATGCGCATAGCTGCACAGCAGCCCTGTTATCGAGAGCACTGATTTCCGAAGCTATTGCTCGACACACAGACCGTGTGTCACAAGCGTAATGCAGAGCACGGGAGGAGTGCCAGCATTGCAAAAGGAGGGCAACGTCAGTACCTCATTGCTACGCATTGAGCAGAGCTATAACAGGGAGTGAAAATTGTGGAGTGTGACGGCACCAAAAATTTCGTTCTGCAAACTCTACTGTACGGATTAATAAAATGCAACATGCAATATGCGAGCTCCGCTGTTCTAAGGCACGCTAGTACTGATGGTAAATTCAGACGCTTCAATTACTGTCCGTGCTTGAGACATCGCGGAACGGGGAGGACCGTTGACAGCTCCCTTTAAACGAGAGCAAATAGCTCCTAGCTTGCTACAAAGACCATTTTATTCAGTTTTTTTCAGTCGTCAGTCTTCTGAGAGGTGCGATGTGGCATCCAAGAATTCCTCTCCTGTGCCAACCTAAGAATACCACTTGTAACATACATTCTCAGTTATTTGCTGGGTATATTCCAATTTCCTCTATAATTTTTACCCTGTACAGCTCCTTCGTGCAGTGTTTTCCACACATTCCTCCCCCACGGATTCTCGGGAGAACCTCCTCATTCCTTAGCTTATCAGTCCATCTAATTTTCAACTTATTTCCCTACCATATACTACTGTGCTCCAAACGTACCTTGTCAGAATTTTATTCCTGAAATTAAGGCCTATGTTTGATACTCATGCCAGTGCTCGTCCGCTTTTTATGTGCTCCTTGCTCCGTCCTTCATGGGTTATTCTCCTGCCTACGAAGCAGAATTCGTCAATGTCATCGACTTCATGATCATCAATCTTGATGTTGAGATTGTCGCTATTCTCATTTCTCCTACTTTTCTTTCTTTTAGTTTCGTTTTTCATTTATCTTCAGTTCACATTCGGTACTCTTCAGAATGTTCATTCCTTTCAACTGGTCCTGCAATTCTTCTTCACTTTCGGCGAGGATAGCTTCGTCATCAACGAATCGTACAATTGATATCTTTTCACCTTGAATTTCAATTTCACTCTTGAACATATTTCTTATTTCCATTATGGCTTCTTCGATGTGTAGGCTACATCCCTATCTTACACCCTTCTTAATCCGAGCTTTTTGTTCTTGGTCTTCCACTCTTACTGTTCCCTCTAGGCTCTTGTACATATCGTGTATTACCCGTCTTTCCCTATTGCTTACCCCTATTTTCCTCACGATTTCGAACATCTTACACCATTTGACATTGTCGAACGCTCTCTCTCCAGGTCTACGAATCCTACGAACGTGTCTTGATTTTTTTTTTTTTCGTCTTGTATCCATTATCAATCGCATTGTCAGAACTGCCTCTCCGATGCCTTTACGTTTCCTAAAGCCACACTGATCGACATCTAAATCACCCTGAGTTTTCTTTTGCACTTTCCTGTATGTTATCCTTGTGAGAAACTTGGATGCATGGGATGTTAAGCTGACTGTGCGATAGTTCTCGCACTTGTCATCTCTCGCAATCTTCGGAACTGTGTGTTTGTCGTTTCGCTAATTACATATTAGTGGTGCTGCAGAACCCATAATGTGCTGCTTACAGCCGGCCTGAAGACTTCAACTACGATATGCAGCATGCCGGCTGTGAGTGGACTTCGTCTCTCCACATTGCCGCTCCTCATAAGTCGCGGCTATGACTGGTAGTACATGCAGACATACGGCCCCTTCCTCTGGTGAAGGACCTAGTCTGCTGACTGCAGGCTGCCATCTTCTGCCTGCTGGGTGGGTGCCAGACTGCCATCTCCCAGGTTGCAAATGTATCGCCTTGTTGACTGTACTCTCTGTGTACTGAGTGAGACTTGGGCTTCCGCCTTCACGACAACTACCGTACCGAAGATGCTCAGGATACAGGTCGATGCGAGCATTACTCTTCCAGTGCTCTGGGGCCTTCGAGTTCACATGGGGTCTCGCTGCTTCATTGTCAGACAGGGTGTTTGACCTGTGGCGCACTTCGCAAGTAGTTTGGGTGTTGTGACCAGACCAGCGTCCGCAGCTCGTGGTCGTGCGGTAGCGTTCTCGCTTCCCACGCCCAGGTTCGCGGGTTCGATTCCCGGCGGGGTCAGGGATTTTCCCTGTCTCGTGATGACTGGGTGTTGTGTGATGTCCTTAGGTTAGTTAGGTTTAAGTAGTTCTAAGTTCTAGGGGACTGATGACCATAGATGTTAAGTCGCAGTCAGCCTTCAGCGGCGCAGCGGTTCGGACGGTGTTTACGTCCCTGCCGCACGTCTGCGCGAGAGGTGTTTACGTTAAGTGTGTAGCGGTGTGCCGCGGTATACATAGAACTAATCATGGCCTTGTCGTTCCGCAAATCGACACTGAAATTTAGTTTTGTTAACGAATATGCTCGACCCAAGGCTTACGAGATCGAACGTTATTTACGGGACGAGGTGAAAATCGAACTTGACGTTCTAGTTGGAATACACTTATCTATAGTCAGCAGCGTGGTCTATATCAAGCTCATAAATGAAGAGGCATGTGACGAACTACTACTTCGACACCGACAAGGACTTCGTTTCTGTCATTCGGATGGGAATGTTGGAGCGGTAACAATTGAACACGCTGGCATGGGACTCCGAACGATCCACGTCTTTGAGCTTCCATTCGAAGTGCCAGAAGAATTGGTGACAGACGCCCTGCGTCCTTACGGAACGGTCCTATCCCACGTGGCTAAAAAGAGGACGAGTTTCAAGTGGTATCCTGTCCTCAATGGCGTCAGACAAATACGGATCGAACTCCGAAAACACGTTCCGTCATACTTGTACATCGCCGGTTGTAGGGCGATTGTCATCTACGACGGACAACCAAGGACGTGCTCCGGGTGTGGAAAGGAGGGACACGTACGTTCTGAGTGTGCTCAACGAAGGTTGTTACATTTGCCACGGGATGATCCACCCCTCTCGTCGCCTTCGACTGTGCTCCCCATGACTTATGTCGCCGTATTACGCGATGACGTGGGCCGCGAGACAGACACGTACCAGAACACACAGACAGCGGCAGACCGTGGCGAGCCACGGAAGGACGACGTTGCGCTAGACCGCCTGCAGCAGTCACAGGACGCCCTGTCTTCGGTGCCGCTTGCAGCCCCTTCAGATATGGCACTTGGAGACGTCGATAATACGACGGCGCACGATTCCGACGTCCCCCACGAACAACTGGAGACCATGCTGACCTCTGATTCCGAGGCCCGGCAACGTACACAGCGATGACCAAAACGCCGGAAGAAGCGCCGCCTCGCGGTGGAGAACGACCACTCTGATCTAACAGAAAATTCTGAGACGTTTACGGGTACAGAACAGACGACCATGGATACAGAAGAACTGCCTAGCGTGGATGCAACGGTGGCCAGCGGGACGGCGGTACGACCTACCGCTGACGATGCTTCAGACACAGCGAAGAAGCTCGATAGACGGCAACAGGCTACTGAGGAAGCTACGGCGCCTGCACCGCGCGACAACGATGGGACACTAGGGGACTGGTCAGAAGAGCCACCCCAGTGGGAAACAGATGATGCCGGAGGAACTGCTCCCACGCACTCTCCCGGTGTAAGACCGGCAGAGGGCACGGAATAACGGCAGACCATATGAGGGGACGGTGGGGGACGTTAGTCCGACAGCATCCTTTGTACGGTAAAATTAGCGACCATACGGTACCCTGTCTACGTTGACCTCCATGCAACAAGCTTATCGGATAGGATCTGTTAACATCAATAGCATTGGGACGCTGGTAAAAATCAAGATGCTCAGTGACATGATAAAGGTTGCGAATTTAGACATAGCACTATTACAGGGAGTTCGGGTACTTCCCCCCTCGGACTTTTACGGTTACGACATTTACTTTTCCCCGTGTGACGAGAAAGGCGTTGGCACAGTCGTATTTTTAAAGGAAGGGATACGTGCAGACGAGGTAAAATATTTGCCTTCTGCCCCTTGTACGGCTGTGACCATAGGTGGAATACGTTTGATCAACATTTATGCACTGTCAGGCTCGGATTAGAGAAGGGACAGAGCAGATTTTTACGCCCATGAGGTTACACCCTTGTTCCAGGGACGATTCGATGCTTGCATACTCGGCGGAGATTTTAATTGTGTGCTTGACAGAAAGGACCAACAACCTAATTATACTACTAGCCAAGAACTTGGGGAGCTAGTCAACGGGATGGAATTAGTCGATACATGGGACCTGAATCATCGCAACCAACCAGGATATACACTTTTTACAAGCCATTCCTCGAGCCGTTTGCATCGGATCTACGTTTCAAGGGCGTTGGCAATGTCGATGGTGGACGCAGAAATATGGCCGACAGCGTTTACAGACCACGAGGCATATATTTGTACGGTTAACCTTGACAGACAGCAGCTATGGAGACGGAGAGGTAATTGGAAGCTGAACGTCTCCCACCTGCGAGATACAGAATGCCGACGCATGGTGGAGGACGCGTGGCATGGCTGCCTCCGTCGACAAAATTCTTTCAGTTCTGTCCTGCAGTGGTGGATCGAGTGCGCGAAGCCAGCTTTACGGAGGACGTTAATAGGTTACGAGAAGGAGGTTTCTCAAAGGCAGCGCACGACCACTGAGTTTTACTTTACGGCTCTCCGGGAACTGTTAGCTCAACCACCTACACCAGAAGGCCAGACGGCCGTCCACCGAGTTAACGCGAAGCTGGTACAACTTGCGACGCAGACGATGGCAGGTACGATGATATGCGCGAGGTCGCAGGATTTCCTGCCCAACGAGGTTCCCTCGATGTATTATGTGATAAAGGAAAGACGAAGAAGACGCAGGAATTTAATACATGAGATCGATCTCGGCGATGGCCGTCGTTTCACAACACAAAGGGGCATAGCACAAGCGTTCACGGATAATTTTAGCGGATTCTACGCGAGCAACGGGGAGGGTCAGAGGGAGCTGGGGAACGTCCTGGAAGAGATCCCAGATGCGACGAGTGTGTACGGGGAAGCGCACGGGTTATCTGAAATTACGTGTGAAGAGCTGGAGGAAGCGATTACACGAGGTGCCTGCAACAAGTCCCCAGGTCCAGACGGATTCCTGTTGGAATTTGACCGTGCCTTTGTGACCATTATGACACCGATGTGGCTATGTATGTTTAATGAGCTTCTGCGGCAAGAAGTACCGGTTCACATTCATTTCACGGAAGGGCTCATGATACCGATACCGAAGCCCCGTGATGGCAAACGGCCTTGTGATTATTTTCCCTTGACCCTTTTTAATAGTGACTACAAGATCTTCGTGCCCATCCTGGGCAGTCGTATCAAAAAGTCGCTGGAGAATCGAATACATGCCGATCAGACTTGTCTTGGCGGCATCAGTAATATCTACACAGCCTTGGGAGACTATCGTGACGTAGTCGCCCTCGCGGCTGCTGCCGCCTCCGGGGAGCGACGGTTGCAGTAGATTTCGATCATGCTTTTGATCGCGTGGATCATGTGTACCTCGCGGCGGTGATGAACAGTATGGGTGTCTCGCCATTATTGACCAATGCTGTGATGCGGCTGTTGCACGGCGACAGATCAGCGATGGTGGTCAACGGGGGGAGAACTGGGTATTTTAAGATCTTAAGATCAGTGAGACAGGGTTGCCCCTTGTCGATCCTCCTTTATGCGGATCGCCTTAGAACCGTGCCTCGCAGGCCTTCGCCGACGTCTTACCGGGATCTCCCTACGGCATTTATCATTCAAATGCAGAGCATACGCGGATGACATTGTGTTCCTCGTACGGAATGAGGGGGAGACTCAAACAGCACTGGATTGGCTACAGGCGTATGAGAAGGCAGCTGGAAGTGTGGTCAACTACCGAAAATCACAATTCATGCATGTGGGGCGTGGACTAGAACCAGGAACGGAAGGACCCTTACCTGCGGTGCAAACCCTCCGCTGTTTGGGTATCACCTTTCATAAGGAGACAGCGGGAACGGCTACGGACAACTACCGAAGTCTGTTACTCAGAGTCCGCACGGCAGTACGACTAAATGCCCTACGGTCGATGGATATGCTGCAGCGAGTGTTACTCGTCAACCTTTATCTCGCGCCCAAGATGTGCCACGTGACACACCTTCTCCCCTTGACGCGCACGATGGCTATGAGGATTCAGGCGGCTTTTGGGTACTATGTATGCCTGGGACAACTCTTTAAGGTACAGTACAACACGCTTACCCTCCAAGCTCGAGAGGGGGGCGTTGGTTTAGTGAACGTGCACGAGAAGGCGCGTGCCATGTATATTAATACTATGCTCAAACGGTGGCGCAACAGGAATCACTCGCTTACGGGGACGATCATCGAAGAACTCGTACCAACATCGCATCTTCCTCCAATCAGTGTCGGCCATATATCGCCCCCTTTAACGTATGTGCGAACGTTCTTCGTGGAACACAGTTACGTTCGAGATCGTTTACTGACGACCCGACAGTCGACATCGAAGGACGTGTACCATCTGCTTCTTCGACAGATCGCCCGAAATAGGGTGGAACGGAAACATCCAGCTGTTAATTGGCACGTGGTGTGGCGCACGGTCACCCCCACCTACCTACAACAGTCAGATCAACATGGTACATTGTCGTCAACCGGAAATACCCTACAAATGATAACAAGTACGCAATACATTTGGCGGTTTCGCCCTTGTGTCAACAATGCGGCGTGCTGGACACGGACGACCATTGGCTGGCCTGCGGCGAGGCATTGGCTGTCTGGACTCTCGCAAGAAAGATAATCGCGTTCATGCGGCGCACTATCCAAACAGCAGTCTGTTCTGACAGTATTTTTTCCAGAGGAAACGTATTTTCCGCGTCATAAGACGAACTCAGTGGCGTGGATCACAGGTATGACGGTCCATTACATCTATAGAGACACACGTACGAACTTACTGAACGTCCTGGATTACTGGCAATACTTGCAGGACGGACACACAAAACTATTACGGCTACAAAAGTACAAGGATTGGTACGCCAATTTCCTAATAACGGTTTTTGCGGACCCGCCATATACTTGGAGTAAATAAAGAACTGTATTAATCCACGTGTGCATTTGTGTTGTAGAACTTGTAACATTTTGTTCCTTGCTTCCTTGCGGTACAAGACACTACAGAAAGAGATGAAAGTAAGGTTCAGAAGTAGGATTAAGTTCAAGGTGAAAGTAAATCAAGTTTGAATCTTTAGTCTAAGTTCCCAAGCAGTCGTCTCAAATACAAAAATACATTTCACATATCTACTTGGGAAGCGAGTGTGAAAACTGTATGCCAGTGAATACCCTAAGGACGATACTGTGTACCCCTTGTGAAAAAGAGGAAGGATTACAGAACAATCCATGAACACGGAATAAAGACAGTACTTGTGTTAAGGCATCGGAGAATAATTTGCATACTGCTACAGGTGGCTATAGAGGGCAGATATTGCAGAGAAAGACAACAGGGCGGAAATTTATTCAAAAATTAATTAAGATACTTGGGTGTAAGTGCTAATGCGAGTTTGTCGTAGGAAAGCAAACTATTCAACAGAGTAATAACACAAACGAAGGAAAGTTTCAATAACTAAACTAGTCGGCCTTTTCTCTAGCATGCCGAAATTCGCGTTGCATGTAATCACTGCTCATGGTAGGAGTCCAACATTCTGTCAGGAGAAAGAAGAATCTAGCACGATTGGATTGCTAACGAATTATTTGTCGTTGCGTAGTACCGCATCACTTTTCCTCCTTTAACTGGCTCCTCATCAGTTTCACCCAAATCGATAAACTTTGTAGCTGATGACGAGTGCTCCACTATTGACCTGTTACTTGTCTTCACCTCAATGTTGGCAGAACACATGCCCTGCATAACGTAAAATAACGCCCTTAAACGTTTTCAGAAGTTGAGCGAAAGATTGCAGACTTTTGTAGACACGATAGGGAACAACTATAAAATATATTTCACACAGACACTTGTGCTTTTTTTATTTAGCTTCTGTTGCTGTCCTCCTGTTGCAGGTGAACTTGCACTAGGCAGGGCTGAACTCTTCAGCTTTACGTATGAAAAGCATATAAAAACCTTTGTTGGTAAAACATGAGTGAGATATGTGACATTATGATGGCAAAAGATAGTCCTGTCGCTGCACTTGATGAGAGTAAGGTAAGATTTAACAATAGAGAAACATTCATAGGTTTCGTCGAGCTAGAAAGCTCTTTCGGCAATGTAAAGTAGTGCAGAATGCTTAGGTGTTAGATTATGTAAAGTATGTACATATACTAAGAGAGAGCAATAAGAATGGAAGGACTTCACAGAAGTGCTGTGGTTAAAAAGGACGTAATGTAGTGATACAGCCTTTATCCTCTGCTGTTCAACCAGTACATCGAAGAAGTGTTCGTGCAAATGAAAGAAACGTTTCAAAATGTGTATGAAATCTTATGGGACTTAAATGGTAAGGTCATCAGTCCCTAAGCTGACACACTACTTAACCTAAATTATCCTAAGGATAAACATACACACCCATGCCCGAGGGAGGATTCGAACCTCCGCCGGGACCAGCCGCACAAGAAACGTTCAGGAGAGGGGCTACATCACACGATGAAATAATATCAACGATGACAGTGCATCTTCAGGGGAAGGGAGGAAGAGTTACAATGTTTGTCGAGTGCAATAAACGTCTACAGAGCACAGAATGTGGTTTGAGCGTACACAGTAGATAGAAGCAAGAGATCAGAAATAGAAGAAATGAGATAATTATAAAATTAATTTCTAAATCAGGGACCAGGCAGTACAATGAAAGAATTATGTCAGCTCGGAAACGAAATAATACATAACGGACGAATCGAGGTGGTTGTAAGTAACGTATTAGCACACCGCGAAGACGACATTCATCGCTAAACGAATCTTGTTAGTATCAAACATAGCTCATAATTTGTGTCAGAAATTTCGGGAATGTACGTTTGGAGCACAGCATTGTGTAGAAGATAATCATACAATGTTATAAAACTGGAAAAGAACAGGAATGGAATGTGCGAGTTCTGGTGATACAGAAGATTTCGAACAAAAACAGCAATAAAGGTAAAGGATGTGAAAAAGTCAGTCAAAGACAAAAAATTAGGTTATCGACACAACCATTGAGTAAAGGAATGTGTACCAAACACCGAACAGAAGGAGGGACTGGGTGACAGAATTTCATTTAATACGTGAGGGAATCAATTCCTTGGTAGCGGATGAGGTCCTAGAGAAAACGACATTTATTGCTCTTCATCTAAAATATTTTAAAAAGCGTCGCATTTGAAGAGAAAAGCTTTCATTTAGTACCAGTTTCAGATCATTTTCAGAGGCCGTGAAGTAAAGCAAAAGCTATTCTACATTTCAATGCACAGTTTTGTCTGACATCAATCGGAAAAATAAATTACATAGTTGATAGTATAACGTATATCTAGTGCAGCAGTTCGACGTAGTATGGACTCAGTAAGTCATTGGGAGTCCTCTATAGACATATTAAGCCATGCTGCCTCTACAAACGTCAATTGCGAAAGTGTTACCGGTGCAGGATTCTGTGAACGAACTGACCTCTTGATTATGCCCCATAAATGTTCGATGGTATTCATGTCAGGCTTTCCGGGGGCCGAATCAATCGCTGGAATTCGCAGACTGTTGTTCAGTTCGGTTGGGAACAATTGTGGCCAGTGACATGGCGCATCGTCATTCATAAAAATCCCAAAGTTGTTAGGGTATATTAAGTCAATGAATGGCTGCAAATGGCCAATGATCGGTTCGGTTGGACCATAGTCCATTCCACGTAACCACTGCCCACACCATTATGAAGCCACCGACAGCTTGCACAGTGTCTTAGGTCCATGGCTTTTTTGAGTCTGCCTGCCGAAGTGGACGAGCGGTTTCTAAGCGCTTCAGCCTGGAA
This sequence comes from Schistocerca serialis cubense, assembly GCF_023864345.2. Taxonomy (NCBI): domain Eukaryota; kingdom Metazoa; phylum Arthropoda; class Insecta; order Orthoptera; family Acrididae; genus Schistocerca; species Schistocerca serialis. The sequence goes on from NC_064644.1 coordinate 157,499,392, forward strand.
CCGTGCGACCGCCACGGTCGGAGGTTAGAATCCTGCCTCGGGCATGGATGTGTGTGCTGTCCTTAGGTTAGTTAGGTTTAAGTAGTTCTAAGTTCTAGGGGACTGATGATCTCAGCTGTTAAGTCCCATAGTGATCAGAGCCATTTGAACCATATTCTAGTTGAGTCTGCGCCATACTAGACACTACCATCAACTCTTACGAACTGATATCGGGACTCATCTCACCAGCCCACGGTTTCCTCTCGTCTGGGGTCCAAACGATATGGTTAAGAGCCCAGAAGAGGCCCGGCAGGCGAAGTCGTGGTGCTAGCAAAGACTCTCACTTCGGTCGTCTGCCGCCATAGCTCACTAACGCTAAATTTCGGCGCACTATCCTAACAAATACGTCCCTAGTACGTCCCACAGTGATTTCTGTGGTTATTTCACGCAGTGTTTCTAGTCTATCAACACTAACAACTGTACGCAATCGCCGCTGCTCTCGCTCGTTAAGTGAAGGCCGTCGGCCACTGTGCTGTCCGTGCTGAGCGGTATTGACTGTAATTTGGTGTTCTTTGTACGTTCTTGACACTATGGATTGTGGAATACAGAATCCCTTAACGATTTCAGAAATGGAGCATCTCATGTGTTTATCTTAGCGTTCTAAGACTGTTAATTTTAGTTGGGTGTCCATAATCACATCGGAAACCTTATCACATGAATCACCTGAGTACAGAAGACAGCTCCTTCAATGCACCGCCCTCTTATAACTTGAGTGCGTGATACTAAAGCCATCTGTATATGTGCATATCGCTATCCCGTGACTGCGCGCCTCAGTGCATGTAACTTGATGTTACTGAAGAATATCTGATGATAAAAGCCGGTAGTAAATATAGAGTTATTACCAGTAGCTCTTGGGATTAATGATGATGTGTCTCAAATGTTTGAGCTGTGTTGCAGCGGCTACACAGAATTAGAAAAATGATCTAAACACTGAAAGAAAGAGATTAGTTGCTGCAGACAGTGACTCATATTGCGTGAGTATTTCCTCTGTCCTACAGCTGGCAGAACCGCATACTCTGAACAGGCAACAAGCACATCGGAACGGTCTGGAAGCACGCCTTCTTCCGCCAATACACGTCACTTGCACGATCCCGTGGTCGCCAGCGATAACAAGCTCGAGTCGTGTTCAGTCTACACGCACAACACACGCTACCTCTTGTTGACAACATATGTTTATGTTCTGGTGTTTTATTCTGACTGATATTTTCCTATAGTACAAAAGAATTCGATTCACTTTATTGCATTGCATTACGGCAGCATGCGACGATCGCTCCACATGTACTGAACTCGTACATAGTGTTTTTTTTACCAATAAAGGAAACAGAAGCACCATTCCAATATTGGTGACGCACATTGATTATGGAGGTTTTGGTGGGGACTGCTGGTAATTGCGAATTAAGGAATTCAGAGCAGCAAAGTATTCATAAATGGTGTGAGGTAAATATGGGGTAGAAACTAATAAACTGCCTGACAAAAAAAAGTGACTCTTTGAAGAACGTTGTAGAGAGGTACTAATGAAATATCTTTACTTAACAACCAGTTTTGGTGCGCTAAGCATCATCAGGTTCATAAAAGCTTATACATAGTCACAGCAGGTAACAAAATCAATGGCGTCAAATATTAAATACATTGACAAACAGTAAAAAATTATATCGCCAATCATAAAAATGTGCAAAACAGTGCGCTGGTTCATATTAACTACTAAAAGTTAGCACTAAC